>NC_061112.1:97991845-98058380 GCF_002878395.1 Capsicum annuum
GTTTAGGACCCTCCTGAAAAATAGGACTTTACTTTCTGTTCAGGACCCTCCTGAAAAATGGAACTTTACTTTCTGTTCAGGACCCTCCTGAAAAATAGGACTTTACTTTCTGTTCAGGACCCTCCTAAAAAATGGGACTTTACTTTCTGTTCAGGACCCTCCTGAAAAATGAGATTTTACTTTCTGTTCGGGAACCTCCTGAAAAATGAGATTTTACTTTCTGTTTAGGACCCTCCTGGAAAATGGGACGTTACTTTCAAAAATAAAATCTTTCTTTATCATAATTTTTGTTTGGGATAATTCTCGCTCTAGTTTTTATTTTGATTTTTGGAGCCTACCTGAAGAACAGGGTGATGAAGCTGTAAGTCAGGTGCCCGCCTGAAGAGCATGGTAAATAAGTTGAAAGTCAAACAACAAGTTGAAGAAATTAAAAGCCAAACAACAAGTTCAAGAAATTGCAAGTCAGGAACCCGCCTGAAGAATAGGGTGATAAAATTAAAAGTCAGGAGCCCGCCTGAAGAACAGGGTGATGGAAATGGCAAGTCAAGAGCCCGCCTGAAGAATAGGGTGATGAAATTAAAAGTCAAGTAACAAGGTTAAGAGATTGAAAGTCAAGCAACAAGGTCAAGAAGTTGAAAGTCAAACAACAAGGTGAAGAAGTTGAAAGTCAAGCAACAAGGCGAAGAAATTACAAGTTAGGAGCCCGCCTGAAGAATAGGATGATGAAACTCAAGTCAAGAGTCCAAAAGAAGCCGCATAGATAGGACTTTTGTAATTTTATTTATGTTTTTAACTTGTAATTTTCATTTTTGATGTAATGACAAAGCCACGGACTAGAACCTCGATGGAACCTCACTCGACTCTCCAACTCGGTATAGTCCTTCTATTTCCAATCCTTTGAGATACCCTTGAATTGATTCCCTCATAACTTGGGTAGGTAGGATGTCCAAAATCAAGAGTCGGTTGCCCTCCTTCCTTCTGTTTCATTCTTTTTGAATAATGATCGCGACAAAATTATGTCTCGTTGTTTACTTCTTTGTTTGAAAACACTGTGTGTTTACATTCAAAGGGGGCATGATGTAGACACATAATTTCATCCCTCCCTGATATCGTTTTACCCATTTTTTACCTTATCCTACCATGTACCTTCACCCATGTAATTACATCCCACAAAAATACAAAAAATAACTCTCAACAAAATTCCTAACAAACTTTTATTCTTTTTAACATCCTAACAACCCTTTCAATTAAAAGAAGACAAATTACCCATACCCATACCCCCAACACCCTATACCCACATGACCCCCTCCCCCTCATATTTCTTGTCCACAAAGGCAAAAAGGAATAAACATTAGAAAGGGGCCCTACTAGGAAACTTCCAGGAGGGGGACAAAAGGACAATTTTTCCATTTTGGAGAAAAATGATATATACACACATATACAGATCAAAAAAGGGGGGGTTTCTTCTGGATTCACCATATTCATCCCTTCTCTCTCTTCTCTTTGAATACACGTACAAACCAGTGAATAGGAAGGGGCCGAATTTTTTATTTTTTAGGAGATTCCACTCTTCTACTCGCACACACACCGGTATACGCACAGGTTGGAGAAGAAGGCGCGAGAGGGAGAGATTGGAACTGAGAGAGAGAAAGAGAGAGAGAGAAGATCGAGAGAGGAACGGCGGGTTAGAGTTTTTTTCGGTAAGTCTGTCGCCGGAGCTGCTAGCTCTAGGTCGGTTCTAGTTGAATCCAGTCAGAAATAGTGAGATCCGTCGAAATCGAACTCTTGGTTAGTCAAATCAGTCCTAAAGTCGCGAAAATCCCTAATTTTCTTTTAATATTGGGGTGAGATTCAGCTAGAATCCAGTCTGTTCCCATTTTTTTCGTTGCTGGAGCTCACCGGAGTTCAGTCAACGCTGAGTTTCGGCTCTTACGATTAAGCTGTTGGGCTGGGTTCATCTAGTTCTGTGTACTCGTTGCCGATATCGATTCTCAGGGTTTTCGGACTCAAAGTGGGTCGACATTTGTGATCTGAGTTACTATTAAAGTTCATTTTCACTGTTTGGAACAGTCCACTGATTATTTCCAATACCGAGTTCGGATTTGGGATTTGCAGTTGAGGTTCTCCGTTCGAGTATTTTGGTCTTCAGATCTCTTTATTATCATACAAGAACATTCTATCGAGGTCCATTTCTTTAACCCGTCTCCTCGTTCTTTATTTTCGATTATTTGAATTGGTTGTGATTATTCGTGGTGATTGTTGGATTTTTGGTTGATGTTATGATGTTATAATTTTAACAACGTGATTTCGTTGATAAGCGGAATGAATCGGAGTAACTTTGAAGGTATAATTGATAAAAATGAAACAAGTGAAGGGGGTGAGAATTGAAAACTTGACATAATGGGTGAATTTTGGTTAGTTTGATTCATTGTTTGTTTGACTTTGAAATGAACGTTATTTGAACTTGGTAGTATCATGATACGTTGATTGGTTTAGGCAAACATAGGTTGGGTAGGCAAAGTTTAGAATTTGTGGCTTTGATTGAATGGTGAAAATTCCGTGAAATGTTTGAAATTTTGTTGAATAGTTTTATTTCCCGCACTAAAAATGTATTCATTTGGCCGGGGAATGCCTTGAGGGATTTGTATTGATTTGGCCGGGGAATTTCCCGAAGTATCTGTATATATTTATTCACCAAGGAATGCCCCGAGGTATCTTGTACCCGGAGGATGTTCGTGATAAAGGCCCGAGGCGTCGGGTAGAGCATTAGTCTAGAATTAATTTAGAATAGGATTTATTTTTACGCATTTTTCTATTTTTGGACTGTGTAATTGGACTGAACACTAAAATTTTGGACTGTTTTATCTTGTTTGCTTTCTTGATTGTTTTTGCGTGTTTTGTGTAGTTTATACCCTCGTAGTGTCAAAGTTAGCTGATACGCTCTACCAAGCGACCGTGGTCGAACCGCGAGATCGAGGGGTGCCTAACACCTTCCCTTCGGTCAACAGAATTCCTTAGCCGGAATCTCTGTTCGCGGATCAGTTTTAAAGAGTCCAATCTGTTTTGAAAAAGGATATCCAAGGGTGACTTGGCACACCCGATTTATGCCAAGTGGCGACTCTGAGTTTTGAATATAAGAAGTCTTTTTCGAAACAAATCCTCATCTTTTGTCACTTAATAATAAAACCCTTTCGAACCTAAAATGAATCTTTTCTGGAGTACGAAAAAAAGGGTGTGACAATTACAACAATAATTTTATATCCACACACGATACACAAAACATATTTAAAAACATCCTAACATATATTTTTGATGCTGTTGCTTTATTAGTCAACATATTTATGATGATAAATCTTAAAGAATTTAATATTTTGTAAAATAATCTAATCGATAAATTTGCTTAAAAGATATTGGACGATAAGTTTTTACTAGCACAGTATATTTGAATTTTTGAAGTTCGTAAAATATTTATGCATAATCAGGCCATTTTGTACAATAATTCTAATGGGGCTTTTCCAATCCTATCAAAAATTCTATAAAATCGAATGGACAAGATGAGCAATCATTATCATTAAATAAAAATGTCGGATATAAAAGAAAAAAAAAATACTATGTGCATCCAATTTAATAAACTGGTAATTGGATAAAAACACTAAAATACTAACCAGTGGTCGCATTGACCAAAGGTTGATCACGATATAGCGTAACTTTATTAAAATTTAAAAACCTAATTAATGACTTAAATCAGTTTCAAATATCTCAAAAATCGGCAGTATCCGTCCCGTAAGTCATAAATTAGGTCTAAACACTACGAGGGGGTTTAAAAGAAATTCACAAAATGACTTGAAGGGTCCTAATAATATACTAGAGAGAAAATTGTAAGGATAAAATCATTGAGTTTATGGTATGTATTAGAGTTTTGTAAGCTATATTTAATGGCTAAAAGATCACAAATTAAACCTTAATAGTGAATTTTATTTTTATGAATCAATAAAAGTCATGACTTTAGAATAAGTTGATTGATTCAGTCAATTTTCATGTATATTATCATCTATCTTAACATTGTTGATTCTATAGTTTTCTATTGGTAAAAGTAAATAAAAATGAATGAATTTATATTCACGGGTTAAATTTAGTAGCTAAATAGGTCAGAATTTAAAATTATACGAGTAGTTGAATCTTCTATCTTTCTTTTTTCTCTCTATGTAAGGAAGTTATTTTCATATTTATATAGCTATGCGAATTGAACTTAACGATATGAAGGTCACAATTAAAATCTAGTTGAGTATTTTGTTTCTTTTAGTATAATAAATGTAAATTTAGGGTAATTTCATCTATGGTCACTTAATTTTGTATCTATTACGCAAAAGTCATTTTTCCTTCATTCATTTCATTCATGGTCACTTAACTTTATATCTATTACACAAAAATCACTTTTCTTTCATTCATTTCATCCATGGTCATTTAACCTTACTCCGATCATCGTAAAAGTCACTATGACCGGATTTTAAAATAATTCCATCGGAAAAAAATAATGCGGCAACCGTAATTAGTTCTTAATTTTAATTTAAGTGAATATATAATATATTACTCATATCTTAACCTTTTTTTATGTATGCACAACCCAATTTTCCCTATGGATTATTTAATGAAAGAATACCAATTTGTTAATAGATTAGATTACCTAATGAAGACTATTTACATAAAAAATTTGGTTGATATTTTTATAAAACGTTTCACAATATTGTATTCATCTGCCAAAAAGATGCATCGAAAAAAGAGTGATAAACAAGATAAATTCTTCAAAACACATAAAATAGAAATACATGTGTGATATTAATTTTTTAAAAAAAGTTATTTTAATTCTTTGAAGATAAATCAACATGCTAAAGATAGTTTTAAAATAAAATCTTTTAAATTGTGTCATTAAATAAGTATTATCAAAACTTTTACAAATAATGTTATATTAACATACAGTATTGTTAATAAAAATTATAAAATATAAGTACTTTAATAGATAAAGAAATTATAGGATATATAATTTTTATATTTATAAATTAAATTAATTAAATAATATGTAATTTATCATAAATTGAATATTATAATAAAAAATTTTAAGAGAATTAATCGATTAGTCAAACAATTAAAAATACAAAAACAAACTCAATAAATAGAGTAGTTTATCATATTATTATGATATACCGAATGCAAAGAGTACTCAAGTGACAAGAAAAAAAATGTATGAAAAAAATAATTTTATCAACTACATGTCACAATTTTAGAGGGAGAAAAATAATTTTGTCAACTACATGTCATAATATATTATTGAAAAAAATAATTTACCAACACATGTCTCAACTTTAGAGGATTTTAAGAATATATAAGTATAATTTTATTTCATAAAAAGATCAAAAAATATTTTTAATGAAAACAGTCTTCATTAGGTAATCTAATCTATTAAGAAATTGGTATTTTTTTATTAAATAATCCATTAGGAAAATTGGGTTGTGCATATATAAAAAAGGTCAAGATATGAGTAATATATTATATATTCACTTAAATTAAAAATTAAGAATTAATTAAGGTTGCCACATTATTTTTAGATGGAATTATTATAAAATCCGGTCATAGTGATTTTTGTGATGGTCGGAGTAAAGTTAAATGACCATAGATGAAATAAATGAAAGAAAAGTGACTTTTGCATAATAGATACACAGTTAAGTGACCATAGATGAAATGAATAAAAGAAAAATAACTTTTGGATAATAGATACAAAGTAAAGTAAAGTGATCATGGAATTTACCCTGTAAATTTATGTTATACCCTCTCTCTATCTATCTCTCTATATATCATTGTCATGAGTTAAAACACTTAATGATAAAAAAATTGACAAATTGAACCTAGTTAAATCTTCCATCTTCTTTTGATCTCCCACTAGTGTTAGAATCTTTGTGATGCTCAATCCACATAAATTTTAGTTAGTCATTGCAAATCATTTTCTTATCTATGTGTGCAAATAAAATCAAATAATTTTTACAAATTAAAACGATAATTTTATATCTACACACAATACACGAAATATATTTATAAACATTCTAAAATATCTTTATGATTCTATTGATTTATTACTTGACATATTTAAGATGGTAAATCTTAAAGTATTTTAATATTTTATAAAATAATCTAATCGATAAAATCTGAAAAAAAAAAAAAAAAAAAAAAAGATATTTCGTGATAATAAGTTCTACTATCACCATATATTTGAATTTTGTATGTCGTAAGACTTTTTATGCTAAATTACAGTCGAAGATAGATAAATATAAACTAATGACTTTGAGTCATACAATCAAACCATTTGTACAATAATTTCACGGGGGCTTTCTCATTTCTGTTAAAATTTCTATAAAAATTCAATTCACAAGATAAACAATCATTACCATTAAATAAAAATATATCAACATAAAAGAACAAACAAATAACAGATAATGAGCATCGATTTTAATAAATTAATAACTCGATAATAACATCAAAGTGAGCACAAGTGCATTCATCTACATGAATGGTTCTTATTGAATTTAGAGTTTTCGATCTTGATTCCTAGTGAATGATCTCGATAATATTTTTCAGGTATCAAAGTTTTTCCCATAAAAGATCATCGATGGAGCCACATAAGGAATCATCTATATAGGACCACCAGAAGTATCCAAAGAGGAGTTGTTGGCCCCTTAAAGTTGGTTCCATCAGACCAATAACGGGTTGAAAGGTATTAATGTAGAACCCTCTTGGACAATCTTTTTCTTCATCACTTTTGAGTATCTTCTTGTGATTTTCACTCATCACAAAATATAGATCATTGAGATCACAAGGGTAGATTTCAACGGGAATATCTTTTCCCTCCAACAGTTCACACATCATGTTCTTGAGTTCTTTTACGTTGTGCTCCATTCTTTCCTTGTGTAGTTTTTTCTTCATCACTCTGGACATGACTTGAGGGGGGGGGGGGGGGGGGGGGCAAAAAGTGGACAAATTTATTTTTTTGGATGGTGATCAAATGTCTTGTTGCTATTGTCTGTTCTTTTGCCCCGAATTGGCTCCTGTTTGTAGGAAAAGTTTAGATTATGTAAATTTTTGAATAGTATAATTTTAAGAATTTTGACTCGTCAGTGTTATCTTTTTGGTATGAAACTAAATGGTGATGTATTATAACACTAAGTTAACTACTATATCATCTTTGCAATATATGTAATTTATTACTCCATCCTTATGTTGATCAATTGTATTGGGTCAAACTTTTCATACCAATTGTGGCGGTGTGGATAACTTGTGTGGTAAAATATATCTATTATAAGTAGAACGGATCTATTTTTATTTGTGCGTGGATATTTCTTAACTTCTCTAAATATTTTTATTTTGAGCTTATTTATGTTAGTTTTATCGATATTCATATCTTGGGGATGATTATATGGTAATTGGTTAAATGCTTTACTATAGTATTCTTTATTTTTTTCCCTTAGTTTTTGTAATTCTTCTATATTATTTTGAAGGTATTCTAAATATTTTATATCTTTTGTTTCAAAATATCTAATTAGATTATATTTCATAAGTTTTTCTAATAATATTATTTCTTCCATATCTTGTCTCCAATATTTTAAATATTCATAGTCTATCATTTTATCTTGTAGTAATTGCAGAGTTACAAATTTCTGTATAATAATTTATCCTAATTGTACTGTAATGTATATCTAATTCTAGATTTACAATGCTATTTATTATCTTGTATTGTTCTTCTCTTAGCGAGTTTTTTAAATTGTATAAACTATCGCATGTACTTTTTTCTAAATTTTCTAGGGTTTCTTCTATCCATATTAATTTTTCTTTTAGATTTTCCATTATTTTTCTAATTCGGTTTCTATAATTAATTTCTTCATGTAGATTATCTTGATTTTCTCTAGTTTTTCTAATATACTCTAACATTTCTTAATCTGAATAATATCCATCTGGGTAATTATCCAGGTATAACTGTTCTATTCAATTTATAGTTTCAATTTCTTAGTCTAATACTTTTTCTAATATTATTCTCTTAATATCTATAATTTTTATATCTTTAAGTATATATAAGATTAAGATTTTAAGATTATCTATCATTTAAAATTGGTTAAATATTTTATTATAATATTTTTTAGTTGTTTGTTTTAATCTCATTAATTCTTCTATATTTTCACTAAGAAATTGTATATATTTTATATCTATTTTCCAAAATTCTAAATATACATAATTTATCATAGTTAGGGTGTGGGTTTGGTATATAAGTATTTATAAGAGTAGTTCGGTAGGTGTGGTATATAATTAATTCTAGTCATAAAATATCTATCAAATAGTTTTTCCAATATGATTTTTCTTATATCTACTATTTCTATATACTTAAGTACATATAAAACGAGTATTTTAAATTTATCTACCATTTCTTCAGATAAATAATTATCCGTTTTTCATAAAATTGCTATTTTGAAAATATTCCCTTCAATCATGCACATAACAAAATATGATCACTTTAGATTGCTATATTCTAGATTATTCTTAAATAACATATTCTTCGGTCACTATTAGCATGGTAATCTGGATACTTTTCCCTTAAACAGCGTCTCTACTCTGGTTACTCTCCTATCACGGCTTTCTTGTCTCACCGGTTTCACCTTTAGGATGGCATAGTTCTTAGGGATTTTTCTCCTTTTCCACTTTGCTAATAAACTTCTTAACATGCTATTTTTTGAACAATTCTACTATAAAGCAACTAATATGAACTTATTTTATCATATCATGATTGTTAGGAATTTATGAATTTAGCTATTCGTAATAGTAAATGAATATACCTGTTCTGGTAGTTTTGATAATTCTAAGCTTTGTTCCTCCATAGATTTTTCCATTGAAATATACCTATTTTTTAAATAATCAAATTATTTGTTGTAGATAAGAAAGAGTTTTTTGCTTCAATCGTATAAAGGCTTGCCTTCCTCTGAGCAAATGCTCTTCTATTTATATTTTTAAGAAAATCCATAAACGTTTTACATTTCTACATCTGTCCTAATCTATTACCTATCTACTTTACAAAAGTCTTTACACCTATCTATAAAGGTAGAAAAACTTTACAAAGGTCCTAAATTATTTCTACAAAAGGACAAAACTTAGTAATGGCCTTTTGCCAAAAAGTCAAAAAGTAACTAATAATTTACGTAAATGAATTAAGAAAGATATCTAATCTTCCATATGTCATTTTCTAGCATTAACTTGTCTTCTTTATGTTACTTCCTAGCATTAACTTGTCTTCTTTTTATTATTGTTTCGTCTTCTTTTTATTGCTCTGTATCTTCATTATTGCTTCATATCTTGCATCTTCCAGCTGTTGATTTTATCTTCTTCTATTCCAGTTGAACTTCTGGGATAATATTATCTTCTCCATTACATTTTGAACATTGATGGTCTGGATATTTATGTCCAATTAACTTGCAATATCTGGTTAATAATTCTTCCAAAATAAATTTTTCTCTAATGGCTTTGGCGATAGGTTTTTTCTCTGGATTGAGTAACGTCAAGATCCATTGCCTAACGTCTTCTATATCTGCTTCTCGTAGTTCTTTGAATTTGAGTATACTATTACATTACCTCTTGAATAATAACTTCATATGGGATTTCTGTTGCGATAAGTGTTTGCTAACTCTTGAAGAATTGTGGATAGTCCGATAATTCTCTTATTTGCATAAAAATTTGGTATCTCAATTCTAGGTATTTCTGATTGTGGAATAATATCTTCTGGTATAATCATATCTCGGGTCATTCCTATTTTTACAACTTGTATAGGTGATTTAACTTCATCATACAATATCTCCGCTGGTGCCATGTAAAATTTTATAAAAAATAGGTTACCTTTGGTTATTTTTTTAAAAATGTTAAATGAATCATATATTTTTGATATATTGAATATTTCGTAACAGGTTTTAACTAGACTTGGTTTGATTTTGGGTAAAGCAATTAGCTTATTGTATTTGGTTAGCTTCTGGTTTATGTAATTCATATGTGGTTCTTGGATGTTTATAGCTCTGGGGTTGGTATTTAAAAAGGTTTACATTTTGTAAATATTTTCTATGTATGTTCGGGCTGTATAGTTGTAGGTCTTTTTGTCTTGGTTTAAACTATCTCGGTATGTGGTAATTTGTGGGGGTATGAACATAGGATTTTTTGGTGTATTTGGAATAAATGGTTTATCAAATAGCCTGTTTAGATTCATATTTGTGTTTTTTCTAACTCCTTTGCTTGTACCTGTAAAAGTAGATTGATAAATGTTATGGGTTTTATGGAGTGTCCCAACGTCTCCTTCTAACTCTAGAATTTTAATGTCTTCTGATCGACATAGCTCTGCACACTGCTGAGTTAGCTGATTTATAGCTATAGACTTCAGTTTAACTTCATTAGTGTTTAGCTTTTCTATTTCATTACCCATACTGTCCACTTTCATTAAAAGCGTAGTTAGGGTGTTGAATATCTTTTCTAGAGTATCCTCTTCTATTATATCAGTCTGTGTAGCTTTGTCTTGATATGTAATCTGCAATAACATTTTTATTAGTACTAATTACTTCAATTGTAAATGTGAAATTTAATATATTCAAGACTAGTCTCCGAATCTCTTTTGTTGTAACTGGATTTTGTATTTTCTTTGTTAGCCACCAACGTACCTGTGTATTATCTATTCGTACAATAAACTTGCTATATACAATATATGACTCAAATGCTAATAAACATTTATATAATGAGCATAATTCTTTTCTATTTATTTCTCATTTTATTTCTATTTCATTAAACGTACCTGAGTAGTTTCTACAATGGTGTTCTAATTTTTCTTCTTCATATTTATATTTAAGTACTCCTCCATAACTACATTCACTAGCATCTGCTTCTACTATATATGTAAATTTTCTATTTTCGTCTGAAAATTGTAACTTTGATAATTCTTTACAAAGTATTTTTATTTTCTGAACTTGTTTTTTATCTTTTTCGTTATAATTATTTTCTATATCCCTTTTTAATTTTTTCTGTAAGGGCTTTAGATTTTCTGCTAATTTTGATATATATTCTCTTACTTGGTTTACTAATCCTAAAAATGATTGTAATTTCTTTTTTGTATCTAATTCTTCTTTTGAATTTATTATTTTTTGTACTATATGTTGTTGCATTTTTACTCCACTTTTATCTATTTGTATTCCTAAAAATTCTATTTGATTTTTCATAATTTCAGCTTTCTTCTCACTTAAACTTATTCCCGAATTTTCTATTATATCTGTAAATTGTTCTACTAACTTTAAATGTTCTTCTTTTGTTTTTGTATATAATAGTATATCATCTATGTATACTATACAATTGGGTAATTGTTTAAAATAACTATCTATAAAATGTTGATATCTACCTGGTGCATTTTTATATCCAAATGGTAGTACATTCCATTCATAAAATCCTTGTGGTACCGTAAATGCGGTTAATTCCTTAGATTCTTCTTCTAACTTTAAATGGTAAAATCCTGATTTATAATCAAATTTACTGAAGTAGTTATATCCTTGTATTTGTCTTATTTGTAATATCTTATTTGGTATTGGGTAATTATATGTCATAATTTTTGCATTTAAATTTCTATAATCAATAACCATTCTACTTTTTCCTCTTTTCTGTTCACTATGTTTATTTACTATAAATGCTGGGCTATTATGTTTACTATTACTTTGCTATTATGTTTACTATTACTTTTTTGTATGTATTGTTTTTCTAATAATTCTTCTATGTACATTTTAAATTCTTTTAAATCGTCAAAATTATATGTTAATGGTTTTTGAGTTATTATGTTATTTTTATCTATTAATTCAATTTTTATAGTGGTTTTATAATTTTTCCATTCCTTTTAATGGATCTTCACTATATAATTATTCTAATTTTTTCTTAATTATTTCTATCTTACTTATTGAAAATATAGTTATTTCCTTTTTATTTATTGAAAATATGACCAATTCTATTGTATCTTCAGTATTTTTTTATATTTTCTAATTTTTGTGTAATTTTTTCACTTCCTTCTATCCAATCAGTTTTCTTTCTTATTTTATTAGTAACTCTTTTTGCTCTTACTTTCTGTTTACATGGTGTTGTAAACCACCAATTCGTTCTAGTTATTATATGTGGGTATAATTTATCTAAAAATGGCATTCCTAAAAGTATATCTTTTGATGTTAGCTCATAATTATAGATTTCTTCTATTGTTAATATTTTATCTCATACTTGTGTTTTTACATTCTTAGCTTTATAAGTAATTAAGTTTCCTTCGTTATTAAATCCTTTAACTATTATTGGTGTCTTTAATTTATTCCATTTACTTTTTGGTAAACAATCATATCTACATAAATTAGCTTCTGCTCCTGTATCTATCATAGACGCATAATATCTACTGTAATACCCTTCTACTACTATCTTCTTTAATACATATATTTTCATATCACGTTAAAGCTCTTCTTAAGAATGATTTCTCTCTGTTATATGTTATAGATAATTGTGTATGCTCTATATTATATGGCTTTACTTGTTCTAACCATTTTATTCCTAATATTATGTCTGCTTTTTGCATTTCTTTCTTTATTTTAAATTCTATTTTTATTTTTCTAACTCCTATTATTATTTTTTTTTCTGCTATATTTTTAATATTTATTAAGTTTCTTGGTAGATCTGAACATATATTATTGTCATATTTTATTTCCTCATTTGCCTAGGGTGGTTTAGATATGAGTAAGTTGTATACACAAAAGATGGTAATAATATAATAACATCTGTTTGATAACTCATTGCAGTCATCAAGAAAGTTACCTTTTTGTATATTCTAATTTATGTACTACAAAATATAAGATTAAAATATGTGAACATTTTAAATATTGACAAAGTATTTAAAGTATTCATTGATAATATTTTAAAACTTCATCAACACAATTAATTTTTAGAGACATAAATATATTTACTATTGGATGGTGATAAATGTAGCATTATAGTTGTGGCGTTTGAGAAGCACATTATTATTTTTTTTGGTTCTTTTATAAATTATTTTTGTTTTTAAATTTATGCTACTTCCAAATATATTAAAAATAAAATTTTTCTTACATTTATTATTATTGTCTGGTACTCACCAACATGTCGCTTGACTCACATTGAAAGTTTTTCTAAATTTCTCTATATGAAATAGTTGCACAAAATATTTATAAAAAATATATTTTAGCGCATAATGCAGAACGAAAAAGAGAAAATTTATTCATTTTTGATAAACAAAATTAAACATTCTCTGTGATGAAATTTTCTCCCTTTATCATAGCAAAGTTAAATTTTATTTATCTTAAAATTCATACTAAGTTCATCCAATTCTTTATAGCTAATTACGATCTATATAAACCAGAGAGAAAATTGGAAGGACAAATTCATTGAGTTTATGAGATATATTGTTGTTTTGCTTCCTTATATTTAACTTCTAAAGTATCGCAATTTAAAATTAATTAGTGAATTTTATTTTTATGAATCAATAAAAGTTTTGTCTTTGTAGTAAGTTAATTTTTTTTTATTTTTATCCGGTGTTCGGTGCCCGTATTGGAGCCCCAACTAATCTGAATCGCGCATTGCAGGGCCCATTAAGGTGGCAACGCTCCTAACAGAGTTTTCTTTATACCCAGGGTCAAACCTTCGACCTCTGATTAAGGGTGGAGCAGCCCCAACCACTGAACCACAACCCATGTTGGTGATTAAGTTAATTCATCCAATCAAGTTTCATGTATATTATTGCCTACCTTAACATTATTAATTCTATATTTTGCTATATCAAGAAGTAATAATAAAAGAACGAATTTATACTCACGAGTTAAATTTAGTAGCAAAATATGTCAAAATAGAAAATTATAGTTGAATGTTCCATCTTTACTTTTTCGATCTACACGTATAAGGAAGTCATTTCATATTATAGATGGCCTTGCGAATCTAGCATAACTATTAAAAGGTCACAATTAAAATCTTGTCGAATATTTTGTCTTATTTTAGTTTCATGAAGAAAATTTATGTTGTTGTTATTATTATTATTATTATTATTATTATTATTATATATATATATATAATCTATAGCTATAATCTATAATATATTAAAAGTGTGAAGACCCTTCGAAAAGTGATTTGAACTTTTTGTCCTTCATTAAAAGTCTCTACAATTGATAAAATGATTATTTTACTATTTTTATAGAATTATTATTTAATTATATTTAAAATATTCTAGATAATGAGTCCTAAAATATCTGGTAAGTTTTAAAAATTAAGGAGTATTAAAATATATAATACTACACAATATATGTTAATCATAAATATATGGTATGAATTATTAGAAAATTAAAAATTATTGAATGCTAAAATATATGAAAAAAGGGGACGGAAACTTTGAAAAAAGGGTACACGTTTTTTAAGATCAAAGTACACCTTAATAACTAAGTAGATTGTTCCTTTTTTCCCCATGTAATTATACTTTAACTTTTGGGTAAATATTTTTTAATAATTAATATTATTATTAACTTCTTAAGATTTGATTATTTATTCTAGGTAATAAATCATAATATTTAATACTTTTAAATTAATTGGAATTTTACCTTATATAAAAAACAAATTGTACAATCCTATTTAAGCAATATTTTGAATTAAAATTTACAAGAAACTTATTCTACTTCACTTTTTCCTTTTATTTTGATTTTGATTTCAATTGTCTTGTTGCATTTATATTTATAATCTTTTGTTCTTGTATGCAACATAGTCAAATTAATTTTAATGTGGGAGCTAAATTTCTTATATGAAAGAAAGATATGTTATCACGGACATGCAAAAGCTAGCTAAGATGCAGTTTCGAATTCCTGAAGAAAGCTCCTAGGTCAAGCTAGAAGTGTCAAGTGACGTGTATTAGTTGGTCAGAGCTTGCTATCAAAATAACAAAGAAATTCAAGGAGAAGAGTTATGAAAGTTATAGTGGTGTCACCCCAGTCCTCAGGCTTGACTTCAGGTTTGATTTTTCTCCTATACAAGTACACTATCCATTTTTTAATTACTTATTGGTGTTTTATTTTTGTCGAGCAACTATTATACTCGATAATCTATAAGGTATTGCATGTGAGGTTAGAAAATTGAGTTGTTATGTTTCAGGTTATGATTTTAGGTAATTTGTGCATCTGCTTTATGAACTATTTAAACTTATAAGTTGTTCTTCTGCTTCTCTCTTCTTTTTTACTTATCGGTATAGGATTTTTCGAAAGTCAAAGCTTTCTAGCTAAATTATTGAGAAAATGATGAGTTTAGATTGGAGTAGTAACTATTAAATCATTATTGTTGTAAATTTTTTATATGTATTTATGTTTTTTGGTGATTTTGTTTATCACAAGTATAAAAGTGCATTAACAATTATTTTTGAAAAGAGTTTGCAAGGACATAGAAAGGAATTTAAGCTGTTAAGGAATTTAAGCTGTTTAAGAGACATTTGGCCATGAAAAATATTTACATTTTTTGGAGTTGAATTTCAAAATAAAATTTTAGAATGTAGATGTTTTTTAGCAACTAATAAATATGATAGGGATCCATGTCAGCTCTCATTACCACGGAAGGAAAAATTTAAATTGATAGATTAATCAAATAAATTATTGATGGTCTAACTAAGTTGATTATTGAATGACATCATGAACAAGACTTGATTTAGCATTGTCACAAATCATCTTTCTTCGTCATTGAAAATTTCACTATTATTGTTCCATTTTCTATCGTAGTTTTCTATTTATTTTCTTTTATCTTATTTATTTTCATTAGTTGATGAAATTTGGAGCTAATTAAAAACTCTTTATGCTTATCTGTTTATCTCTATAATAGTCTAAATGTGCAAAGGTAAATTAACAATTTTGAAGTTCAAGATGTGAAGTATTTCAGCCATAAATCTATCCATGATAAAGTTTTTATCTGAAATTTAATGAAAAGAACAAGTGGACCGAAAACTCAACGTCTAAAAGGAATCTTTTTATGCATAGAAAAATCTTTGAATAAAATTATAATATCTTAACTAAATTTTTAAATATAATTATAACTAAACTAATTAATAGTCCATTAAAAAATATCTAACTAAAGTTAACATTAATTTAACTAATATTAAGTAAACACTCAGAAGGGTAGAAGGAATATTTTGAATATAATTATAGCTATTATTTACAAATTGCATGAGCCGATATTTAAAAAAAATGAAATAAAACAAATTAAATAATTTTTCTTATATTTAAGAATAGTCATTTGATTATTTTTCTAATAGTTATACATAACTATTTTAAAAAATATTTAGCACTTTAATTTTTTAATAATTTTTTGTTTATAATTCCTCCACATCCAAATTAACTACAAAAATCAACTATCAACTTTGTTAGGAATATTAAATTTCAATAATTTTTAGTTTACACTAGGAAAGTTTCAACTGGTTGTATTGTCCTTTTAGGTTCGTATGATGTTTTACTTTTTTTACTAAAATTTTATCTTATTAATATATATAATTATATGTAAAAATACAGCTTTCTTACAAAATATTAACAAAATGACATTCACAATTTTTTGTAACATTTAACTTAGTAACTTAAGACCGGTGAATAAAACATTAACTATAGAAAATCGACAGAGAAAAAAAACAAAAAGTCAAAACACTCAAGTTTTTATAAATAAAAATTTTTAAAGTTATATGTTCTATTGATTTTCTTATCATTTAAAAATAGAAAGAGATAGAAAGAATTATGATTGACAAGAGTAAAACATCAATATATTTATTTAAAACTTTGAAAGTTTAGAAATATTTATTTTTTAATTTTTTTTTATACATGCAATTTTTTTTTAGCATTGAATACACGTACAACGCACGTATATTAAACTAGTATATATTAAAAGTGTAAAGGGTCTTAGAAATATTGTTTGAACTTTTTGCCCTTCATTAAAAGTTTTTGTTTTAGACAAAATCGTCTTTTCACTATTTTTTCTAATATTTTGAGAGTTGAAAATTAATTAAATATATTTATGATAAAATTTTTCCTTATTAGAAGTCATTGGAATTAATGACAACTAATACTTTTTTCATTAGTTTAATAATTCTAAATAAACTAAATTTGACTTCAAGAAGATTTAAAAAATTTAGAAATAAATATAAAAGCGTTAGAATAAGAAAAGTTTAAGAAGTATCAAACTTTTCAAATTTTTAAGTATGTAATAAGAATGTAATCAGTGATTTTGTAACGATTTGACTTTAAAAACAAGGAAAGATTTTAAATATAAGAAAATAAAATAATCGTATCACAAATATGGTTCAAATTGATGCGTCTCTCTCAGCCACTGACAACAAGAACAAAAGTACTGTACATATAAGAATATTATACGTATATATATGCTTATACTAAAATATATGTTTATATTTACATTATTATATTAAAGTGTGAAGCATCTTTGAAAAGTGATTTGAACTTTTTATACTTTATTAAAAATCTCTGCAACAGACAAAATCATTGAATTTTAAATAATCAAACGTTACACGTGCGAGGCACGTGCAATTATGCTAGTATATATGTATGTATATATATATATATATATATATATATATATATATATATATATATATTCTTTGTAAAAAGGGCAATCCGGTGCACTAAAGCTACCGCTATGCGCGGTGTCCGGGGAAGGGCCCCACCACAAAGGGTGTATCGTACGCAGTCTTACCTTACTTTTCTGCCAGAGGCTGTTTCCAAGGCTTGAACCCGTGACCTCCTGGTTACATGGCAACAACTCTACCAGTTACTGAGTTAAAACTCTTAATGATATATATATATATATATATATATATATATATATTCTTTGTCATGAGTTAAAACTCTGAATGATAAAAAAAATTACAAATTAACACATGGTTGAATCTTTCAACTTCTTTTAATCTCCCTACAAATGTTAGAATGTGTGTGATGCTCAATCCATATTAAAAATAATTAAGCAATGCAAATCATTTTCTTATTTATTTGAGAGAATCAAAACATATAATTTTTTCAAATTACAATGATAATTTTATATCAACACACAATACATAAAATATATTTAAAAACATCCTAACATATATTTTTGATGATATTGATTTATTAATCGACATATTTATGCTGATAAATCTTAAAGTATTTAATATTTTATCAAATAATCTAACTGATAAAATCTACTTAGAAGATATTGCATGATAAAAAGTTTTAGCCACCACGATCTATTTGAATTTTGAATGTCGTAAAGTATTTTATGCTAAATTATAATTGAAGATAATTAAATATAAACTAATGACTTTGAGTCGAACAATCAAGCCATTGTGTACAATAACTCTATTGGGGCTTTCCCAATCCTATCAAAATTTCTATAAAAATTGAATGGAAAAGAAAAACAATTATTATCATTAAATAAAAAATGTAACGATATAAAAGAATAAAACAAATAAAATACAATGAGCATCCAATTTAATAAACTAGTATTTGGATAACAACACTAATACACTAACCAGTGATGATCTTGATCAAAGATTGACCGCGATAGAGTTTAACTATATTACAATTCAAAAACCTAACTAATGCCTTAAATCGATTTCAAAAAGCTCAAGAATCGGTAGTACCCATCCCCGTAAGTCATAAATCACGTCTACCCTACGACGAGGGTTTAAAAGAAATTCACAAAATGACTTGAAGGGTCCTAACAATAAACTAGAAAAAAATTATAAGGACAAAATCACTGAGTTTATGCGATCTATTATAGTTTCGTAAAGTTATATTTAACGGCTAAAAGATCACAAATTAAAACTTAATAGTGAAATTTTTTTTTATGAATCAATAAAAGTCTTTGACTTTTAGATTACGTTAATTCATTTTGTCAATTTTCATGTATATTATTGTCTACCTTAACATTGGTGATTCTATAATTCTCTATTGGTAGAAGTAAATATAAATGAATGAATTTATATTCACAAGTTAAATTTAGTAGCTAAATAGGTTTGAATTTAAAGTTATAGTTGAATCTTCCATCTTTCCTTTTTCACCTATATAAGGAAGCCATTTTCACCTATATATATATATATATATATATATATATTCTTTGTCATGAGTTAAAACACTTTATGATTAAAAAAATTACAAATTGAACCTAGTTAAATCTTTCATATTCTTTTAATCTCCCAACTAGTATTAGAATCTGAGTGATGCTCAATCCATTAATTTTAATTAGTCGTTGCAAATCATTTTCTTATCTATGCGAGCAGATAAAATCAAATGATTTTTACAAATTACAACGATATATTATATCTACACACAATACACAAAATATATTTATAAATGTTCTAAAATATCTTTATGACGCTATTGGTTTATTACAGGACATATTTATGATGGTAAATCATACACTATTATAATATTTTATAAGATAATCTAACCGATAAAATCCGCATAAAAGATATTACGTGATAAGAAGTTCTACTATCACCATATATTTGAATTTTGTATGCCGTAAGATTTTTTTTGCTAAATTACAGTTGAAGATAAAATGTAAACTAATAACTTTGAGTCGTACAATCAAACCATTTGTACAATAACTTTAGGGGGGCTTTTTGAATCCTATTAATACTTTTAAAAAAATGCAATTGACAAGATAAACAATCATTATCATTAAATAAAAATGAACAAAATAAATAACAGACAATGAGAATCGATTTTAATAAATTAATAACTCGATAATAACATCAAAATGAGCACAAGTACGTCCATCTACATGAGTGTTCTTATTGAATTTGGAAATTTCGATCCCTAGTGAATGATCTCAATGAAATTTTCCCGATATCAAAGTTTGTCCCATAAATGATCATCGATGGAGCCACATAATGAACCACCTATATAGGACCACCAGAAGGGTCCAACAGAGGACTTGTTGGCCCCTCAAAGCTGGTCTCATCAGGTTCCATCAGACCAACAACAGGTTGAAAGTTATTAAATGTAAAACCCTCTTCATCAGTCTTTTTCTTCATCGCTTCGCGTATCTTCTTGAGATTTTCATTCATCACAAAACATAGATCATAGAGATCACAAGGGTGGATTTCAGTGGGAATATTTATTCCCTCCAACAGTTCACACATCATGTTCTTGAGTTCTTTTACACTGTTCCTTTCTTTCCTTTTGTAGTCTTTTCTCCATCACTCGGGACATGTCTTGCGGGGATAAAAATAGAATTTTTTTTTTCTTTTTTGGATGGTGATCAAAGGTCTTTGTTGCTATTGTCTGTTCGTTTACCTCAAATTGGCTCCTATTTATAGGGAAAGTTTAGATTATGTAAATTTATGAATAGTTTAATTTTAAGAATTTTGACTCATCAATGTTAACTATTTTGGTATGAAACTAAATATTGATGTATTATATACCAAGTTAACTACTATCATCTCTGCAATACATGTAATTTAAAACTCCCACCTTATGTTGACCAATTGTATTGGGTCAAACTTTTCTTATTAGTAGAATAATTTAGGGTGGTTTAAATATGAGTAAGTTGTATCCATAAAAGATGGTAACAAAGTAAATAACTCATTACAGTCATCAAGAAAGTTACCTTTTTGTGTATTCTAATTTATGTATCTACAAATATAAGATTAAAAGAACTGAATGTTTTAAATATTGACAAAGTATTTTAAAGTATCCATTGATAATATTTTAATAATTCATCAAAACAATTAATTTTTTGTCAAGACTGGATTTACGAGTCATGAAGGAACCTGCTAAATTCCGTCAGTAGGTAAGCTAACAACATAACCCAGAACTAGCGCAATGGGTTAATTCGGTAGGGAATGCCCAACCTAGGCCAAATTCAATGAACACAAGTTATAACTAAACACGGTGTTCTAAAATAGATAAACAGACACAATAAGAATACCAATCCCACGACCTGATAGAGCTAGTACAAGAGCATCTAATGTCAATAATACAACCCGAAAGACTTAGAATATAGTGAATACACCTATCTAGATACAAAAGATTGAATAACAGTAAGATAGAAGGAAATGGGCATATCAAAACACCAAGAGCACATCTATAACGCCTCGGGTTTTTCGTCCTTAAAAATTTCTGAAATTTTATCCTCACTGCCTTGCCTACGACTCCAATGCTGAGTCATGGAGAGTCTTGATGAGTCATTGAACTCAAATTGTAACTAAATTAGTAAGTGTATGGCTAAGTTTTGCTCTGAGTATGAGTGACTCACTATGAGTCGTAAGGACTTGTTACGAGTCATTGGGTGCAAATTGTAGGATATCCGGTGTATATCCCAAATAGTTGCTGGGTTGACTACAATAGGACCCTATGAGTCGTAAGGTCCCATTACGAGTCATATAGGTTGAATCATAGGGTCAACAAATTATGAGTGCCTTAGAGACTATCTTGGTTTTGACTTGTGGTGGCCAGTCGTAATTAGTCTATACGAGTCGTATAATGCCCCGTAGTCAGTGACGACTAAATTTCAGTTTTAAATTGAGGGCACTTTGGACAATTTCCTTCTCACCTAATTAAAACCTGACGTTTATTAAGCACTTTAAGGGCTATTTCTCATTCATAACATACTGAAACACTTTCAAAGCACTCTTAAATTCTCGCAAACAGTCATACTTAGGGTTTCCAAGAAGTAGGTCATCCAAGGGCTCAAGGGGTGAATTTTTTCATAAAATTTGGTATTTCAAGCATATTACTCTTCCCAAATTATTAATTTGCTAAAAGCATGAGTTTGAAAATGTTGTGCATATGGTATTGGTTTTGAAACATTGGTTGAGGGTTTTGAACAATTGTTGTTTATGTGATGTTTCATATTTTTTCCTTCCTAGGTTACGTTTAAATGGTGGTTTTAAAATCAAATTAATGCATGAGAATGGTGAATGAACTAGGGATTATGACTTTCCAAACTTGTGACTTTTGAAGTGGTTATGACCCTAACCCTATATTGTGAAATTTATTTTGAATATAAAAAGTATTCATATTGAACTACTCTTGAACTACTGCATAATGTGAAAAGTCAATGAAGTACAATAATTTTGGATGGAACCTTATGAGTTGTGTAATTCCCTAAGCTAATGTATAATTTAACTAAAGGGGATTGTGATTTTTCCCAAGTAATGGCAAATAGTGTGGCATGTTAAAATTACCTTGCAAGTATAATTAGTATGACGATACCAACAATGTATGCCTAAATGTATATCATGGTTCAATAACTAATAATATATGTGCTAATTATTTTAATTGGGCTTTAATAAGGGTTGCATAACTAAGTCGTGAAAGTAAAGGTCTCAAGGGGCCAACACTGAAAACCACGGTTGCCGATGAGGGGTTATGAATGACCGGATGGTTCGAGTCCCCCTTAATATTTTCATATGATTGGAGATTTAAGTCCTCTACATTATACTATATGATTTGGTACTTGTGTCACCTTAATTTGTCGGGAGGTTCGAGATCCCCATAGTGCATATGTATACCCTCTGGTTCGTGCTGCCACATGCACTAGGCCCTACCAGCTTGGGGAGAGCTAGGCCCATATAGCCTATGGTGCCTTTTTATGTTATGATGGTTGAGCTACACAATCTAAGCTAAAGTTTTAAAGTGCATGTTAAGTCTTATTCCCTATCCCGACATGTGATATATATATGTATATGCATTTGATTATGTGCATTAGTTTTGAATAATTTTGAACTGTTGATCACGATATTATATTATCCTTATCCCCGATTTACATGCTTGTGTTCACCCCACTAACCATCTCTGGACGTTGTATCCCCATGCGATGCAGGCATCAAAGATACCTCTACTTTTTTTGTGCAGAGTTAAATGGATCGACTTGGTTCGTCAGTTTGTTGTGGTGAAGTTGTGAGCTTCTATACTTCAAAAGACTTAGATGTTTCATTAGTTCTTATCATAGACTAGAGTTGAGAGCTTCATTATCATTAATATTATCATTTTCATTGTCATTGTCATATGTCAGATCGGGGACATATCCCGACCATGACTGATTTTTGGTTCTTATGTTAGAAGGCTTTACTGGATTATTGTGGACTTAGGTGATGTTGGTTGGTTGTTTTGGCCAGTTGATGGTTGTCGGTTATAGACATACCCTTTATTCTTTAAACGTATCTTGCTATATATTCAAAACTCATTCTATATTAGGGATATTATGTTGTTTGGTTAGGATCTCAAGGGTGATCTTTGATCTTCGGTGGACATAAGATATCCATCATAGCCAGGTCATGGTTCGGGTTGCGACAAAGATGGTATCAGAGCATAGGTTTGGTGTCATTGGGTGTCCAACAAAGTCGTTTCAAGTAGAGTCTCATTTATGGGTATGTAGCACGCTACACTTATAAGGGAGAGGCTACGAGGCATTTAGGAATGTTTCTCTTTCTTGTTGTTCTATTTTGAGCTATAGAGTGTAAGGTCTTGAATCTCCTCTAATTCCTGTATGTTTGCTTTTCAGATCATATCTCCCAGAAGATCTGATGCTCATAGAAACTCTTTTGTCCCATCTAAGGACAATGTGAATGGAGCTCGTCCTACTCTAAGAGTTCAGACCCGATCTAAGGTAACTACTTCTGATTGCCCTAAAGGAGCTCCACCGATTCCCTCTATCCCTCCTCAGTCACCTCAGGTTGGCGTGTCTAATGTTGAGTTTTGCCAGTGGATTCATTTGCTTACCCAGTTGGTGGCCTCCCAAACTGAGTGAGTTATTTCTATTGCTCTATCCTCCGAGGCCACTAGAGTTGTCCAATTAATGAGGTTGAGTCCTCCTACTTTCACTATTTCTAAAGTTGAGAAAGATCCTTAAAATTTTATTAATGAGATGGAAAAGATCTTTCTTGTGATGCATGCTACTGATATGGAGGGTGTAGAGTTTGCAGCTTATCAGTTAAAGTATGTAACATATTAGTGGTATAAGGAATAAGACCAGTCTAGAGGTGATGATGCTGAGTCTGCTTTGTGGATAATTTCTCTGGTGCTTTCCTCTGGAGTTGAGGAAGGTGAAGTCTAATGAATTTGTGAATTTGAAGCAAGGTAGGATGACAGTAAAGAGTATGCCTTGAAGTTTTATTAGTTGTCGCATTATGCTCCTGAATTGGTGTCTAGCATGAGGGCTATAATGAGGAAGGTTAGCTCTGGGTTATCCCATGAGTTGATCTTTAAGATCAGGTTGCCTTGTTGAACAAAGATATGGACATCTCTAGACTTGTTATGTATATGCAACAAGTGGAAGAGGAAAAGAAGAAGCAACCGGAGATAAGAGAAAAGAAGAATAAAAAATTTTGCTATTTTAATTAGGAGGGTGGAGGTCAACAGTAAAGTGGTAGAGATGGTGGAAAATGGTCTAAGAAAAAGTGGGGCAATTTTGAATCCTAATCTATGGCTAGTGCTTCTGATCCAAAGACGTTGGGTGATCATCATTCTCAGTAAAATAGTCGGTTTATGTAATACCCCATATTTCTCAAGCTTAACTTTACTCTCAGTTCATGAGTTATCCAATATGAAAATTTTGAAATGCTTAGTATTTTTTAGTTTAGAGCCTTTCATTGCGTAAAAAATTGAATTAGCTTTTCAACGATATAAAATTCGCCGAAATTCGATAACCGAGTAAGAAATTATGGCTATTTTAAATTTCAGTCGTTAAACACCATCATTCAGGTCAGTAGCGCATCGCGGAGTATGTCACAATGACAATTGTCAGTTTTTAGTGAGGTACCACGATAGCGGTGCATCGCGCCACAACTTATTTTCACAATTGTCTATTTTCAGTGTACCAATGCGATTCTACCACGTTGCGGTGAACTTTCAGGTCCCAACCAAAGTGGCAACGCGATACCACTATGTCATGCCACCATGAATTTTCCCAGTTGGCAATTTCTAGAGACACGACGCGATAACGCCGCGTCACGCCAGATGCCTATTTCAAAATTTTTTTACAGGAATTAAATGTTCGTCTAGGGATAAAATTGTCTTTTCCCATGATTTTAAAATGCTCAGATACGAGATTTAATCCTTAAAAATGTTTTAAGTCGTTACTCACTCAATATATCCCCAAATTAAAAGCATTCTCTCTCAAAACTACAGACCCTAGCTTCAAGGAAACAAGAGCAATCTCAAAGGATTCACCAAGAACTTTAAGAAACTCACAAATTAAAGTATGTTAGGTGTTCATCTATGGGTTCCCTTCACCCATAGAGTCCACGAATCCATTCTCAAAATATAAGATTGTTGAGTTATGAACTTCCATGCTTGAATTGAACTGAATTCATGTTCATGTTATTGTTGAGTTTTAGTCCATGATTAAATTACATACTTTTATAAAATTAATCATTGTATGTGTTGAATTACACGATCTTCATGATAAACCTTTCAACTTGCAAGATGATTGTTGAAACCATGTCAATCCTAAGTGTTTATGATTTAATGATTCAGTTATGCCTCCCCATGTGTTTGATAAAAGGCCTATGTGAATGAAATAGTGCCATTATAACATGATAGCATATATTCCCCATCCATGTACAAGTTAATGCATTACAAGTGTTTAATAAATTATCTTTATGAATGAATTATGGACAAGTGTACAGTGTTATGTATTTCAAGATTATGTTATGCCTTCCTTTTACGCTATCGAGTACTGGGGGTATTTAATACTCGACAATTTAGTTGTTTACCTAGAGCCAGTGTCAGTTACAGAATCTTAGTCATGTCATGATCAGTAGTACTCTCAGTCAGTTACAGAACTTAGTAGAACTCAGTTGGTTATAGAACTCAGTAAAACTCAGTATTCAGTCCAGTCCGATTCAGTATACTCAATTCAGTGTCTTTTAGTTGGGAGTAGGATTCAGCACAGAGTGAACCCAAGGATGGGGGCTTACCTGCCAGTAGAGGGTGTGATCATTAGAAGTAATCCTTGCATTCTAGAACTACACAGCCAGCGTAGGTTAAGACATTAAACCTGCTAGTTGAGGGTTGATGAGGGGTTTTAACCTTCCAGATGAGGATTCCACTATTCTCATTAGAGTACCTACTAGATGAGGGTAACTCTTCAGTGTCTTTACCTATGGCACGGTATTGACACCCTTCCAACTGGGGTCACAAGTTGGACCCCAACTCAATTATCTTATTTGGGGCATGTCGTTTAGGTGATTACCTCCTACAATCATAGTTTTAGTCTTCAGAATAGAACTCAGTTTAGTTTTACAGAATCAGGACTGTCATATACAGTCAACCAGTATCGGTAAATCAGTTATCAGTAACTTCAGATATCAATTACTCAGTATCAGAACTCAGGACTTAGCTTCAGACAAGCTTAGTCACAATATTTATTTATATACACATTAGTGCTTACTAAGTATTAACAGCAGTATCAGTTATTCATGTACTCTCATGTTCAGTTACTCTATATCATATAGTTAGTTATTATTCATGCATATAAACCCTTGTATTCAGCCTTACCTCATCTAGCATACCAGTACATTCCACGTACTAACGCATACTATTTCTCTGTGCTATGATGTCTCATATCATAGGTTTGGATGCTTAGGTTCCCGACCGTGTATAGATAGACTCAGATTCAGCCAACAACAGTAAATTAGCAGTGATTCCTCATCGTTCGAGGATATTTTTTTATTTTATTATTTCAGTAGACTCAATATTTCAGTAGATGGAGTTAGTTGGGGGATTGTCCTATCAACTCCACTTTCAGATAGTTTCAATTTTGAGGTTTTTCAAACAATGTTCAGTTTTACAAATTATTATTTTAGATGATATAATTTATCAATATTTTAGATGCTTGAACCTTATGGTATTTCAGCCTATTATTCTGCATTTATTACAGTATCATGTTTCAGTACTCACAATAGATATTAGTCATGGGTTAGCTTGTGGTCCTTCTGCATGTAGCATTTAGGGTACAGACTCGAGGCGTTACAAACTTGGTATTAGAGCCTAAGGTTCAACAGTGTCCTAGGAAGTCTGAAAGCTAGATCTAGTAGAGTTTTATACATGAGTGTGTAGCGCACCACACTTATGGACAGGAGGCTATGAGATATTTTAGGAAATAGTTTCCCTTCTTTCAATATTCATGTCGTGCGAATGAGAATGAGCTCAAGTTAAACTCCCCGTCTAATCTGTTTCTTTCTTTTATTTATAGAACATGCCTCCCAAAAGGACTAAGAAAGGAGAAACAAAAATCAGTCAGCACCTCAGCCCATTCAGGCAGATCCCCTAGACGAGCATGCCTCCCATGCAGAATTTAGAGCTATATTCACTTCTCTAGCCAACTCTGTAGTATCTCAAAATGAATGACCAATTGTTGTTCCATCCAATCCAGTGGCCAATACTGCTGTAGCTAGGATTCGGGACTTCACCCGAATGAATCCTCCCCTATTCTCAGGATCTAAGTCAGAAGAGAATCTATATGATTTCCTCATTTAGGTTCAGAAAGTCACAGATATTATGGGAGTGAATTCCAGTGAGAGTGCTGAGTTAGCTGCCTATCAGCTACATGATGTGGATCATACTTGGTTTAAGTAGTGAAAGGTAGACAGGGGCACAGATGCAGAGCCCATTGAATGGGAAGAGTTTTCTACTGCCTTCCTAGACATATTCTTTCTTTTAGAGTTAAGAGAAGCCAAAGTGTTAGAGTTCATCAACCTCAGGCAAGGTAGTATGAGCCTGAAAGAGTATTCCTTCAACTTTACTCAGTTAGCCAGGTATGCTTCCCATGTAGTAGTAGACAGTAGGTCCAGAATGAGCAAGTTTGTATCTGAGGTATTAGATAGTATTGTTAAAGAGTACAAAAAAGTGATGTTGATTAAAGAGATGGACATATCCAGGCTCATGGTCCATGCTCAGCAGATAAAAGAGGTTAAGATCAGAGAGAGAGAGGGGCAGAATAAGAGAGCTAGAATAGGAAGCTTTAATTTCAATCAGCCTAAGTCAGAGGGCAGTAACCATTCCCAGTTTCATCCAAAATCTTTAGTTCCAGCTCCATCCTGAGCCAGTGCTCCAGTACCTAAGTTCAGAAATGGTAACAATGATAGGGCGTTAGGCTCTAAATCTCAAGGTAGTGTCAGTAGTGCTCCAACAAATCTTCTTTGTCAGACATATGGCAGAAACCACAAGGGTGTCTGCAGAGCTGACAGTGGTGCTTGTTTCGAGAGTGGAAAGCCAGGCCACAGAGTTAGAGATTGTCCTCAGTCAGGTTCTAAGGGTCAACATACTCATTTTTTAGCTCAGTTATGTCGCCTGAATAATAGGGTGCCACTTCTAGTGCCACCAGTGGGCAATGCCCAAATAAGATTTATGCACTTCAGTCCAGACAAAATAAGGAAAATTCTCCTGATATGGTCACTGGTACGTTACAGATCTTTCATTTACATGTTTATGCCTTTCTAGATACAGGAGCTTCTTTACTTTTTGTAACTCCTTAGCTGTTAACTTTGGAGTCAGTCCAGAAAACCTAGCAGAGCCTTTCTCAGTTTCTACCCCAGTGGGTAAATCTATCATAGCCCGACGTGTATACAAGAACTTTTCGGTTATGATATCTCAGAAAGTTACTTCAGCAGACCTTGTAGAGCTAGAGATGATAGATTTTGATGTCATTCTCGGCATAGATTGGCTCCATTCATGCTAAGCCTCAGTTGATTGTAGAAATAGACTTTTTTATTTTCACTTTCCAAATAAACTAGTCCTTGAATGGAGAGGTAGTACTATGCGCTTAAGGGTCAGTTGATTTCATACCTTAGAGTGAGAAAAATAATATCCAAGGGATGTGTCTATCATCTTGTGCGAGTCAAGGACTCTAGTTCAGAAACTCCCAGTCTTGAGTCAGTTCCATTAGTAAATGAATTCTCAGATGTGTTTCTCGAAGATCTTCCTGGAGTTCTTCCTGTTAGGGAAATTGACTTTGGAATAGACCTTTTTCATGATACTCAGTCCATATCTATTCCACTATACAGAATGGCTCCAGCAGAACTCAAAGAATTAAAAAAAGCAGTTGAAAGATCTCTTAGATATGGGATTTATCAGACCCAGTGTCTCTCTGTGGGGCACACCAGTTCTATTCGTACATAATAAAAATAGTTCTCTTAGAATGTGTATCGACTATCATCAGTTGAACAAAGTCATAGTCAAGAATAAAGACCCGCTTTATAGAATCAATGACTTGTTTGACCAACTTTAGGTCGCCAGTTACTTTTCTAAGATAGACCTCAGATCAGGCTATCATCAGCTCAGAGTCAGAGAATATGACATTCTGAAAACAACTTTCAGAACCCGATATGGTCACTTCGAGTTTCCAGTCATATCTTTTGGTCTTACTAATGCCCCAACAGCCTTCATGGACTTGATGAGCCGAGTTTTCAAGAAGTACTTGGAAATGTTCATCATAGTCTTCATCGATGACATTTTTGTCTATTCTCGTAGCGAGAATGATCATGTAGATCACCTCAGAATCGTACTTTAGACTCTCAGAACTCATCAATTATTTGCACAATTTAGTAAGTGCGAATTTTAGCTAAGGTCAGTAGTATTCCTTGGTCGTATTATTTCTGGTGATGAAAATAGAGTTGATCCTCAAAAGACCGAAGTAGCGAGAAACTAGACTAGACTCATCTCTCTATCAGGTATCAGGAGCTTCTTTGGTTTATCTGGATATTACCGTTGGTTTGTTGAAGGGTTTTCATCTATTGTATCCCCCATGTACATATTGACTCAGAAGAAAGTCCAGTTTTGGTGGTCAAATTCTTGTGAGAAGAGTTTTTAGGAGTTGAAGACTCGACTCACCTCAACCCTAGTTTTGACTCTACCAGACGGTTTAGATGGGTTTGTTGTGTACTGTGATGCATCCAGAGTAGGTTTGGATTATGTCCTCATGCAGGGAGGTAAGGTCATAGACTACACCTCTAGGCAGCTTAATTCTCATAAATAGAATTATCCAACTCATGATCTTGAGTTAGCAGTTGTAGTGTTTGCCTTAAAGATTTGGAGGCATTACTTTTATGAGGTGCATGTAGACGTGCTCACAAATCACAAGAGCTTGCAGTATGTCTTTTATCAGAAATATTTGATTTTGTGTCAGAGAAAGTGGTTAGAGTTATTGAAAGATTATGACATGAGTTTTCTTTATCATCTAGGCAAAGCCAATGTAGTGGCTGATGCTCTCAGTAGACTGTCTATGGGTAGTGCTGCTCATGCTGAGGATAGTAAAAAGAAGTTAGTTCAGGAAGTTCATTAGCTTGCTCGACTAGGTGTCTGCTTAGTCGATTCAGTAGAAGGTAGTGTGTGGGTTCAGAATAGTTCCAAATCCTCTCTAGTTTCTGAGGTGAAGGAAAAGAAGGATAGAGATCCCAGTCTTGTTAAGTTGAAAGAGTCAGTCAGAGATAAAAAAGTAGAGGTTTTCTCCCAAGAGGGGATAGTGTGTTGCATTTCCAGGGTCGTTTATATATTCCAGGTGTAGATGACTTGAGGCAGCAAATTCTTACAAAAGCATATGGTGCACGTTACTCTATTCATCCCTGGGCCATTAAGATGCACTGTGATCTGCAAGAGATCTATTGGTAGAGTGGGATGTAGAGGGATATTGCAAAGTTTGTAGCTAAGTTCTCTATATGCCAACAAGTTAAGATTGAGCACCAGAAACATAGTGGGTCTATACAGGAGTTTAGTATTCCCACATGAAAATGGGAAGAAGTGAACATGGACTTTATGATGGGTTTGCCTTGTACTCGTCGCTAGCATGATTCTATATGGGTTATCATAGATAGGACGACCAAATTAGCTCATTTCTTGCCAGTTCATACTTTTTATTCAGTTGAGGACTATGCCAAACTCCATATCAGGGAGTTGGTCAAGTTATATGAAGTTCCAGTATCCATTATCTCAGATAGAGGTACCCAATTTACATCTCATTTCTGGAAAGCATTCCAAAAAGGTCTTGGTACCCAAGTTTATCTCATTACAACCTTCCACCCTCAGACAGATAGTCAAGCAGAAAGGACCATTCAGACTCTAGAATATATGCTAAGAGCATGCGTTGTTGATTTTAAGGGTAGTTGGGATGACCACTTGCCTTTGATCGAGTTCACTTATAATAACAACTATCATTCCAATATATAGATGGCTCCATTTGAAGCTCTCTATGGTAGGATATGTTGATCTCCAATTGGTTGGTTTGAGGTAGGTGAGGCCATAGTAGTAGGTCCTAACCTAGTGTTTGATGCCTTAGAGAAGGTTCAGTTAATCAGAGAAAGACTTAGGGTTGCCCAGAGCTGACAGAAGTCATACATAGATGTGCAGAGAAAGGATCTGGAGTTTGAGATCGGTAATTTTGGGTTCTTAAAAATCTCTCCCATGAATGGGGTAAAGAGGTTCGACAAGAAGGGAAAGGTCAGTCCCCGATATGTCGGTCCTTACAGAATTCTCAGTCGTTTTAGAAAGGTAGCTTATGAGTTTGAGTTGCCTTCAGATCTAGCCTCAGTGCATCCAGTATTCCACGTCTCCTTGCTAAAGAAATGCATTGGTGACCCAACATTCATAGTTCCCTTATAGGATGTAAATATTCAGAATGATCTCTCTTTCAAAGAGGTTCCAGTCTAGATCCTTGATTATCATATTTGCAGATTAAGGAACGAAGAAGTTTCCTTAGTCAAAGTTCTTTAGCGAAATCAGTCCATTGAGGGAGCTACTTGGGAAGCAGAAACAAATATACGGACCAAGTGTCCTCACCTTTTCTCTGCGACCTCAAATCAATCTGAAGGTAACAATTTTTCTTAGCTTTACTTAGTTTCATGTTCAACTATAATTATAAATTAGTATCAATTATCATTGCATATTCAGTTATGCATTCATGAATCAGTTCAGTCATGTACTCATGCATCAGATATGCATGTTTAGTATTAAAACCCAGCTTGTCAGTAGCTTCAGTCATGAATTCCATGCATCAGATATGCATGTTCAGTGTAAGAGCTTAGTTTGTCAGTAGTTCAGTCATGTAGCCATGCATCGTATATGCACGTGCAGTGTGTAAACTCAGTCTATTAGCGTCTTAACTTAATCATTCTTATTTGGGGATGAATGTTCCCAAGGGGGAGATATTGTAATACTCTATATTTCTCAAGATTAACTTAACTCTCAGTTCATAAGATATCCAATATGAAGGTTTTAAAATTCGAAGTATTTTTTTAGTTTAGAGCCTGTTATTGCGTAGGAAATTAATTTAGCTTTCCAATGATATAAAATTTGCCTAAATTCGATAATCGGGTAAGAAGTTATGGCTATTTTGAGTTTTAGTCATTAAACACCGTCATTTCGTCCAGTGACACATTGCGGAGTATGTCAAAATGGTAATTGTCTGTTTCCATTGAGGTACCACGATACCGGCGCATTGCGCCACAGCTTATTTTCATAATTGTCCATTTCTAGTGTGCCAATGCGATTCCACAGCATCTCAGTGAACTTTCAGTTCCCAATCAAAGTGGCAACACAATACCACCACATCGTGCTACCATGCATTTTCTCAGTTAGCAATTTCTAGAGACATGGCGCGACAGCGCCGCATCACTCCAAATGCCAACTTTGGAAAATTTTGACGGGAATTAAATGCTTCGTTCAGGGCTAAAATAGTTTTTTCCCATGATTTTAACATGCCCAGATATAGGATTTAATCCTTAAAAATGATTTAAGTGATTACTCACTCAATATATCCCTAAATTAAAAGCATTCTCTCTCAAAATTACAAACCCTAGCTTCAAAAAACAAGATCAATCTAAAAGGATTCACCAAGAACTTTAAGAAACTCACAAATTAAGGTATGTTAGGTGTTCATCTATGGGTAATCTATTTTCAAAATACAAGATTGTTGAATAATGAACTTCCACGCTTGAAATGAATTGAATTCATGTTCATGTTATTGTTGGGTTTTAGTCCATGATTAAATTACATGCTTTTATGAAATTAATCATTGTACGTGTTGAATTACATGATCTTCATGATAAACCCTTCAATTTGCAAGATGATTGTTGAAACCATGTCAACCCTAAGTGTGTATGATTTAATGATTCAGTTATGCCTTCCCATTTTTTTGATAAAATGTCTATGTGAATGAAATAGTACCATTATAACATGATAGCATGTATTCCCCATCTATGTACAATTTAATGCATTACAAGTGTTTGATAAAATATCTTTAAGAATGAATTATGGACAAGTGTGCAGTGTTATGTATTTCAAGATTATGCTATGCCTTTCTTTTATGCTATAGAGTTCTGGCGGTATTTAATACTCGATAATTTAGCTGTTTACCTAGAGCCAGTGTCAGTTATAGAATCTCAGTCATGTCACAATCAGTAGTACTCTCAGTCAGTTACAGAACTTAGTAGAACCTAGTCGGTTATAGAACTCAGGAAAGCTCAGTAAACTCAGTATTCAGTTCAATCCAGATCAGTATACTCAGTTCAGTGTCTTTCAGTCGGGAGTAGGATTAAGCACCGAGTGAACCCAAGGATGAGGGCTCACCTGCTAGTAAAGGGTGTGATCCTTAGAAGCAATCCTTGTATTCCAGAACTACGTAGCCAGCGTAGGTTGAGACATCAAACCTGCCACTTCAGGATTGATGAGGGTTCCACCCTTCTCATTAGAGTACCTACTAGATGAGGGTAACTCTTCAGTTTTTTTACCCATGGCACAGTACTGACACCCTTCTAACTGGGGTCACAAGTTGGACTCCAACTTAGTTATATTATTTGGGGTATGTCGGTTAGATGATTACCTCCCACAGTCTTAGTTTCAGTCTTCAGAATAAAACTCAGTTCAGGTCTACAGAATTAGGACTGTTAGTTACAGTCAACCAATATTAGTAAATCAGTTATCAGTAACTTTAGATATCAATTATTCTATATCAGAACTCAGGACTTAGCTTCAGACAAGCTTAGTTATAATATTTATTTATATGTACATTAGTGCATACTCAATATTTACAGCAGTATCAGTTATCCATGTACTCTCATGTTCAGTTAATTAATATCATACAATCAGTTTTTGTTCAGGCATATGAACTCTTGCATTCAACCTTACCTCATCTAGAATACCAGTATATTCCATGTACTGATGCATACTCTTTTTTGAGCTATGATGTGTCATATCATAGGTTCGAATGCTCAGGTTCCCGACCACGCATAGATAGACTCAGATTTAGCCAACAGCAGTAGATTAGCAGTGAGTCCTCATCGTTCGAGGTTATTCTTTTATTTTATTATTTTAATAGACTCAGTATTTCAGTAGATGGAGTTAGTTGAGGGATTATCCCATCGACTCCACTTTCAGATAGTTTCAGTTAGAGGCTTTTCAGACTAATTTTTAGACAGTGTTTAGTTTTATAAATTGTTATTTCAGATGATATAATTTATCAGTATTTCAGATGCTTGAACCTTATGGTATTTCAACCTATTATTCCCTATTTATTACAGTATCGTATTTTAGTACACACAACAGATATCAGTCATGGGTTAGCTTGTGGTCCTTCAGGGTTGTGAGCACCGTATAGTGTCTAGGGTATAGACTCTGGGCATTACAGTTTAGAGCACCAGGATCCCAGCCTCAGGCTAGTGAGGTTTAGTCAGCTTCATCGTATGTTCCTTATAGATTTTGTGGTCAGGTGCACCGTGGTGTTTGTGAAGAGGAGAGTAACAAATGCTTTAAATATGGTTAGATTGGTCATATGCAAAGGGATTCTCCTTCTAAGGTTGCTTCTGGGGCAAATAAGATTCCTGTAGTTATTTCTACTTTTGGCTTTGGTACTGGATGGAACCGTTTGTATGCTCTTACCACCCTCCAGGATTCTAAAGTGTCCCTCGATATTGTTACTGGTACTCTCAAACTCTTATCTCGTGATGTATATTGTATACTTGATCTCGGGTCTACCCTCTCTTATGTGACCCCTTGTATGGCTATCTATTTTTATTTTGATCCTGAATGTATTTCGGACCCCTTTTTTTATCCATCTTAATAGGTGACTCTATTGTGGATAGAAGCGTCTATAGGGGTTGTGTGATGTCGATCTATGGTAGAGAGAATATGGTGGATCTGATACAGTTGGACATATTAGAATTTGATGTGATTTTAAGCATGGATTGGTTACATTCGTGCTATTGATTGTCGGACCCGAAGGGTCAGTTTTCATTTCCCAAATGAGTCAGTAATTAAATGGAAAGGTATTTCCCTAGTACCCAAGGGAAGGTTTCTTTTATATCTTAGAGCCCAAAAATTAGTTTTTAAAGGGTGCCTATATCACTTAGTGCATCTTAAGGATTCTAGATCCGAAGGTCCTTCCTTGCATACTGTCCCTGTGGCTTGTATATTTCTCGAGGTATTCTCTGATGATCTTCCTAGTATTCATCCCGATAGAAAAATTGATTTTGGGACTGATCTTCTTCCAGACACTCGTCCTATTTCTATCTCTCCTTATAGAATAGCTCTAACTGAGTTGAAAGAACTCATGAAGAAGTTGAAATATCTTTTTAACAAGGGTTTTTATCTATCCTAGTGTGTATTCGTAAGGTGTTTATGTTTTTTTTATGCGTAAGAAGGATGGGTCCCTTCAAATGTGTATTGACTATCATCAATTGAATAAAGTGACCATGAAGAATAAGTATCCCCTTTCGAGAATTGAAAATTTATTCTATCATCTCCAGGGTGCTAAGTTCTTTTCTAAGATTAATCTTCTATCGAGTTATCACCAATTAAAGATTAGGGAGGTGGATATCCCTAAGACTATTTTTCAAACCCGGTAAGGTCATTTTGAGTTTTTGGTGATGTCCTTTGGTTTGACCAATGCCTCAGCCACATTAATGGATCTTATGAATCGGGTTTTCCATCAGTTCTTAGATTTATTCATGATTGTATTTATTGATGATGTTTTGGTGTATTCGAAGGGTGAGGTGATCATGCCGATCATCTCCGCCTTATATTGCAGACCCTTAAGAAGTAGCAGTTGTATGCAAAATTTTCTAAGTGTGAGTTCTGGTTAAATATTATGACTTATCTGGGTCATTATATTTTTAGTGAAGGGATCATGGTAGATCCACAGAAGGTTGCGGTGGTTAAAAAGCGGTCTAGACCCATGACTCCATCTGACATTTAGAGCTTCTTGGGTTTAGTTGACTATTATAGAATGTTTGTGGAGATTTTCTCTTCTATTGCTGCCCCATTAACTAAGTTGACCATAAAAAGGTAAAATTTCTATGGTCTGAGGCTTGTGAGGGTAGTTTCGAGAAGCTAAATGATAAGTTAACTTTGGCTCTGATATTGACTTTGCCTAAGGGCATGGATGGTTCTGTTGTCTATTATGGTACGTCCCAAGTGGGACTGGGATGTGTTATGATGTAGCATGGCAAGGTGGTTGCTTATGCCTCTAGACAATTGAAAGTCCACAAGAAAAATTATCCGACCCATGATTTGGAATTATTAGTTATGGTGTTTGCATTAAAGATCTGGTGATATTATTTGTATGGGGTCCATATCGATATCTATTCTAATCAGAAGTACCTGCAATACGTGTTCACTCAGAAGAAGCTAAATCTCAGACAAAAGAGATGGTTTGAGTTGCTAATGACATAAGTCTTCACTATCATCCAGGTAAAGCTAATGTGGTTGTCGATGCTCTTAGAAGATTATCCATGGAAAGCTTATTTCATATGGACGAAGATAAGTAGGATTTGGTGAGGGATTTCATTATTTGGTAAATCTTGAAGTTTGGCTCTTAGATTCTGAAAATGGTGGTGTGATTGTTCAAGAGCTGGCGAAGTCATCTCTTGGTGCTGAAGTGAAGAAGAAACAGATGTTGGATTCTATCTTGATGCAAATCAAGAATGATGTAAATTGGTAGTTATGTTATCCTGCGGTACCAAGGTAGATTATTTGTTCTAATGTTAATGGGTTGCGAAGGAGGATTTGGGCCACTCATGAGTTGCGTTATACGATTTATCCTAGTTTAACAAAAATATCTCATGATATTAAGGAGATTTATTGGTGGAATAATATGAATCGAGATGTGGCTAATTTTGTGGCTAAGTGTATGGTATGTCAGCAAGTGAAGGTAGCACTTGAGGCCCCCGGTGGATTAACTTAAGAGATAGAGTTGCCGATATAGAAATGGGAGATGATTTTTATTGATTTTGTTATCTGTCTTCCGCGGTCTAGGTAGTAATTTGATTTTATTTTGGTTATCGTGGATAGGATGACTAAGTTTGCTCACTTCTTGCCAGTAAGGACTAATTTCTCTTTAGATTATTATGCCAAGTTGTTCATTGAGAAAATCGTGAATTTGTATGGTAATCTAGTTTCCATCTTATCTAATAGGTGTACTCAAATCTCATCTCACTTTTGGAGGAAAGGTTTGGGGGATAAGGTGACCCTTAGAACTATCTTCCACTCTCAGACGGATGAGCAAGCGAAAAGAAAAATTTAGGCCATGGAAGATATGATTTAGGCTTGTGTTTATTATTTTAGTGGTAGAGGATTGACCACTTACCTTTGATAGAATCTTCCTACAACAACAGTATCACTCCAGCATCGGTATGGCCCCGTTTGAGGCCTTATATGGTAGGAGGTATAGGTCTCCTATTGAGTGGTTTTAGGTCAGTAAAAATAAGATATTAGGTTCAGATTTGGTTCACCTAGCCATAGAGAAGGTGAAGGTGATTCGGGATAGACTTAAGGTCGCCCAAAGTCCCTAAAGTCCTACACGGTGTGAAGCGGAGGGATTTAGAGTTCAGTGTTGGTTATTGGGTGTTTTTAAAGGTGTCCCCCATGAAGAAAGTGATGTAGTTTGGTAAGAAGGAAAAGCTCAGTCCCTATTATATTGGTCCGTACTTGGTATTAAATAGGGCTGATAATATTGCATACAAATTAGAGTTTCCTTCTATGTTGAGCTCCATTCATTCGATGTTAAATGTTTTGATGTTGAGAAAGTGCATGGGTGATAATTCAATGGTTATTCTTTTAGAAGAGGTGGGTATTTTAGATTCCTTATCTTATGAGGAAGTCCCAATTGAGATTTTGGATCAGCAAGTCCGTCGATTACGAACCAAGGATGTGGCATCAGTAAAGGTTCTTTGGAGGAACCAAAAGGTTGAGAAAGCTACTTGGGAAGTCTAGGAGGACATGAAGTCCAAGTATTCATTCGTGTTCCCTATTTTGGGAAATCGTTCTTGAGGTATGTGTATTCCTTAACGTCTTTTTTTTTTTTTAACTTTGTTAAGGGAAATTGTAATTTCCTTGGTATCTTTATTTTCTGTCTTTATTGAAGGTAAGTGTGGTTGTGTTTAGAGTCAAATCGTGCTAATAACTACCTTGTCCTGTCATTCAAATATGAATGATCCTAAGCGGGGGAGTATGTAATGCCTCGAGTTTTTGGTCATTGAAATTTTTTGAGATTTTATCCCCACTGTCCTGACTACGACTCCCCAGACGAGTCGAAGGGAGTCTTGATGCATTATTATACTCTAATAACCAAATCAGTAAGTGTGTAGCTGAGTTCTGCTCTGAGTACGAGTGGCTCACTACGAGTTATAAGGACTAGTAATGAGTCGTTCGGTGCAAATTGTAGGATGTCCAGTGTATATCCCAAATGGTTGCTAGGTTGACTACGACTGGACTCTATGAGTCGTAAGGTCCCATTACAAGTCGTATAGGTTGAGTCGCAGGGTCAACAAATTGTGAGTGCCTTGGAGACTTTCTTGGTTATGACTTGTGGTGACTAGTTGTAATGAGTCTATACGAGTTGTATAGTGACCCGTAATCACTAACGACTAAATTTCAATTTTAAATTGAGGATACTTTGGATAATTCCCTTCTCACCCAATAAAAACCCCACGTTCATAAAGCAATTAAGGGTTATTTCTCATTCATAATGTACTCAAGCACTTCCAAAGCTCTCTTAAATTCTCTTAAGCAGTCATACTTAGGTTTTCAAAGAAGTAGGTCATCCAAGGACTCAAGAGTTGAATTATTTCCGTGAAACTTGGTATTTCAGACATGTTACTATTCCTAATATATTAATTTGCTAAAAGCATGAGTTTTAAAATGTTGTTCTAATGGTATTAATGTTGGTTTTGAAACATAGATTGAGGGTCTTGAACAATTGTTGTTTATGTGATATTTCATGTTTGTCCCTGTCTGGGTTACGTTTAATTGGTGGTTACAAAATCAAACTGATGTATGGGAATGCTAAATGAACTATGGATTGTGATTTTCCAAACTTGTGACTTTTGAAGTGGTTATGACCCCAACCCCATCTTGTGAAATTTGTTTTGAATATGAAAAGTATGCATATTGAACTACTCTTGAACCATTGCATAATGTGAAAATTCAATAAAGTACAATGATTTGGAATTGAACCTTATGGGGTTGTGTATTTCCTTAAGCTAATGTATAATTGAACCAAAGGGGATTGTGATTTCCCGAAAAGTGAAGGCAAATGGTGTGGCATGTTAAAGTTACCTTACAAATGTAGTTTGTATAACGATACCAACAATGTATGTCTAAATGTATATCATGGTTCAATAACTGATAATGTATGTGCTAATTGTTTTAATTGAGCTTTAATGAGAGTTCTGTAACTGAGTCGTGAAAGTGGAGGTTTCGAGGGTCCAACACTGGAAACCGCAGTTGCTGATGCGGGGTCTAAATGAAAGGGTGGTTCGAGTCCCCCATAATATTTTCATATGATTGGGAGGTTCGAGTTCCCCACATTATGCTACATAATTTGGTGCTTGTGTCACCTCGATATGTTTGGTGGTTCAAGTCCCCCATAGTACATATATATACCCTATGGTTCATGTGGCCGCACGCACTGGGGCCCTACCGGCTAAAGGTGAGCTGGGCCCATATATTCCTTGGTGCCTTCTTATGTTATAACGGTTGAGCTACAAAATCCAAGATAAAGTTTTAAAGTGCATGTTAAGCCTTGTTCCTTATCCCAGCATGTTATATATATATATATATATATGTATGTATATGCCTTTGATTATGTTCGTTGGTTTTGAATGATTTTGAACTATTGACCATGACATTATGTTATCCTTATCCCAGTAACATGCAAGTCTTTACCCCACTAACCATCCTCTGATGTTGTATCCCCACGCGATGCAAGCATCGGAGATACCTCTACTTTTCCCGCGTAGAGTTAGGTGGATCGGCTCGGTTTGTCGGATCTTTATGGTGAAATGGTGAGCTTCCATACTTCCAAAAACTTAGACATTTTATCAGTTCTTATCATAGACTAGAGTTGACAGCTTCATCATCATTAACATTATCATTTTCATTGTCATTGTCATCTGTCAGAGTTGGGGACATGTCCTAACCAAGACTGGTGTTTGGTTCTCTCATTAGAAGGCTTTGCTGGATTACTGTGGCCTTGGGTGATATTGGTCGGTTGTTTTGGCCATTCAATAGTTATCGGTTACAAACATACCCTTTATTGTTTAAACTTATCTTGTTATATATTCAGAATTCATTCGATATTGGGGATATTGTATTGTTTAGTTAGGTGCTAAAGGGTGGTCTTCGATCCCTGGTGGACTTGAGATACCCATCACTGTCAGGTCCTGGTTCGGGTTGCGACATCACTCTATCTCTAAAAGATCAACTCTACACGAATAACAATCAACGACGACATCTAGTACTCGAATCTACACCGAAAAGATACGAAAGTGTAGTATGAGTACCAAAACAACATGTACTCAGTAGGCATCATCGGCCGACTAAGCTAAATCATGATATAAAATTGATATAATGTAGAATAATCATAACTAATTCAAGGTACAGAATCGAACCTAAATCCGCTCCATCATCAATGTACATAATGATTAATTAAATCAAAATAAAAATATAACATTAGGCATTAACACATGCCAGTATCGTCGTGCATAAGAAATAGATAATTCAGAACCATAACGCATCAACACAAGCAAACACACGTACAAAGTTGGCTCCCATACACCAAAAAGTTCATAAAGTAAAGACCTCATCACGTCATCTCATACTACTGGAGAATACACACAAGGAAAGAATAAAGGAATTTAGCCAACAACATATCCAAACCTCATCATTATTCAACCGTCTTCTTACAATATCATCAATTGGTCATTAGCCAGTACTTCCTCTCGAACAGAGCTCCTCGCAGAAATTCCAGATCATTGAAGAGGAATAAAAAATACCTCTTACCAAACTTTCATTAATTATCAACTTTAGCCAAGTTCCCATATTACATACTATTACCATCATGTAGCAATCTTAGCATCAATATACACTAACCACAATTTGCTAGCTAGCCATCTCCCATTAACTAATCCATTTCACTTACTATCCGTAATAAAACCTCTAGTTGTTATTTAACAACTATTTACCACATTACCTTTATCCACAGCTTATCATCTAGCCATTATTCACCAACCCATATTTGGCAACTATGCATCTTTTATTAACTAGTTATCATCATTGACTTAATCATCATTATCAACTAATCATTAAGGTTACTAATAATTGTTGGCACTAATCATCATTATAGATTTACCATCATTATCACTAGCCTTTAATACCGTTGTTCATTATTTTTGCTAGTGTTTGAATATCCATTAGTCCTCATTAGCCACTTAGATAATATCCATCACTAATCCTTATTTAGTATCAAGAATCACTATATCTCCTACAAGCATTTATCACTGGTGGACTATAATCGACATCCATAATATCAACAACATACCCAAATGACACGTAAGTATATAAATAAGCATATGGTTGCCATACATAGGGATAGATGGACTCGAATCGGTAGATGCACACGTAGGCACGTCAATTTAATCATCGTCCTGCCTTGTCGGGTATATAGCATCATAATCAATATCCTCCGGCCTTGCCGAATATCATCACATCATCCTAATATCCTTCGGCCATGCCAGGTATATATCATCATAATAGCATCCTCTGCCCTTTTTAGGTACACTTACATCATCATAATATCCTCCAACCGTGCTGAGTATATATCATCATAATAACATCATCCGACCTTACTGGGTACCATCACATCATCATAATATCCTCCGGCCCTACCAAGAATAAATATATCATCACGATCTCCTCTGGCCATATCGAGTATCGATACATATGCATAATCATAATCAGTGGCAACATCTATAATATAAGTAACTATATAAGGAAGTTTCATGATTTCAAACATAATTAGCAATGTAACTTCCCATAAACCAATAAACATGAGTTCTAATCATAATTGATGACATAATTGCTAAAATAATCATAAAGAGTGGTTTCAAGCATGATTTCTAGCATATATTCTTAGCATAATCAATATCATGAGCAATATCATAAGCAATGATCCAGTAGTAGCATACTCAATGATCTATCATTAGCAAAAGATAGTCTGTCAATATCTTGAGCAATAGCTAATCCATGGCATAATCCATAGCTTACTCATAGCATAGTCAATATCATAATTTAAGGCTTAGGTAATATCCCAGCCAAGGTCTCATTCAATAATGTATTTTTGTAAGTCCAATCAATAGACAAACAATGGATCATCATGGGCTTAGCCAATAATTCACATACGTGGCATAATCCATAAGACATTACTTCTAACATCATTTATCATAACCAACCAGTACCAAGGGTTCCTCAACCGTTCCTCAAAAGTGGATTCTCTAAACATTTAACAAGTGTATAAGGGTTTCAAGAGATCTATATCAATCTTGACTTAAGGTAGGTCAAGAGTCAACTTCTAAAGCCCCAAAATACATGAGATGGATTGGAAATATATCATCATAACATAGAGATATGGAAAACTGAATGAACAGCTGCAAAATCTGGAGGTAAAGCTAACTCATAGGGTACCTCATTAACTGTGTGGAAAATCTCAAAAGGTCCAACATATCTCGAACTTAGCTTACCCTTCTTCCAAAACCTTATCACTCCCATCATGGGTGATACACAGAGGAATACATGGTCACTACATCCAAATCTCAAGGCATGAAGCCTATGGCCTGCATAGGCCTTCTGCCTACTCTGAGCCACTCTCTACCAATCCTAAATCACCCTAACTTTATCCAATGAATTCTGGAGCATATCGTACCACGAGGCCAGACCTCAAAAGGCTCAAACCATCCAATCAGAAAATGACATCTCCTACCAAACAAAGCTGCAAAAGGCAACATTTCAATACTCGAATGATAGTTGTTATTATACGCGAACTCTACCAAGGCTAAGTATTGCTCCCACTGGCCTCCGAAATCCATAACACAGGCTCAGAGCATGTCTATGAGAACCTGAATAGTCTGCTTAGACTGGTTATTAGTATGTAGGTGAAAGGTTATACTCAGATCTACCTGAGTGTCCAACTCCTCCTGAAATGCTCTCCAAAACCTCAAACTGAACACAGAGCCACAATCTCAAAAGATAGAAATAGGCACCCCATACAAATAGACTATCTCTCAAACATAGATATGGGTCAACCTCTCAGCACTGAAATTCATCCGAATAGGAATAAAATGTGTTGACTTGGTCAAATGATCTATAATCACCCAAATACCATTGAAACCATGGGAAGTACGAGGTAAGCCACTAACAAAATCTATAGTAATCGGTTCCTATTTCCACTCGAGAATGGATAGTCTCTGAGTCAATCCACCAGGACTTTGATGCTAGGACTTTACCTGCTGACAACATAGGCAATGAGCTACAAAATCTGTCACATCTCTCTTCATACCACTCTACCAATAGTGTTGTCTCAGTTCTCTATATATCTTGGTTGTGTTGGAGTGAATAGAATATCTATATTTGTGAGACTCATGCAAAATCAACCGAATCAAGTCATCGAGCTGAGGAATACAAATATGGCCTTCACACCTCAAGAAACTCTCAAAATCAATGGTGTGCCTCTTGGAATCACCACTCAACACCTAATACGATGGAAGCAAAGCTTGCTATCCTGAAACTGACTATCCCAAATCTACTTAAATATTGAGGACCATGCCTCCACACAAGCCAAAATCCTCCTAGGATCTAAAATATCAAAGCGAATCATCAAGTTAGGTAAGGACTAATTGTCCCATGCTAATGGCCTCTGAGAAATTAAAATACAAGCCAAGCTACCCATACTCACTGCCTTGCGACTTAAGGCATCTGCTACTATATTTATCTTACTCAGGTGATATAAGATGGAAATATCATAGTCCTTAAGCAACTCCATCCATCTATGATGTCAAGCATTAAGCTCTCTCTAGGTCAAAAATATTGAAGACTACGTTGATCGATGAAAATCTCACAATGTACACCATACAAATAATAGCTCTAAATCTTAAGTGTGAAAACTACTACCGCCAACTCAAAATCATGAGTGGTATAGTTGCGTTCATGCACCTTAAGATGTCTAGAAGCATAAGAAATAACACGACCCTACTACATTAATACACAACCTAGGCAAACACCAGAAGCATCACAAACACGGTGAATCCCTCACCCTCAACAGAAGAGCTAAAATAGGAGCTGAAGTAAGAAAGTCCTTGAGCATTCCAAAGCTAGACTCACACTTCTTAAACCATTCGAAAGGAACCTCTTTCTAATCTAATTGGGTCATAGGGGCTGAAATAGTAGCAAAACCCTCGATGAAACATCTATAATAATTGGCCAAGCCAACGAAGCTATAAACCCCAGTCGGATATGTAGGTCTAGCCCAATCACAAATAGCCTCAATCTTGGTTGGTTCAACCATAATACCTTCGTTAGATAACACATGTCCAAGAAATGCCACCGACTTAACCCAAAACTCACACTTGGAGAACTTGGCAAAAAATAGATGATCTTCCAAAGTCTGGAGCACAATCCTCAAATATTGTGCATGCTCCTCACTATTCTTCGAATACACCAAGATGTCATTAATGAACATGATCACAAAAGAGTCCAAATAAGGCCTGAACACTCGGTTCATCAAATCCATAAACGCGGCTGGGCATTAGTCAACCCAAAAGACATCACCAAGAACTCATAATGACTATAACAGGTCCTAAAATTTGTATTCGGGACATCCTCAGCCTAAATCCTCAATTGATAGTAACCAGATCTCAAATAAATCTTAGAATACATGGTTGCACCCTAAAGTTGATCAAACATATTATCAATACGAGACATAGGATAGCAGTTTTTCACCGTCACCATATTAAGCTACCTATAATCAATGCACATACACATGGAACCATCTTTCTTCTTTATAAACAATATAGAAGCTCCCTACAAGGACATGTTTGACCTAATAAAATCCTTACCAAGAAGATCTTTAAACTGAGAATTTAGATCCTTAAGCTCGGTAGGAGCCATACGATAAGGTATCATAAAAATAGGTTAGGTGTCAGGCTCGAGATCAATATCAACTCAATCTCATGGATAGAGGGAATACTAGGCAGGTCGATAGAAAACACATCATAAAACTCATAAACAATAAGAACAGAGTCAAGCAATAAACTCTCCACACTAGTATTATATATATAAGCTAGGTAAGACTCGCAACCCTTTGATATAAGTCTACTAGCACACATATAAGAGATGATCTTTGTCGGCCCATGGCTAATAGCTACCTGCCACATGATTGGGGGTACGTCAGGCATAGCTAAGGTAACGTTCTTGGCAAAATAATTCATGACCACAAAATAATGGGATAACCAGTCCATGCCACGAATCATGTTAAAATTAACCATATCCAAAATAATAAGATTAGCATAAATATCAACTTCACTAACTATCATAACAAATGATATTAATACTCGAACCACTACTAAAGAATCACCCAAGGGAGTAGATACATGCAATGGTACAAATAGTAAATCACTAGATAACTCCAACCGTGGTTTATAATAAGCAAAAATATAAGAATAAGTGGATCCTAGATCAAATAAAGCAATGGCTAACTAGAGGCACACTAGAATCATACCTGTAATGATAGCATCCAAAGTCTTACCCTTGTGTCTAGTAGGTACTGCATACAACTGGCCATGCCCACTACCTAGCTGGGCACCTGACCGACCTCCTATTCTGCCTGCCTAAAAACCTCCTCGAGTACCTAAAACCACCCCTGTGACCATGAGAACCACCTCTAACAAAGTGCTTAACTACTTTAATAGGAGAAACACCCTGTGTTAAAACAACAATCACCCTATAACTAGCATAATCCCACGAATAAAGACCAGAAAGTCTATAAGTAAAACAAGTAACAAGAGCTGAACCAGAACTAATAGATCTGGCGGACCCAAAATTACATCTAGATTAACCAGAAAGTGAACCCCTCAAAGACTGACCACTTCTCTTACCAAGGAATTCACTAGCACTAGACTAACCTCCAATAGTAATAAAAAAAGTTGCATGAATAGGTTGACTAAGATGACTCTAAGGCTCAAAGAATGGACACAGAGGATACCTACTCTGAGAACCACTATCTTTGGGTCAAGAACTACGATGGCTCCCAGTCTATCTGCCTTGAAACCTAGGCCTCTAATCATAACTCTCATGGTGCATCTCCTTCATCACCCTAGCATGATTTGAAACCTCAGTAAAAGATGTACCCACAACAACTAAACTCTAAGTAGACATACAAATGGGGAGTCTCAACCCCCTACCAAAGTAGCAAACCTTTTTATACTCAGTATCTAGAATAGAAGTCGCATATCTAGCAAACTCATGAAAATGAGCCTCATACTCTACAACTGTCATGGAGCCCTACTCTAATCTAGAGGACTAATCCCTCAAACAATCTCTAAGGCTGTGAGGCATATATTTCTCTAAGAAAATCTTAGAGAATTGAGTCCATAACAAGGGAGAAGATCCAGTTGGTCTAGAGTCTATATATCTTTTCCACCAATGACGAGCAGACAAGTCCAATTGAAATGTGGTATAATCCATACCAAGAGTCTCAACAAGGCCCAAACCACGAAACCTATCCTCACAAGCAATCAGAAACTCATATGCATCCTCGCCCAGGCACTAAAAAACCTAGGTGGAGCTAATCTCGAGAATCTACCCAATATCTTCTACTTCTCAGAAGATATCATAGGCTAAACAACCACTGGCGAAGCAACTACCGGTTGAGCAACTACCAGTGCTGAAGGAACCTTAACTCTGCGAGCCACAGCTACAGTTACACCGCACCTCAGTACCACTCTGATCAGTAAACTATGCACCATCAGATAAAACACCACAAACTCAACCCAAAAGCTAAATCAACATATCTTTGAGAAATAAAAAAGGAATAAACCTTGGTGGAGCCTGGGCTGGTCCCTGGCCTGCCGCTAGCTGTGGCGGAATATCCTTTGGCTCAAAAGTGAAAATAGAACCTAAAAAAGGCGGCCTACCCTGGCCCCTATCTGGGGACACACCACGAGGCTGTCTATGACATTTAATTCTTTTATGAACAGGAAAAAGATCACTAAGCTCGATCTCGGGATCCTAGTCTTGTGTAGCGGTAGCACATGTCCTAGCCATCTGCAAAAGAGTAAAGTCAAGGAAATAATTCTTCAAACAAACTCAGACTCTTAGAACTATATGAATGAAAGAAGTGATAAACTCCTAAGAATATCCCAGAGCATCCTAAAGATAGAAAATGGATGTCATCATTTTGATTCGCAGGACTCTACTAGACACTTGCTCTTTTACCAACAATATTGGTAGAACCTAGGCTCTGATACCAATTTATCATGACCGAATTTATGAGTCATGATGGAACCTACTAAATCTTCCCAGTAGATAAGCCAACACCATAACTCGGAGCTTACGCAATTGGTCATCATTTTAATTTGTAGGAATCTATTAGACCCTTGCTCTTATACCAGCTACATCGATAAAACCTAGGCTCTAATACCAATTTATCAAGACCCAATTTATGATTCATGATGGCAACTACTAAATTCCGTAAGTAGGTAAGCCAATACCATAACCCGAAGCTAACACAATGGGTTAATTTGATAGGGAATTCCCAGCCTAGGACAAATTCAATGAACACAAGTTATAACTAAACATAGTATTCTAAAATAGATAAATAGACACAACAAGAATACTAGTCCCACGACTTGGTAAGGCCAGTACAAGAGCATCTAATGTCAATAATACAACCCAAAACACTTAGAATATAGTTAATATATTTGTATTGATACAAACAACTGAATAATAGTAAGGTAGAAGATAATAGGTGACTCGAAACTCCAAGAGCTCACTGTATCTATGAAAGATTAAATCTGCACGAAAAATAGTCAACGATGATATCTAGTACTTGAATCTGCACTAAAAAAGTACAGAAGTGTAGTATGAGTACCAAAAAATAGGTACACAGTAGGCATCATCGACCGACTAAGTTAAATCATGATATAAAGATGATATAATGCAAGATAATCATAACAAAGTCAAGGTACAAAATCAAACCTGAATCACTCCATCATCACTATACATAATGAGTAATTAAACCAAAATAACAATATAACATAAGGTATCAACACATGACAATATCGTTGTCCATAAAAAATAGACAATTTGGAGCTATAATGCATCATAAGGCATCAACACAAGCAAACATAGGCACAAAGTTGGCTCTCATACGCCAATTGGTGCACAAAGTAAAGAGCTCATCACGACATCCCATACTATTGGAGAATACACACAAAGGAAGCATAAAGGAATTTAACCAACAACATATCCAAACTTCATCATTATTTTACCATTTTCCTACAATATAAAAAATCTATCATTTTATCAAACTTTCATTAACTATCAACTTTAACGAAGAGCCCATACTCTGAACCATTACCATCATTTAGAAATCTTAGCATCAATATACACTAACCATAGTTTACTAGCTAACCATCTATCATTAACTAATCTATTTTACTTATTAAACGTAATAAAACCTCTAGTTGTTATTTAATGACTATTTACCACATAACCTCTATTCATGGGTTATCATCTAGCCATTATTCACCAACTAACCCATATTTGGCAACTAAGCATCATTTATTAACTAGTTATCATTATTGAATTAATCAGTATTATCAACTAATCATTAAGGCTACTAATTATTATTAGCACTAATCTTCATTATAGATTTACCACTTACTATCGCTAGCTTTTAATACCACTATTCATCATTTTTGCAAGTGTTTAGTCATGAACCAAACCAGGGACTGGCCGTGATGGGTGTCCAAAGTTTGCCAAGGACCAGAGACCACCCCCATTGCCTAGTTAAATATAACACGTTACACTAGCAGAGAAAGGATTCTAAACATATAACAAGATAGAGAAATCAAAAATAAGGAAAGTTCTATGCATTTAAAATAAAATTCAAATACACAGTAATCCACAAAGCCTTTAAACAGAACCAAAAATCAATCTAAGCTGGGACATGCCCCTGAATATAACCTAAAAGAAAAATCCAAACATAGTCCAAAACATAATTAACCAAACTATTAAATGACATCCTTACGAAGTATGGAAGCTCACCACTTCAAGTAACACAATATAACACCCTGTATTTCCCTAGCATAATCTAAGTCCTAGTGCATGAGTGTTTGTCTATGAAATTTCTAAAACGCTCATTATTTTTCAATTTAGAGCCTGCCATTGCATAGAAAATTCAATTATCTTTCCAACGAGATAAAACTCGCCCAAAACCGATAACTGGGTAAGAAGTTATGACAATTTTAAGTTTCAATCATGAAACACCATCATTATAACACTCAGCGCATTGCATAGGCAACCTAAATAAAAATTGTTAATTTCCAGTGTGACTCCGCGATCATAGCGCATCAAGGAACAAGCCAAATTCCTATTTGTCAATTTTCAATGGGTTTCCATAATGCTAGCGTGCTGTGAAGGTGGCCAAAATAGAATCCAAAGTTTTACCACGAAGGCACCGCATCGTAACATTTGTCCAGGTTCCAGTTGTCCATTTTCCAGTGGCTTGGCGCGACAATGGCGCATCGCACCAAGTCCAAAAATTAGGTTTTTCAGCTTTTATTTTTAAATTCGTCCTAATTAACCTAAAACACAAAATTTAGCCTCAATCGACCCTACTTAACCTAAAACACAAAATTTAGCCTCAATCGACCTAAATAGTCATTCATTATTCAACTCTTCTCCAAAATTAAAGATCCCTTGTTAAAAAACAAGAACCCTAGTTCTCAAATTCAAGGCAGTTTCTCAAGAACTCTCCAACAATTCCTTCAAATTCATTAACCTAGGTATGTTAGATGTTCATCTATGGATTCTTTTCATCCATGGAGCACAAGTAACCTTTTTAATTATAAAGTTATGATCTTTTCAAGTTATTTAATTTTTAAATCATGATTTCATCCATTAATCTCCATGAACTTTGATTTAATACCACGTTTTAATGAAGTTATTATTGTTATTCGATTCCTCATGTTTTAGTGTTATCATTTGTTGAATTAAATCATGACTTAGTGTTTACCATGATAATTTCATGTCAATTATGCCAGTCCTTTAGTAATTCTATGGTTATTTTAAACCATGAACTATTAAGTGTTTGATAAAATGCCTACAAGAGCAATTGATTTAAGAAGAGTCTTCATGTTATGTCCTTCAATGTTTTAGTGTCATGCTAGTAAAATTGTTTTGAGTCCTGAGGGTATTGAATACCCAAAACCGTAGATGTTTATTTAATATTGTCTCAGTATCTTCAGAATTGCTTCAAATTATATCATGAGCATTATCAGAAAAGTCAGTTAAACACAGAATAGTTTAGTGTTTTAGTGTCATTCAGTTTGAAGTAGGATTTAGCACCGAGCGAGTATAGGCATGGCAGCTTCCCCGTCAGATAGGCAGAGTTATTAGTAGCAGTCCCTATACTCCAAAACTACGTAGCTAGTGTAGGATATGAGTAGTCACCCATCAGATTAGGCTTGACTATTCACAGGGGTCACTCGTCAGTTTAGGCTTGACACGCTTAGTCCTATGGACATGATTTCAGTTTAGCGGATCTACACAGCCAGCGTTAGTACCCGTGGCATGGTATTAACACCCTTCTAACTGGGGTTACATGTTGGACCCCGATTAGCTCAAATTAGGAAATGTCAGTTAGATGATACCTCCTACAGTCTCAGATATAGTCTCAGTTACAGTTACAGTTCAGTTCTTCAGTCTTAGTTTTATTTGACCGAAGCGTACAAATTTCAGTTAATTTCAGTATTTTAGTTTACAAATTTTACTCAGTTCATGTCATATTCTTGGTCATGCATCCTCAGTGTCTATAGATTTTTGTGCACGTTCAATATCTATAGATTTAATGCTCTCTATTCTGTATTCCATGCTTTACATATATATTCAGATAGATCAGTACTCCTATTCATGAAACCTTGCATGTTATCCAACCTCATTTAGCATACCAGTACATTCAAAGTACTGATCGCATACCTTTCTTTTGTGTTATGATGTCTCATATCATAGGTGTTAACGCTCAGTTCTCGGATCGCACTTAGTCCCTCAGATTCTCAGCAGTACAGTAGCAGTGGTGAGTCATTATCACCCGAGGACAGGCTATCTTATTTCAGCAGTCAGTGGAGTTAGTTGGGGGCTTGTCCTATCAACTCTCAGTCAGTCAGTCTTAGAGGCTTTTTAGACATTACAGTCAGTTAGTTGTTTAGTTTATCAGTACTTAATCAGATTCAGAGAGTCATTTTCCTAGATTTATATTTCAGTTTGAATTCAGAAATTTAAAACCTTATGGCACTTCAGTTATTCTTCCACAATTCATGATTATATTATGGGTTAGCTTGTGGTCCCTTAGGACTGTAAGCACTATGTAACGACTAGGGGGTAGTCTCGGGTCGTTACACTCAATCTACAAAAACTCCACCTAATGTTGCACAGAGGTAGAAAAAGTATTGTCGAATCCTACATTATGAAATAATGTAGGTCCTAGGATGGTAAGCGGGGTGAGTGTTGTCATATAACTCAGGGGTAAGGGAGTAAAATAATGTAATCATTCCACAACTAATCCAAAATCAATGACAATGTACACATACATGCATATACATACATATATATATATTAGATGCTAGGAGAGGGAACAAGGTTTATCATGAACTTTAAAACATTAGCCTGGACTGTGTAGCTTGACCATCATAGAATAACCCACGGGCTATATGGTCCAATTATCTCTCCCTGGTCAACCCCCAGTACGCGTTGGCCGCACGAACCAGGGATATCATAGAAGGCTAGTGAACCCTCTTACCCTACGCAGTTCATAATGTAAATATAAATAGTGTGACACAAGCACACAGTCATCAAGACCAATTCTCACGCAGGCAAACGCGAGTTTCCAGTATTATTTACTTGGGACCTTCACCTTCATGGCAAGCTACATAACTTTAATCCCAATTAAAGAATTTAACACATAACCCATCTATTAATTCAAGGAGTTAATTAATAAGGCATTATGAAGTGTTATCACCATACCGATTAAATCTTCCAAGCAAATGTCACTAAGCCATTACTTAGTGGGAATCCTTGTACCCCCAGACTCCATTTATCATACACTTAGGGGAATCCTTGTACCCCACAAGGTTTTCAAGATCATTCTTATCTGTTAACCATTTATGCAATACATTAATTTTAAAGAAGTAGGCCAAGCCAATTGAATAATCACATTCTAGAACCAAATATGCAAGTGTGTTGAGGTTCTCATCAATTTCAATAATAAAATCCAATTATTTGGGGAATCCGTGTACCCATATTTCCATTGTTTGAAAATTTGGGGGATCCTTGTACCCCTATTTCATTCACTATTCCAATTCACCCCAATGAGTTTACAAATCATCACTTCAAATATAATTATTCCATAATAATCAAGGGAAAAAACATTTAAACAAATTACATCCAAAGCCCTCAACCCATCATTCAAAACCCAACATCAAAACTATGAGACTAATAAACCAATTCATGTCATAATGAAAACACAAGGTTAGGGAGAGAGATACATGCCTTAATCACGAAGAAATTTGAAAAAGAAATCACCCTTAGAGCCCTAGATAGCCAATTTCTTGAAACCCTAGCCTTCTCTTTGAGTGGGTAATTTGAGAGAGTTAAGAGGTATGTTTGATTATTAAATGATTAAAATAGGGTCCCCCAATGTTTTTTAAAGTTGGGGGTATTAAGTGGGGAAAGAGGGAAATTACCAAGATTCCCTTAAACCACTTAGTCACTACGGGTCACATGACGACTCATTAAGACTGGCCACTATTCATTACCATGACTTGTAGTCTGGGCAGTATCATTGGCCATCCACACTGTTGACCCTACGAGTCGTACCCTACAACTCATAGTCATGCATTACGTCTCGTTAGGTCCAGTCGTAGTCAAGGCAGAATGACTTATGCACTGCATTGGTTTGGCCACGGAAGGTACACTATAACTCATTAAGAGTTTATACGACTTGTTACATCTAGTTGTAATCAACATAGTATCAAGGACAATTTTCACTGGACACCCTACGATTGGGACATTACAACTCGTAATGAGTCTTTACGACTCATGGGGCGCAAGTCATCACCAGGGCAGTATTATGGGCAACCTTTAGGGGTTATCCTATGATTGGGGTCTTATGACCCATCAAGACACATTATGACTCGTGAGATGAGTCATTGCTTAGGCAGTAAGTTGAAAAGTCAAGAAATTTTCCAATGACCAAAAATTTGGGGTGTTCCATTCTACCCCCTAGGATTATTCATCCTCGAATGATGGGATAGGGCATCCATTAGCATGATATAACACAAAACACAAATACACTTTCCTTTAACAAAGTCAGAAAACAAAGATGTTAAGAAAAAGACATACCTTAATCACGATTATCCAAAACAGGGAACAAGAATGGATATGTGGACTTCATGTCCTCTTTAGCTTCTGAAATAGCTTCTTCAACCTTATGATTCCTCCGTAGGACCTTCCACTGAAGCCACATCCTTTGTCCTCAAATGATGGACTTGCCTATCCAAAATCTCAACCGAGACTTTCTCATATGAAAAGGAATCTGAAATACCAACACTCTCTAAAGAGACAATCAAGAAAGGAACACCCACGCACTTTTTCAACATCAACACGTGGAACACCGGGAGAATGGAGCCTAAACTAGGAGGCAAATCACAATTATAAGAAACATTATCCACTTTCCTCAAGATCAAGTATGGGCTAATATAACAAGGACTGAGATTTCCCTTCTTCCTAAATTACATAACTCCCTTCATGGGTGACACCTTCAAAAACACCCAATCGCCAACATCAAATTCTAACTCTCTTCGCCTCACGTCTGGATAGAACTTTTGGCAACTTTGGACGGACTTAAGCCTACCCTTAATCACCTTCACCTTCTCCATAGCTTGGTGAACCAAGTTCGGGCCAAATAATCTAGTCTCACTAACTTCAAACCACCCAATAGGAGAACGACATCTCCTACCATACAAAGCCTTAAACGGGGCCTTTAGCAATAACACAACTACCACAAAAGTCAATAACACAGGCCTTTAGCATATCTTCCAAAGTCCGAATAGTCCTCTCTACTTGTCCATCCATCTGCGGGTGGAAATCGGTGCTAAGGTTCACCTTAATCCCTAAACCTCTCTGAAATAATCACCAAAAGTGAGATGAGAACTACGAACCTCGATCAGATATAATAGAAACTGGAGCACCATGCAACTTGATGATCTCTCGAATGAACAACTTTGCATAGTCCTCCCCAGAATAGTTAGTCCTCACAAGCAAGAAGTGAGCGGACTTAGTCATCCTATCCATGATGACCCAAATTGAATCAAACTGACTATAAGACCGCAAAAGACCGGTAACGAAATCCATATTGATTACTGCACACTTCCACACGGGCAACTCAATCTCCTAGGATAATCCAGCAGGCCTCAAGTGATCAACCTTCACTTGTTGCAAACCATGCACTTAGCCATAAGATTGGAGACAACCTACCGTGCTGCATCCAAACATAACCAAGTCCCACACGAGATATATTGTAATAAATATAAAAACCAGTACCTTGAGTAGGGTCAAGATCAGAGCCAAAGTCAACTTATCCTTCAACTTCTCAAAACTACCCTCATAAGCATTAGACCACATAAACTTTACCTTTTTCTGAGCTAACTTAGTTAACGGGGCAGCAATCGATGAGAAACTCTCCACAAACCTCCTTTAATATTTGGCTAAACCCAAGAAGCTCAAAATATCAATTGGAGTCATGAATCTAGGCCACTTCTTCACCACCTCAACTTTATATGGATCCACCATGACCCCTTCACTAAAAACAACATGACTAAGAAAGGTCACAGCATTCAAGCAAAATTCACACTTAGAAAATTTGGTGTACAACTGCTGATCTTTTAAAGTATACAACACTATACGGAGGTGATTGGCATGATCTGCCTCGCTCTAAGAATAAACTAGGATGTCATCAATAAACACAATGACGAATAAGTCCAAAAACTAAAAGAATACCTGGTTCATAAGATCCATGAACGTTTCCCGGGAATTAGTCAAACTGAACAACATGACTAAAAACTCATAAAGGCCATACCAGGTTTGAAAATAAGAGTTAGGGATATCCACCTCCCTAATCATTAAATAATGATAACCTGATCGAAGATCATTTTTAGAAAAGCATCTAGCAACCTAAAGCTGGTTATATAGGTTATCAATTCTAGAAAGACGATACTTATTCTTCACAATCACATTATTTAATTGTCGAAAGTCTATATATCCAAAGGAAACCATCTTTCTGACACACGAATAGCACAGGAGCACCCCACGGAGAAATACTAGGATGGATAAAACCCTTATAAAGAAATCTTTAAACTATACCTTAAGTTCTTTCAACTCAGCCGGAGCCATCTATACGGGGGAATGGAGATGGACAGGTACTAAGAAAAAGATCAATCCCAAAATTTAATTCCCTATTAGGAGGAATACCAGGAAGACCATCAGAAATACCACCAAAAATTCATTAACCAAGGGAACGGATTGCAAAGAAGGACCCTTCTAGTTAGAATCTTTAACTCTGACCAAATGATAAAGATACCCCTTGGAAATTAACTTTCGGGCTCTAAGATGAAAAATAAACCTTCCCTTAGGCACTAGGGAACTCCTTTCCCATTCTATAACCGACTCATTAGGAAATTTGAAAATAACCTTACAAGTCCGACAATCTAGAGAGGCATAACATAAATGGCACCAATCCATCCCAAAAATTACATCAAAATCGACCATCTCTAACTCTATTAGGTCTACCAAGGTCTTTCTACCATAAATAGATATCACACAACCCCTATAGACCCTTCTAGCCACAACAGAGTCACCCATTGGGGACGACACAAAAAAGGGGTCAAAATGCACTCAGGACCAAAACAAAAATAAATAGCCACATATAAAGTCACATAAGAAAGAGTGACCCTTAATAATACACTTCACGAGTAAATAGCTTTAACGTACTAGTGACAACATTAGGATATGCGTCCGAATCTCGATGGGAGGTGAGAGAATAAAGACGATTCTAGCCAGTTTTAGAGCCAAAAGTAGCACTCTTTGATGCAGGAGCTAAAGAAGTGGCAACCAAAACCTTATTGGCCCTAGTGACTACCTTACCCATGGGATAATTTCTCTACATATGTCTAGGTTGAGCACAATTGAAATATCAGTTCCTTCCCTCACTACATAAACCACAATGTAACTGACCACAAAACTAGCAAAAAGGTAGGGTAGGAATGACTGAGCTCCACTGGTCTGAGACTGGGCACCCTGTGCCCTAGGACCATCGCTGCTCTGGAAATGACGACCACTAGACAACTTTGGGTAAGGAGCATTAGTCGTAGAGTAGGAGACTAAATTTCCCCAATTTTCTTAGACCATTACTTACCATCTTTACCGGTATATTGTTTATCCCCACCCTTCTCTGAGAATCTAACCTTCTTACTTTGTATCTCCCTCATTTTGGCTTGTTTCTTATTTTTCTCCTTAACTTGTTGCATACACACCACAAGCCTATAGATATTTATGTCTTTGTTCAACAAGGCGGCCTTTCACTCCAACACTAAGTCTTGAGATAACCCAGAATCGAATTTCCTCATCCTAGCCCTTATGCTGGACACCAACTCAGAAGTATAGCGAGACAACTAATGAAATTTCAAGGGATACTCCTTCACAGTCATTTTGCCTTGCTTAAAATTCACAAATTCCTCAGTCTTTGATTCTCTTATATCATAAGGAAAGAAATGATCAAGAAAGGCACTAGAAATCATCCTAAGTGGTTGGCTCAGCATCATCCCCCCTCAACTGCTCCCACTTCTCATACTATTGATATGTCATATCCTTAAACTAATATACGATAAATTCTACACCTTCATAGTCAGAAGAATGCATCACTTTGAATATATTTTCCATCTCATCAATTAACCCTTGAGGATACTCCTCAACCATAAAGCCAGTAAAGGTTGGAGGACTGAGCCTCATCAACTGGCTAACTCTAGTGACATCAGAAGAACTCAAAACAACACCAACAAAACCCAACTGACATGATTGAGATGTCACCAACTGGGTCAATAAATGAATAGAATGATGAAACTCGGCATTAGAAATATCTCCTTAAGGTGACTGAGCAAGAGCGTCACCATCCGGAGAAGGATCAGTGGGAATCGGTAGAACTTCATGAGGGCAATCAAACATAGGGACCCTAGATTGGGTCTATACCCCATAGGTAGGATGAGTTTCATCCACATTGTCCTTGGATTGGATAAAGGAGTTTCCATGAGCATCACATCTTCGGGGAGGTATGATCTGAAATGCAAATAAACAGAAATTAGAGGATATTCAAACTTTAGACTCTATGGACTAATAATAGAACATAAGAAAGGAAAATATTCCTAAATGTCTTGTAGCCTCTCCCTTATAAGTGTGGCATGTTACACGTTAATAAAAGGGACTCTACTTGATATGGCTTTGTGGACACCCAAATGAACATGAACCTAGGCTTTGATACCAAACTTGTCATGACCCAAACCAGGGCTTGGCTGTGATGGGTATCTATCCCAAGTTTGTCGAGTATTGGATACCACCATGATTGCCTAGTCAAATAGAACATATTATGCTAGCAGCAAAAGAATTTTGAATATATAACAAGATAAAGAAATAACAAAAAAGAGTTCTATGCATCCATAATACCATCCCAATCCACAATAATCCACAAAGCCTTTAAACAGAACCAAAAATCAATCTAAGCTAGAACATGCCCTTGATGATAGCCCAAAAGATAAATCCAAAAGATAGTCCAAAACATAAGTAACTAAACTATGAAATGATAGCCTTCTGAAGGATGGAAGCTCAACACTTCAAGTAACTCGATTTATGAGTAACTCCACCTAATATTGCACAGAGGTAGAAGAAGTGCCTTTGGATCCTACATTATGAAATAATATAGGTCCTAAGACGGTTAGTGTGGTGAGCACTAGCATATACTTAGGGATAAGCGGATAAAATAATGCCATCATTCTAAACCTAATCCAAAATTAATGCCTATGTACACATACATGCACAAATATATATATAAGATGTTGGGAGAGCGAACAAGGTTTAGCATGAACTTTAACATATTAGCCTGGACTATGTAGCTTGACCGCCATAGAATAACCCACGAGCAATATGGGTCCAGTTGTCTCCCCCTGGTAGAGCCCCAGTGCGCATTAGCCGTATGAACAAAGGATAGTATAAAAGGCAGGGGAATCCTCGTACCCTACACTATCAATGATGTAAATATAAATAGTATGACAGAAGCACACGATCATCAAGACAAACCCTCATGCCAGCAAATGTGAGTTTCTAGTATTAGTCCCTAGGGACCTCCACCTTCACAGCTAGCTACAACATCCTCTTTAAGACAAATTAAAATATTTAACACATAGCCTATCTATTACTTCAAGGAGTTAATTATTCAGGCATTATGAAGTAGTATCATTATACCGACTAATGGTTGCAAGCAAATGTCATTAAGTCATTACTTGAGGAATCCTTGTACCCCCTAACTCAATTTATCATGCACTTAGGGGAATCCTTGTACCCCACAAGGTTTTCAAGATCATTCTTATCCATTATCCAATTATTCAATGCATTAATTCTAAAAAATTAGGCCAAGCCAATTGATTAATCACACTCTAAAATCAAATATGCAAGTGGGTTGAGGTTCTCATCAATTTCAATACCAAAATCCAATTGTTTGGGGGATACTTGTACCCTAATTTCCATTGTTTGTAAATCTGAGGAGTCCTTGTACCCCTATTTCATTCACCATTCTCATGCACCCCAATGATTTTACAAATCCTTAATTCAAATATAATTATTCAATAAACCATATGAATAATAAACCAATTCATGCCATAATGAAAACACAAGTTTAGGGAGAAAGATACATTCCTCAATCACCAAGAAATTTGAATAAGAAATCACCCTTAGAGCCCTAGATGACCAATTTTTTGAAACCCTAACCTTGCCTTTGAGTGGGAAATTTGAGAGATTTAAGAGGTATATTTGATTGTTAAAGTGATGAAAATATGGTCCCCAATATGTTTTTAAGTCGGGGGTATTAAGTAGGGAAAAAGGGATATTACCAAGATGCCCTTAAATGAAAACTAAAAATATACCGCCCAGTCGCTACGGGTTTCATGATAACTCCTTAAGATTGGCTATGAGCCATCACCATAACTCGTAGTCTGGGTAGTGTCATTGACCATCCATACTATTGACTCTACGAGTCGTACCCTATGACTTGTAGTCACACATTACATCTCATAGGTTCCGATTGTAGTCAAGGAAGAATCACTTTAGCACTACACTGGGATGTACACAAAAGGCACACTACGACTCTTTAAGAGTCTGTAAGACTCATTATGTCTATTCCTAATCAAGATAGTATCAAGGACAATTTTCACTGGACACCCTACGATTGGGACACTATGACTCATGGGGTATAAATAATCACCAGGGCAGTATCATGGGCAACCTTTACTAGTTACTCTATGATTGGGGTCCTACCACCTATCAAGACACCTTGCGACTTGTGAGATGAGTCGTTACTTGGGCAGTAAGTTTAATGGTCAAGAAATTTTCTAAGGACCAAAAATTTGGGGTGTTACATGTTCGAATATTCATTAGTCCTTATTAGTCACTTAGACAACTCAAGCATGACTATATCACCTATAAGAATTTATCACTAGTGGACTATAATCGAAATCCATAATATCAACTACATACCTAAATTACACATAAGTATATAAATAAGCATGTAATTTCCATACATAGGGCTAGCCGAACTTGAATCGGTAGATGTACATGTAGGCACATCAGTTTAATCATCCTCCAGCCTTGTCGGGTATATATCATCATAATCAATATCTTCCAGCCTTGTTGGATATCATCGCATCATCATAATATCCTCCGGCTATACCAAATATATATCATCATAATAACATCCTCCGGCCTTGCCAGGTACAACCACATCATCATAATATCCTCCAGCCATGTCGGATATATATTATCATAATAACATCCCCCGTCCTTGTAGGGTACAATCACATCATCATAATATCCCCCGGCCCTATCGGGTATTAATAAATCATCACAATCTCTTCCGACCATGTCGAGTATCAATATATGTACATAATCATAATTGGTCGGAACATTCATCACATAAGCAATTATATAAGGACGTTTTATGATTTCAAGCATAATTAGCAACATATCTTCCCATAAATCAATAAGCATGAGTTCTAAGGAATCATGTCTAAAATTATCATAAGGAGTCGTTTCAAGTATATATTCTTGGCATTATCAATATCATAAACAATATCATGAGCAACGACCCATTCATAGCATACTCAATGATCTATCATTAGCAAAAGATAGTCTATCAATAACTTGAGAAATAGCTAATCCATAGCATAATCCATAGCTTACTCATAGCATTGTCAAATCATAATTTAAGGCTTAGAGCAATATCCTAGACAAGGTCTCATTCAATAATATATTTTTTGAAGCCGATCAATAGCCAAACAATGGAATAAATAATGGCTCATAATGGGCTTAACCAATAACTCACTACATGGCACAATCGATAATACATTAGTTCTAACATCATTTATCATAACCAACAAGTACCAAGGGTTCCTCAACCTTGCCTCAAAAGGGCATTCTCTAAGCATTTAACAAGCGTATAAGGGTTTCAAGAGATTTGTAACAATCTTAGCTTAAGGTGGATTAAGAGCCCACTTCTAAATTCTCAAAATATATTCTAAGTTTATTTCTGCCCCAAACTAAGCTAAGGTATCCAAATCAACTCTCAGATGTATAGCAAGCGACAATTAACTCCAAGGTAGATATTCTACTCAAGTTCTAATACTAAGTCCATTGAAACTAAAGCAACTCCATTAAAATAAGCAACTAAGTCCAATTTTGCCCTAAGTATGAGTAACAAGGTAACTCCCATCTAACTAGAGTAATTCTAAGCATCTGCATGCTAAACATGAGAAATTAAGTCTAATCCATTAAGGCTCAAGACAACAACATAAGCATTTTACTTTGTGGTTCAAAATGACCTAAAAGATTCAACTAATCTCAAGTATTGCATACCATCAACCCAGCAACTAAAATTCATCCCAATCTAACAAGATATCACAATTATACTATGACATAGCTCAATCTAACAAGGGATAAAGCTAACCTACCTCGATGTCGAAGAAAGCTCAACAATTCGCTAAACCGTCACTTTTCTCATCCGAGAAGCTTCTTCAAGATGTCACACTATCAAAAACATATTATACACATTTATATGAGAATATTGATACCCATATTACACTATTGTACTTTGAATCCAAAAATCATATCAAAACTCCATGTGGGCTCCACTCATGGAAAATTATATTTTCGAAACCAACCCATCATGATATCAAGCTCATGGAATTAAAACCCTCAAAAATGGGTGAAAACCAAGCTAAGTTTGGGGCTAAATCAAGCCCTAAAGGATTTGGGGCAATGGTCAAAAATTCAAGATATTCAAGCATGAAATTGAAGGATTCTTACCTTAAGTCCAAAGATATTTGCTACCCCCAAGACTCAATTTAAAGTTATCACACTCTTTTAGGGCTCTTGGCTTTCAGGGATGGGTGAAAATAGCCAAAAGGCGGTCTAAGGGGTCATTTCATACCCATGCCAGGTAATCAGGTATGGCAATAGCACAACAGGGTATGTGATTGCACTACTTGCCTATAGGAGCAGGTATGGCGATCTCTATACTCCTCTATTCGATTGCAGTACTTGCTGTCAGCACAGTTGACAGCTAAAACTTGAAAAAATTCCAAGTTTCCATCAATGTCTTGGGATTCATTCGAAATTCGATATACACAAATAAACTATGTAACAACACTAAATTCAATATTTTGAACGCAATGGCAAAGTTGGATTTTTAATCTAAGGTCATTCAACCAAATGTAGATTCCACACCCAAATTTTAAATTTTTTAACTTTTCGATCAATAGGTTGAAATGAGACCGTGTGCATTGAGACCCGAACTAAGGGTCTACCTAGCCTAAATTGATATTCCAGATCTGCTGGAGCAGTCAAAATTTACATTTGAGATCGTGTTGCTGAGGTTTTTGTCCAGTAGTCATTTGGAATCAGTGAAGACTTCAAAATAGAAAATTGATTCTAAAAACCAAACAAACTACCCAGTAACCGAACTATTAGTTTCAAAACTCATAAATAACTTGGGGAAACTATGTAAAATCTCTAGTGGTAAAAATAAACGGAAATATTAAAAATGACTCTTACATTTTTAGGAATATAAATATTTATTTAATATTACATGATGATAAATGTAGCATTATAGTTGTTGTGGTGCTTACAGCAGCACATTATTTGTTTTTTTATTGTTCGTTAGTCCATCCAAGTCGGTTTGACTTCCGAATGAATTTTTGCAAAGAATTTCTCATTTTTGCCAGATTTGGGATAAATTCACCTGCGTAATTCAAACAACCAAGAAACCTTTGTATTTCTTGTTTTGTTGTTAATTTATCAGGAAATTCTATTACTTTCTTTGAAATATGAGCTTGTAGCTCGATCCCATTTTTTGAAATTATCATTCCTAAGAATTCTATTTCATTTTTGCTTATTTCAACTTTCTTTTGACTTAAAATGATTTCATTTTTAACATAAAGGTTTGAAAATTCTTTCAAGGGTGTTAAATGTTCCTAATATGTTTCTGAACATACTAAAATGTCATCTATATAGATGATTAAAAAAAATTTCTCAGAAAATATTTTATCCATTTTTCTTTGAAAAATTTGTGGTGCATTCTTTAATCTAAATGGCATGACTAACCATTCAAAATGTCCATTAGGAGTGCTAAATGTTGTTATAGGCACGGATTCCTCTGAAAGTTTAATTTGTCAAAAACCACTTTTGCAATCAAATTTTGAAAAATAGGTTTTTCTTTTAGCAAGGTTAATTAGATTGTTTAATTTGGAATAAAATATCCATCAAAAACACAGTTTTTATTTAGCTCTTTATAGTTAATAACCATTCGAGTTTTTCCTCTTTTTCGTTCTGCTTGATTTCTTACCATAAATGCACGACTACTGTGAGGACTTTTACTTGCTCTTATTAATTTAAGATTAAGAAGTTCTTGTATTTGAATTTGAAATTCAGTTTTATCTTCTTCATTATAAAGCATTGGTTTAACTCTTATTATGATACTAGGATCTTTAAGAATTAAAACTGCTTTTTCATGGTTGTTATTCCATTTTTCTAATGGATTTTCTCCATAAGAAGCTTGAAAGTCTTGTTTTATTTTCTTTAAATTGAGACATTTACAAGAGTAATTTTTTGAGGTATCCAAAAATGTCTTTTTAAAAACTCTATTTTCTTTTATCAAAATATAAGGATTATGTTTCCTTGAAATTTTTATAAATTGATTACATGAGGTTTTAAAACTAACCATGTCGATAATATATTAAAAGCCTGAAGGCCCTTTGAAAAGTAAATTGAACTTTTTGCCCTCCATTAAAATATTTCGCTTTAGACAAAATCATCTTTTACCCTTTTCCCTCTAATTAAATTCAATAAAATAAATATACTAAATTTTTCTGCAAACACCCATTTTTTTTTGTAAAATTTTCCTTACCAAATTTAGCTACTTTGGTTCCTACTTGGTTTGCAATTAAACCCACCCTTTTTTTTATAAAATTTGCCTTCCACGTTTTTTTTTTTGCAAACACCCTTTTTTTTTTAAATTTTCCTTACCAAATTTAGGTACTTTGGTTCCTACTTGATTTGTAATTAAATCCATCATTTTTTTTGTAAAATTTGCCTTCCACGCTTTTTTTTTGCCTTCCACCTTTTTTTTTTTTTGAAAATTTGCCTTTCCAGATTTAGGGTATTAAAAATCTTATTTGGTTCCTACTTGGTTTACAATTAAATCCTTTCCAAATTTAGCCATACTTTTTTTAATCCTGTTTGACTTCTACTTGGTTTCTTTCAATCAAAAAACATACTGCTTTTCCAGCCTTCTATATAAACGCTTAACCTTTTTTCATTGTTCATTGTTATAAACAACGACGCGAGCTTTTTTCATTGTTCATCATAATAAACAGCTGCCATCTTTCATTGTTTTTCGTCTCATCATAGTTTCAACAATTTTATTTCCAGATTTTTTATCGTTATATCATCTCTCCCTTTTTACATTGTTAATTTAAACACAATATTACTTGTTATGCCAACTTAAATTGCTTAGTTTAATTTAGTTTAGTGTGTAGCTTGATGTGAAATACTAATTTAATATATTATGAATTCTACGTTGTTATCGTTCTCTGTGTCGTTTTAATATGTGTCATTTTAACAGAATATATTATAATTTTTGTTGCTCATAGCTAATTCCTTTATCTACCCGCCTACCAAAAAGGTTCACGTATTCAGGTATCATTCTTCTCATCTCACAAATTTACCTCTATTATGAAATTTTTACGTTCTTATCGTTCTAACTTTTATTTTCTTAAAGATTATTTAATGGATCCTATCACCGAAGTTGTGAGTATCAACACTTTGAAGCCAAGGGATTATTTTTGGATGATCAAAGTCTTGGTCATCGGAAGCGGCCTAACGAAGCCGTTTAAGAATGGAGGCGGTTCTTAAAAAATGGTGATATTATTTGAGGAGGAGGTAATATTATTCTTTCATACCTCGCGTATTTAATAAACCTAAGCAATTTATTCTTTTTACCTTTAGTAGTTGGTCGTTCTATATTCTCTCATTATATGTAGATGTTTCCTGATAACTAAAATTCTAATTAAATTACTCTTGAATTGATTATCCCACTTGAAAAGCAGAACAAATTAATGTCAGGTTTAATGAAACAAATACACGTTATTCTTTTTATTACTCTTGAATTAATTTATCCCACTTGAAAAGCGAAACAAAATAATGTCAGATTTAATGAAACAAATACACGTTATTCTTTTTGCCTTTAGTAGTTGGTCGTTCTGAAGCTATTTACTGGTAACTGAAAGTAACCTCATGATAGCTTCACACACATCAACAAATACTTATTTCTCACTTTCTGTTTTACTCTTATATACAAAAATTAATGGTACACTTTTCAATGAACATATTGAAACGTTTGGACATTCTTTACAGCAATCCAAAGTTTGCTATATCATAAACGGTCGCATTACTGGGGTCAATCCTAATTTTCAATCCGTTAATAACGACATTGAACTTGGATTCTTAACATCCACTATAGTTCAAGAATGTCACGGCCCTTTTTCTACATTTTCTTTGTCTAAGAATTTTGTTTCATTCGAAGATAAAAAATTTCATACCAAAGAAACAATAGTAGGTAATTCCTTTAACTTTTATCAAGTAATTACCATTGTCATAAATTCAACAGTTTACTATTATTTATCTACTCATACATACTTAATATTTTTTTCAGATATATTTGGCATCTTCATTAGTTCTAAGTTGTTCACAAAAGGCAACAAAAGGTTTTGGTCATGACGGAACAGCCTAAGAGAAGAAAAGGGACATACACCAAAAACATCGTCTATAAAGAGATATTAGGTTAGTTACAATACATGAAAATACATGATACGAATTTTTTTATACACTTTCAAATATACTATAACTCACGTCAATTATTCTTTTTTGCAGGTTCAGAAAATACACAGTGTTGATAGGAATACACTTTCACTTTGAAATATCTTTAATCAAACGAGAACTAATTTAGAATCAACGTGTTA
>NC_061112.1:98061380-98095624 GCF_002878395.1 Capsicum annuum
ATTTAATGTTTCTAGAATATTTGGTAGGTGTACTTTCATCTGATTTTTTATGTTTCTGAACTGGGTACTTAACCAGATAGAGCTTTTCGGAAAGTAAGATTGAGCTTTTTGCTTTTCAAAAACGGAATTATCCGATAGATCTTTGTTATTGTCTGAATTGGATTTGTAAAATTATTGGGCCTAAAAAATTAGTTTGGGTCATCTTTGTTTTCTTTGTATGATTTAATATACTTTAACCAAAAATATTTCAAAAAATTACACATATGCACAACTTATGTTTTTAATATTATAAAAGATTCCAACTCTCTAAACATATTACAAAAATTCCAACATATACACAAAATGCTATGTATATATCGGTTATGTTATGCATATTAATAGGAAGAGAGAGTAAAGTAATTAAAAAAGTAGGAGAGAGTGTAATTACTTCTAAAAGGATTGGTATTTATGTTATTTATACAAAGTATTTATTGGGTATCATCTCAATCCGTCTCAATTTACGTGACACACCCACATATATACAAATATCATTAAAATTAAAAAAAATTAATTATGTCACAAAAATATATATAACGGGTTTTTCTTTAAATATTTTCATTTGACACAAAATCTCACATTATAAAAAAGTATATATTTTATAAAACTTTTCATAGAGTTTATGATTATCAAAATTTAAATTTTAAAATAATATTAATTAAATTGAATCTAATTTAGTTTTGAAAATGAATTAAATTAATTTTTTCAAAATAAAATATGTCAACTAAAATAAATGGAGGAAATATCACAAATCACAATGATTAATCTGCGAAGGCTGAGAAAAGATATAGTTTTCTATTATTTATATATATATATATATATATATATATATATGCCCAATTTATTGAAAGTATGTAAAATGTATTAAAATATCATTGTCATTAATCAAGTCGTCGCAGTATAGAAAAAAAACTAAATAGTATGAAATGATACGCAAAATATATTATTGGACCTTTTATCATTTGAGAAAAAAAATTGAAAATTATTTTATTAATAAAATTTACAAAAACTTTTAAGAATGATTTTATAATTTTTGTTTAATGTTGCTTATTAATAACAAAATATACTTTGGCAGATATTTTTTCCTTAGTGTCTACAAATAACTTACAATATCAAATAATTTTATAATACTAATAAAATAAATAATTATAGATTTTTTTTCTGTTATAGGAGAGATATCATATTTCCTTATTTTAAATATAAAATATCTGATACACATCCAACACAGTACTCTATTCTAGTATATATAAAGAGACATGTGTAATCTTTGTCGTGAGTTAAAACTCTTAATGATAATAAAATTACAAATCAAACCTAGTTAAATATTTCAACTTCTTTTAATATCCCTACTAATATTAGAATTTGTGTGATGCTCAATCCAGATTAAAAAGAATTTATCATTGCAAATCATTTTCTTATTTATTTGAGCAAATCAAAACATATAATCGGATGAGGCCTAAAAGTGAACTGACCCAGATCCAAAAACCAGAGACAAAAGTATGATGAATTCAGACATTTAGGTCATTTAGGAAAGTAAAGCCTCCTCGTGTGGCTTTTCATCTTCCCCGATCATCTTCGATGCTATTATACTCGACTGTCGTTGTGGTTCTCCAATCGCGACCATCTTCATCTCAGTCAACTAAGCTAAGTTTCAAACCTTCAACTTATCTTCTTTACTTTCATAGATCGATGGATTGAGATTCTTAAGAATCTAATACCACCATCTTAACTAGAAAATAAATTACAGTAAATTGTGATTTGAAGACTTTGTAAGTGTATAAGGTTCTTCCTAATAATTTGTACGGACTTATTTCGGATCTGATATAGCAGCTGTTTAAGTATTCATCCCCTTCACCGGTGGTGGACCGATGTAGAAATTTGGGGTGCTCCGTCACCCACTAAACTCGATGCAAAATATCTAAAATTACATAGAAAATATATGAAAATAGGTATAAAATATATAAAAGGATACACTATAACAAAAAGTTTGTTGGGTGCATTGGCATTTGGATGATCTTAATGTGCTTCATTGGGAGGAGGCCGTTCGAACCTCATTGAATTGTTTAAGCACTCACTATTCTTAAATTTTGGGTCTGCCACTGCCCTTCACATCCCAAATCTCACTGGATACAGGGTTAGTACTTCAAGAAAATCACTTCCAACAACAGGTACCATCATCTCCTTAAATGATCCCCAATATGATTATTACCAACCTATTTACAATTTATTATTTTGGTTGTTTGAGGTTATTCTTCTCTGATTTCTGTCTTGATTCAAAGAATGGAGATGTTGTAGTTATCTGCATATTCCATGTTACTTTTTACTCCTATGCCATGTTGTAGTGTATGCTCCTTAAGTATCCTGTCTTGTTTTCCTGATTGCTATTTTCTGTTGCAAACCTCTTACATGAATTGTTGTTATTGTAGATTCATGTTTCCTTTGTGGTTCTTCTAATGTTAGAAGTCCCACTTTTGCCTAGATTAATGATAGCCTTTTCGTTCACTGGCATCTCTTCAAGATTATTATTATACTGAAAAATCACCTACAATATCAAAAACTAGGTTAGTAAAAAAATCAGCTAGAGTGTTACCTTCTCGAAGGGAATGGACCACCCTAACTAATATATTATCCATCATAGCTTTTATGGGGTTGACCACCATTGTCATACTCCATGAAACCTCCCAATTTAGGTTAAGAATATGTACAATCACTTTCCGCAATTATTTGCTAAATAGAGTTAGCTCTGTAGAACAGTAGCCATGCCTTGATAGTTATAGCTTTTGCTAACAAGCTAGTAGTGTCTTTAATTCTGGATCCTTTAGCTACCACTAAATCACCATGATGATATCTAATGCAAAATGCAATAGAGCTAGGGCCAAGATTTCCTTTAGAGACACCATCAGTGTTACCCTTTAGCCAACCAGTCTCATAAGGAAACCAATTCACCAGTTTAAATAAATAATGGCTACTATAACTTTGAAGTTCATCTACTCTACTATGCCATTTTTTACCTGCAACCTTCATACCAATAGTATCATTCACTTCCCAATAAATCTTCCTTTCATGATAAGCACCCCCATTTAAAACAATATTTCTTCTCTTCCATAAAAGTCAAAGAATAATTATAGGGACAACACTGAATACAATCCTCAATCTATAGTTATCATCTAGAAATCGTCATTTAATCTCCGCTCAACTAAGTCAGTTTCTCCATGTAAATGGTTCCACACCCTTTCAGCAATTTCTCCATTAAAAAATAGGTGATTAATTGTTTCTCTTACTGAATTACTACAACAAACACAATTTTTGTAATATCAGGGTTCCAATTATTCATCAAATCAGAAATCGGGATCGTACCTATCCGAATTCTCTTAAGAATGACAATTTAAAAGGCAATTCTTTAAGCCAGATTTCCTTTTAAATCTTTATTTTCATCAGCTCTTTGTCTAAGAAGTTCCCAAGCACTTTCGATAGTGAACTTTCTGGTGCTATTCATGATCCACCAGGGTTTATCCATGGTATCTTCATAGCAAACAAAGTCCACATTGTCTATGACATAACTTACCACACATCTTATCACTTTATCCTGAATAACTTCATAGTTTCAACCCTCTACATCTAAAAATTTTATAATATCTGTCAAAGGATAACAAGTTTGCACCTCGGATTGCTGCATACACAATGGACCAGTATTTGTCCGATTGTCAAACCAAGTAGTGGATGTCCCACCTCTAGGCTCCCACCATAAACATTGTTCTATTTTGTCTCTATTATTCAGCATACCTTTCCACACTTGAGATCCACCTCTCCATTACACTAATGTTGGCACCTGTTTTTTATAATACTTATTCCACGAAAAATTAGACCACAAGTTGCTCTGAGTTCTAAACCTCCACCATAGTTTGGCGTGCATAGCTTGAGATACATTTTCCATGGATCTAAACCGCAATCCCCTTCCTGTTTAGGGATACAAAGTTTGTTTTACGCCACCTAGTGTTTGTTACTTCCTGTTTCTTATTCTGCCAAAAGAATTTAGCAAAGGTTCTCTGCATTTCTTTTAACACACTCTTTGGTGGGACTACTGTTAACCCAAACATATAATGGTACACTCTGTAGTACACTTTTATAAGGACTTCTTTGCCACCATAAGATATTAATCTGCCCTTCCAAGCTTGAAGTTTACCTTTGATCTTGTCAATCAACTCATCATAATGCTCTTTCTTCTTCTTGGAGTGAGTTAAGAGGCATCCGAGATATTTCAGAGAAAAAGAGATTTTATTCATCCATGTAATCTATTCAACCTGCATCACCACATTAGAAGGAGTAGTTTGATGCATATAGATAAATTCTTATCCCTGTTTACCTTCTGGCCATACTCAATCTCATATTCCTGCAAAATACTCATTATCTTACTCATAGAGTAATCATTAGAAGTAAGTATGATAGTATCATTTGCATAAGCTAGGTGGTTCAAGTTAAAACTCCGCTTAGACATACCAAACCCCACATAAGAGATATCATCAAATAATTGAGTAAGAGCTCCCGTCATTACTTCAGCAGATTTAATAATTGAGTAAATATTAGAAGGTTTTCCTCTTTTCCCTATATCAATAATCAGTTCTTGCATAAGTAGAACATTTTCACAATACTCCTTCGTTTAACAAATCCTGATTCATTAGAGAAAATCAATCTAGGAAAAAGATTTTTCAACCGATCATGCACAACCCTAGAAAGGATTTTATTCACAAAGTTACTCAAACTAATTGAACTCAAATCGGAAAAGGATTGCACATTATCCTTTTTAGGAATGAGAATCAAAGTAGTATGAGTAATGAATTTAGGAAGAGTATTACTTGCAAAAAGTCCAGAACAGGCTCCTCACATCTCCACCAATAATGTCCCAGCAAACCAGATAAAACCTGCCAGATAGTCTATCAGGTCCACGACTGCTATCCATCCCTATTTAATTTAAACACAACCTGCTTAATTTCTTCCTTAACTAGGATCGCCTTAAGAATCCTGTTATAATCTTCAAAGATTAACTCAGGAATGTGATCTAGAAAAGGGAATTCTAAAGCATCTCTTCCCTGTCTAAACTGTTGTTGATAATAAGTTATTGCCTCACTTGCAATCTGAGCTTCATTTTCTAACCAACCAGATTCACTAAGGATCCTAGAAATTTTTAGTTTGTTCCTTCTTCCTTTGACAATGCTATGAAAGAATTTGTTTTTTCTATCCCTATTTTCAAACCAGTCATATCCAGCCTTTAGTTGCCAGTAACTCTCCTCTAATTGAAGATACCTGATATATTCAGCCCTTGCTTTCTGCATTACAACTCTATTTCCGTGTGATGGTGATTCTTCAAATAGTTTTTCCTTTACCTTAGGTATTTCCTCCCTGATTATCAATTATTGAAATATATCCCCAAGAGTCTTATCTGTTTCACTCAACAAATGCTCTTTTCACCTTTTTAATCTTTCTTTTGAAATCGTGAAAGGGATTATCAGTGCTTTCATCATCCCAGTTCCTTCTGACTACCTCTTTAAATTCATCATGCTCAGTCCTAAAGTTTAAAAATTTAAAAAACTTCTGAAACTTAATTTTGGAATTTTCATATCTTAGAAAAAGAGGAGATTAATCAGAACCATCTTTAGCCAAATGTTCCTCCTCCACTAAGTTAAATATATCTAGAAAACCTGAATTACAAAACATTCTGTCCAGTTTCTCAAAAATGCAATCATCACCTGCTCTCCCATTCCATCAGATAAATGGACTACCCTTGCGTTGAATTAGGATAAGTTCACAGGATTCAACAGTCTTTGAAATTCTCCGTTTCTGCAGTAATTACAGGCAAACCTCCAATCTTATCTGAACCATTAAGGAGTGAATTAAAATCCCTTCCTATGATCAAGGTTTAGAATTCCCATTGGCTATAGAGAAGATACTATCCCAAAGGTTCGATTTTTGACTTATGTCATATTTAGTATAAATTAGGATCACAAGAAAAGATGTACCAAGGGACTGATGTTGTAGTTGCAGAGAGAGTAACTTTTCTATGTCGCTCTTTATGATAACAGTAAAGCCATGATTCACAAAGCACCAAATTTTACCATTACAATTATGAAACATGAGAGGCACCTACAGTCTCCCTATGTATTTATTAATGTATTTCGGTTGCTGAAATGGTTCCAAAAGGGCTATAAAAGAAAAATTATTTAACCTATTCAGCATCTGAACTCTCTGAAAAGCTTTTTGAGATTTGATCGACCTAATATTCCAAATCAATACTTTCATCATTGCTTAGAGTACGAACTTCCACCCCCTCTCTTAGGTTGAGACCTGCAAGGTAGATTCTTTCCCCATTGATTTTTTTTTTTCTTTCTTTGCTGCTTTGTGGACGTGATGGCTATGGGTGACAAGTCTGCTTCCCTATGAATTTGCTCCTCTTTATTCTGATAGGATGTTGTCTCCTTCACCCCTTCTAATAAACCACCAATTTCGTCCACTGCATCCACCTTATTAGTAAGTATATCATGTAACACTTTGTTGGAAGATTCTGAGTCACCACTCCATACATGTTCAGCTGCTGCAATTGGAATTTCAACTATGGCCGCAAGACTGTTATTATCTTGCTCTTGATTAGAACTCTCTTCTCTTTGTGCTAGATTATCCTTCTGGGTAACACTGTCTTTTGTTGGGGAATTAATCTTTGCTATCTTTATGTTGTCAGCACTTTTGCTGCTTATGATGAACCAACTGTTCCCTCGCTTCTACTTGACTGATATCTCTTTTATCAGGTACACTGTGATTTTTTGCTGCATTTTCTCTCTGATCATGAATTAAAGTCTCAACTTTTTGCTGTGCAGATTCATCATAGCTGATAGCTGGCACCATATTGTTGTATTGATTCTCTCATAGCGTTTTTTGTAGGCTTCTCGACAATTTTAATGCTCCTTGGACCAATATCGTAAGCTTGCGATGGTAAGAATAAAAACTCATTCAACACTTCTTTCATATGGAAAACATTCTTATATAGGTGGGGAATATGGCAATAAGGACATCCTTTGGCCTTTTAAACTGGAATTTGGTGTACCAGATGGATTCCCAACATGCCCAATCTTAGAGATAGTATCCAAGGTCCTATCTCCGCAAACATGATCATCTGATTACCTTTCGTGATATCTATGTTAATCATAAACGGAATCTGGATGGCTTATCCTTTAATCTACCCCTTGATCATATAAACAAAAAAAAATCCATAGCATTCACATATCCTAGGACTACTATAATAATGGTAGACCCGTATGGACTCTTACCAACAGTGGAGCTTTCACTACTAGCTCTTGTTATGACCATTAATAGGAATGACAACATAGGCAAAGACTTTACCTTGATATGGACTTTAAACTGCCTAAATAAAGTACAACTATATTCTTTTTATGGAAATGTTATAATGATAGAATCCCTAATAGATCTTTACTTCAACCACACAGACGTCAACACTGACAACCTTTTTCCTGTATGTAGGAAAGATGAATTAGAAACTAACGAACATATCTTTATAACCTGTGACGTTGCTAAATCTTTCCAGTCTACTTTGGGAATAATAGCCTCAGGTGGAAATGTTGAGAAACCTTTCCAACATCTTGAATGGAAGGAATTTTTTCCATATGCAGTGAGGAATTTCGCTCAATTGAAACCATAACAACCAAAACAATATAATACTAGCCAGGTTTGTCTTTATCATAATGTGTTGCATGCTGCATGCTATTGAATATAAACTGTTAACAAAACAAGGGCACAACAAGAATGCCATGTCTGCTGTCAAGCTTTTCTGGCATCAACCAATATAGCTTTAATAAGGAGAGTTTCCACATGCAGACTGGTCTGATTCAAAACAGCAGCGGAAATTGGATCATTGGTTTCCAAAGATATCATAATATCTTTTCACCCTTGCAAGCTGAATTGGTGGCACAAGGAGGAAACAATATGTTAGATGTGTAGATGTAAATTCTAGTATAATCCTAGCAAACTACGCCTATCTTAATGTTCTAAATCGCATCTATCGTATGGTTATAAAGATTTCAAGTACGGTAGAAAATCAAACTGCTCCGTTTGGACGCGGACTGCAATATTGTGAATATTCAAGTTTCGAGAGAAGTCACCGAGTATTCAAGCTATAAAAATGCAGCATAAAGCTGCATAGCTCGTATGATAGAGCTAATGTAATCCAACCCTTCTGTAAACCCCATATATGATTATGCAATGCAAACTGCATAGCTCGTACGATTGACCTAATGTAACCCAACTCCATGCATGCATAACCGAAACCTGAGTGTATTGGATTACCCTTTCTTATGACTCTCTTCAAAACCAAAGGAAGAACATTGTACATACAATTTTAAAAATATATTCTCAGTTCCTTCATCCTTACATGTTCTGATCTGCCTCAATATGTACAGGAGCTATTTGCATAAAGAAAGAAAGAAAAAAACAACAACTCTTTTATCCCTTTTGACTATTCATTCATCACTGCAAAGAGCAAAAAGCTAACCTTAGGGGGAAAAAAAGGAAGGGGGTGTACAAAGTTCTCTTCTGCTTCAACACAAGCTGCTTTGACCAATGAATTGATCCATCAGTTTACTACTCTAACTTTGGTCCACTGTACAGTGCTCCAGCTACAGTTAAATCCTCAGGTAATTTCTCCCTCTCTATAAGCCACGCATACTCACTTTGCTGTTCCTCAGGTACTGACAAGCCATCCACTGTACTTCCAGAAAAAAGAAAGAAAACAACAATCCTAATATCAGGATGGATAATGTCGGAGACACAAAAAAAGAACTCGTATTTAGAATGTCATTTCAAGTACAATCATTCAAAACGATTTACTATTATGTGTAAACATTGGAGAAAGAGGATTATAAACAATATAAGTCATAAGCAATGATCTTTTAGTTGTTGGCTAAGCTGGCAGTAACATATATACTCCACTTATTTGGGAAAATGTTCTTCTTTGTATACTTTATATGTCCTATTTTTTGGAGAATCGAATAAAAGTACTTCTAATATTACTAGTATCTAAAAGAGCGCTCCCTCCGCTTTAATTTGTTTATCTGGTTTTACTTGGCATTTAAGAAAGTAAAAAAGCTTTTGAATCTTGTAGTGTCGAACTAGAAATTAGAAGACCAGTAGGTTCAGGGTGCCGAATGATTGAGCAAAGAAAAAAGGCAATAACACATAAAAATCCAAGAAACGAACTGCTATATTTGATTATGGCAGGCTATTACTCTAACTATCACATAAAATTTATTATGAAGAGTTATCCAGTGTAGTATGTCAACTTAACAAAACAGTGTAACAAGTTTATGCTCTGCCAACGGCACAGGATTTAAAATCAGTATAGCAGAGAAGTATACTGCAGTATACCTGAGAGGTCGGCAAAGGGGAAGTCATAGTAGTATTGGCAGTGGCGACCTTCAGGATCACAGTAAGGTGGGCCGAGCACGTCTAGTACAGCGCAGGCTGTCTTTGCTGTGAAGCAGTGCATATTACCTCCATCAGCTGGATAGAGGATTGAAGTCTTGCAAGGAGCTCTAAACTTGGAATTCACCTTCAATTTTGCAAGACGTGGTCCTGTATTACCATACCCTGCACCATCTGATAATTAAAGAATGATCCTTTATTACTGACTTCATACAAGAGAGAGATTGTGCTAGTCTATTACGTTCAATTGAACCAGTTACGATATTACACTCGTTCTGAATCCACCAAATATAAATCCGAGGACCAACATTCCACATCATTATCCAACAAAACAGATAAAAAGTTACTCCCTCCGTTTTATTTATGGGTCGTAGTTTGACTAGGCACTAAAGTTTACGACGGTAAGATTTTTGATTGGTGTGATCTTAAATTAATATATGTATGTATAACATACTGAAACAACCTTTGAATCTTGTGATTCTAAACCTATCATGTTTGAATTGAAGGGTTGCATACTACATATAAAAAGTGACATTCTTTTTGGAATAAACTAAAAAGGAAAGTAGACACATAAATTGAAACCGTGCGAGTACTTTTTTTCCTTTTTGGGGAAGAGTTCTTTCACTCACCTTTCAATTTTAAGATAAAGGGCATGAGTTCATAGACAATGGTTCTTTTCTACGTGAGCTAGAGAACTCCTTTTTATAGTTAATACAACTCGAGTTGTCTGAGTAATGGATTTAGGAGACAAGATTTGTACCATAATTGATACATGAATGACGCTGAATATAGTTGGAATAATCCCATTAATAGTTGCAGTCATATTATTTTCAGTCTCAAATCTGAATTTATATATTTTTCCAAAAGCAGCTCAAAAGAGTCCGCACAACATGCCATTTTCAAAGTATAAATTAACAAGATAAGCAATCAAAAGAACTTACTGTCAAAATTATTGGCATTTGGAGTTGATTCAGGAAGGAGATTGTCTGCCCAGTCGTAAGATTTTATGTGCATTTTCCCAAAGAGAAGCTTGCTGAAAACTGTCATTCCAGGATGGTTATGAAGAGGAATGACTGCTTTTGGTGGTAAGCAAAAGATACCCATCTACCAAAATATAAAGAGTCTTCAATGAAGAGGAAAAAGTGATCAAAGAGCCAGTTAACTTCTATAAAATTGACAATGTAAAAGAATTTGGAGCTATTAATAAGTCACCTAAAAGATAATCTTAACTGTTACTAATAAATAGCAGCCAAAACAATGAGGCAAGTACCCTACTAGAACAGATTAAGTGATATTAACCGTATAGAAATAATTGCGTATCAGTATATATATATATATATATATATATATATATGTGTGCGCGCGCGCGGGCGCGCGCTACTCCCTCCGTTCATAAATACTTGTTACATTTTTTGCTGGCACTCTCCTTGAGAAAAACATTAACTAGAGGATAATTTGACTAAATTATTCATTCTTTATTACTCATCTCTATTTAATAATAGTTCTCTCTTTTGCACCATATAAATATCTCTCCATAAATCTGAGTATAAGTGAAAAAAAACAAGTAGTTATGTCTTGATCTTTTAAAATGACAAGTATTATAAAATATGAGTAACTATTTTTGGTAAAGATGACAAGTATTTAGGAATGGAGGGCGTATATTCTTTAGTTATATAGAAAATTTTAGGAAAGGTGGACCTTAGCTACATACCGAGAATTTGTCACATTCATGGAGATGCAGGTATGTTATTTTAGGAGGTCTATCTGATGATACCGTTGACTTGAAATATGGCATATTTCGTCTCAAACCAACATCAGCTAAAGTCATCTTATCTGTACAAAGGAAATGGAGAAACTCGAGTGTCATATATATAAAGAAGAAAAGAAAAAAAAAAAAGCAAACAAAGGAAAAGGTAAACAAATTTATCCATACCATGATGAAGTGATTAGTTTAATGAAGTTGAAAAATGGATGCTAACAAATCACCATTAAGCAAAAAATGTATGTTTAAACCATGACGAAATGATTTAACAAAGTAAAAATGTATACTCAAACACATGTCATTTATACGTTGAATTGGTGTAAACACCGTTAAGTTTTAGGAAAGTATTGATAAAAAAAAAGATTGAAAGAAATAAAGGGAACGGTGTAGCTGTTAGTACTTCCTAATTCCAAAAAAAAGTTAGCTCCTTTTTTAACCAACAAGACAATAATTTCATGGACTAAAGTGCAGATAAATTCAACACGTAATCCAGAAAAATAGTAATACTAAACAAATTAGCTTTAAAAAAGGAGCAATTAAAATGAAGCAGCATTATCCAAACACCTTTAAGAAAGACTTCCTATAGTAACGCATTTCCACAATAGGGAGGGAAAATATATGTCAAAATCATGCACTAAACATAGCATCCGCAACAAAAATAGTAGTTTAAAAAACAAAAGTCAAAAGATAGACGGAAATGAGAAAAGAAACTAATGCCATGACTTAGCAAACAAATTTATAAATCCTTCTCATACAGATTTTGATATGCTTTACTAAAGCGAAAAGCTTATCAAATACAATCTATCTACCCTCACAAGACTAACTTATACACAATGACACTTACGCAAGGTATGTTGCCGTTATTTTTGCAAACGAATTTATAATGACAATGGCAGAGCAATCTTATGAATGCCAGATCATGCCTCGTTTGCTAAAGTTGTGCCTCAAAACACGCACTTTGTTGCAACGCTAACAGCATTGTTGCCCCAACATTATACACACATGCTCCCAATAAAGTAGAAATTATACAAGTTATGACAAAAAAGAGAAGAAAAAATGACAGCATGCAACAGCTGCAGAATTAGATCGTATAGAAAAAGAAACCAGAATAATAGCATACCTAAAACTGCCTTGACACGTTCAACATTTTCCATTGACGGCACAACGCCAGGTCTGCAATTAGCAAAAACCAGTTTGCAAGTTTTATACAGTTTCTGAACCCTTGAAACTACTACTTTTCTCCGTTTGCGCTTATTCTTCATCTCTCCATTTTCACTACCTTTTCGATCATTTCCATTTTTCTCAGCCCCCATTTAATCCAAATATTGATTAATTCAAGAAAATACGAAAAAAGAGCAACAAAATTTTACTGTTGTACTAATATATTGTACATGTAGGAGCTGTTGAGTGGTTAAAAATTAAGAAAAACAAAGGAATGAAAATTTATAAATCCATGGGAGGAGGGGTGTATATAAATAGAGAATAGTGGATAGCGATGGGTTTGAGAGCTCCTTAAGTACATTAAATATATATAGTATTTGTAGAAAAATGAGAAACCAGGGGCCCATTGGAAATGGGTTTGAGAGCTCCTTAAGTACATTAAATATATATAGTATTTGTAGAAAAATGAGAAACCAGGGGCCATTTTCCAATGGGCTATTGTAACAGCGGATTTTTGTTTTTTGTTTATCCCTTTCTCCTTCCCCCAGAAAAACACTCCTCCCTCCACTTCTCAAATTGTTTTCCACGCCTTTTTATTTTGGTCATCCCATAAAAAAATTTGTTCTCATTTATTTTCTTCTTCTTATTCTTCACTCCCTTCATTTTATTTTACTTTAGTTGTATTGATTTACTCCCTCTCCTTAAGGAAAGAATAACTTATTTCAATTTAATACAGAATTTAAAAAAAAATAAAAAATTGTGATCATACATTAAAATTATATTAAAAATAACAAAATATTATTTAATTTATAATTTTAAATATATCATTTGAAAGTTGAAATTAAAATTATAAAAAAAATAGATCATTCTTTTTTAAATTGAGTAGCATTTTCTTACAAAAATATTTACTAGAAAATTATTTTTCTAATTAATTTTACTACTTACTCCCTCCGTTTCGTTTTAGTTGGCCCCCATGGATTTGGCACACCCATTAAGAAAAATATTTATTAGGATTCTATTTTACCAAATTAACCTTATAATTATACTTTGAAAATATAAATTTGAGTTATACAATTTGTGTAGTCATTTAATGATACGGATATTATAGGAAGAACATATTAAAATCTTCTTGATTTCATCAAAGGAACAACTAGATTGAAACAAATATTTTTAGAAAGAGAGTCAACTAAAATGAAACAGAGGGAGTATATTTTAAAATAGTAAATTTAATTGCTTAAATTTTATGTAGTGATTTCATAAATTAAATAAATTAATTAAAATATATATATTTAGAAATAAGATTAAAAAAATAAAATGAATAGGGTACTTTTGTAGTTTTGTTACCTAAAGTAAAAAAAATAGTGATTGAATTTTAAAAGTCAAAATTTATAGGGAAAATTTTAAAAATAGCAACTATAGAGCCTTAATTATAACTTTTATAGCAACAGTTTCAAAATTACGAAAAATAGCATTATGTATTTTATATTGAGTAAAATGTTGCTATATAAATACATATACAAATATAGAATTCGTTCCTAATTTAACTCTAATAATTTAGAGTTAAATAAGGGAAAAAACCGTTTCGTAATTTATGGTACATTTAATTATATTGATTTCTTAATTCATGAAATTTATTTAATTTTATAGATTTATTTTTCTTATATGACTCTTTCTTAACATCTGTCGTTATTTTACCGTTACTTTTTTCAAAATTCAAATCGTTTTTCATGATCGGCAATCCAAAATAAATTCAAAAAATCAGATTGAAGTTGAAGAGCTTCTCAATTTAAAAAAAAAATAAAAAATACTGCAATTACAGATATCGAAAAAGGAATTTGATTTGTGTATTTAAATTTCATCAAATTTTGTGTGTAATGTTTGATTAGTGTCTAAATTTTAGAAAGAAAAAAGAAAAAATCAACACTGCGATTGTATATGGATTTCATCAAATTTAGAAGTCATTATTTTTTGTGAATCCATATACGAACTAAAATTTAAGTTCGTATATGAACTCAAATTATTTTCTACGAATTCATATACTATAATTCAAAATTTAAGTTCGTATATGAATTTCATAAAATTTAGCAGTTCTACAAATTCATGTACGAACTCAAATTTGAGTTTGTATATGAACTCAAATTGTTCCTGCGAATTCATACATTATAATTCAAAATTTGAGTTCGCATATGAATTTCATCAAATTTAGCATCCATTATTTTCTGCGAAATACTTTTTTCCAACGTATCCGTACAAATTTGAATGTTATTCTTATTTGTTAAAAAAATTATTTTAATTGGTATGCGTTTAGCAGTTTTTTTCAGATTGTATTTATATATTCGTAACTTTTTCTTATTATGTTTGACATGAACTTAATGATAACTTATGAATTTATCTCAATAGATTATTGGAGTTTAATTATATGTTATTGTTGCATTTGTATAATTAATAAAAATCATTGTATTTTGTTTTGACAGTTGTATATTATTATTTATTTTACAAATTGGCAGAATGAAATAGTATGTATTTGATAATTTCACTGTTATACAAAAAATTACATTTTACTGTTATATGTTTTCAGCTATATGTATATATAATATACATATGTAGTATGTATATGTGTTCAACTGTCATGTCCTTCAAGGTGTATAAAACATGTGTGTGTATTGAACTAACAATCATGAAAAAACACATAGTAGAGAAAATACATCAAATCACCCTCGAACTTGTCGCCAAAACTTACTTTAGATCCTAAACTAATCAGACAATTATTTACCCCCCTTAATAACTTTAAAACTCTGTTTGGATGGTGGTTTGCCATGGTTTCATAAAGTACGGTATAGTATGGTATGTTTGGATAGATTGTATCGTTCATTGTTATTTAATAACAAATTTTTTTTTTGGTTTGATGGTATGGTACTGTATCGTAACGGGTAATGTTACTAAAATACCCCTGATTATTATAAATTTTAAATTTATAATAATTAAGGGTATTTTCTTATTAACTATGAGCAGATTTTTTTGTGTTGTCACTAACATATACTATTTATTTTTGTCGTCAGTGTAAAAATACAAATGAACAGATTTCAACTTGATCCAGAATGACTGAACGTATCATTACTGTCTATTGAGAAAATCATAACTAGCTGACTGTTGAGAAAATCATAAGATGAAGTAGAGAGGTTATTTTCGATAGACCTCGGCTCAGGACAGATAACAATATAATAAACAAAACACATAAAAACAAGCAAAAATAAGGGATATCATGCCGCTGGATAGTAAAGGATAATAACAGAAACAAGACAACAAGGTAATACTATAAAATATCTATTCAAAAAACATAAATATCACCAATACACCACAGATGTACTCCTACACATTAACCCTCTACCCTCTATCAAGTTGATATTTCTTTATGTTGCGCTGCCTGAATATGACAGGTCTTTCTGAAGGAGTTTTGTTATATCCTTTTTACAAGCACCTTGTAACATCCTTATATGAGGTTATTTCTTCTGAAGCCTGCCAAGGACAGAAAACAAACAAGCAGTAATGCAAGAAACTAGTTGTTTGAAGCAAAAGGAAGAAGAGTGGGCTAGTCTAATTAAGGAAAAAGATTCTCATTTGCTCAATGTAAGTTAAACATATAATAGAGTTTCTTCCTTTTGTTTTAGTTTCTCAGACATTATCCGAAAGTTAATGCATATTGGATGTTGCTAACTACAGGTGCTAAAATCTGTGGACTTTAAACTCTATGTTCAGGAGCCTTACTTCTCCCTGCTTAGAAGTATATAAATATTTGGATATACTGAATTTCGTTGCAAAATTATAGTTTCTACCTTGTCATAGATTTATATTTCCTTTAGATTCTAATGCATTTTCATCGTTGTTGTTATAGTTGAATTCTTTGTTAAGTATTCAAAATTATATGCAGATGGACAGAAAATAGTTGAAGAACAACGCAACAAAGAGCAGAGAGAGATTGAGGGCAGAAAAGCGTAAGAATAAGTAATAAAGGGTAAAGGGTAAAATAGGATTAAATAAAATTATATAAGGGTATAGTTGAAAAAAAAATTAGAACCATGGGATACCACCAAATTGGTGGGTCAGGAAATTAGGGGATTCATGGCTATCTAACCATGAAAAAATACCATACCATACCAACCCTTTTAGCAAACAATCAAAACAAACATGGTTCCCATGGTAACCATACCATACCATACCATGAAAAACCACCATCCAAACAGATACTAAAGTGAATTTTTTACGACCCTAAAAAAATTATACCACTCTCACTACGGAGAATGAAGTACACACGCCCCACATCATTACCAACTCAGTGTCATGTCATTGCTACGTAAGAAATTATAATTTTTTTAAAAAAAGTAATCGAAATATATATATATATATATATATATATATATATAAAACCCCACCCCACCCCCTCCCTCCCCCTTCTCTTTCCTCCTTCTCCTTATGCTTCAACAGCCCCCTCCCCCCACACCATTAACACCAATAACTTGATGCAAATCACTCAATTAAAGACTCATCGAAAAACACCACCTCCACTATGAACCACCCTACAAATTCCCCCAAATCACCTGAAAACACCACAACCACCACCAAAAAAATCTCAAGAATCCCACAAAGTCTTCAGCGAAAACGACGAAATCCAGATCCTCAAGAGCCTATTTCAAATTCCAAATAACATGAAAGATCCTCTCCATAACTTCACTGAAAAGTAAATAATAAAAAAACAGAAGAGACTCAAAGAGAAGTACCACAAATTTGCTAGAACAAAATCACTAATGAAAACTCCACATGACAGAGAGATTTATGAACTTGAAAGGAAGATTTGGGGTAGAGATACTATTAAAGAAAAGAAAAAAATCACATATAGATATGTGAATTTGGATGAGTTTTCATTTTTAGTGAATGAAATGAAAGTGTATTTTTCAAATTATGAAGAAAGGTTAAAGAGATTGGGGAAGAAGAAATTGAAAGAAATGAATGAGAAATGGATGGACTTGAAATTGGAAGAACTACTTATAATAAATAAAAGTCAATTGTTTCATGAAAATTTGAAATTTGTTATTAAAGGTTCAATGGGTGTGAGAAAGAAGAAGATATAGGGGTGGTGGGGTGTGAGGAAGAAGAAGAAATGGGGTGGTGGGGTGTGAGGAAGAAGAAGAAATAGGGGTGGTGGGGTGTTAGGAAGGAAGAGAAAAAAATAATGGTTAAAAATATTAAAGTGGGCCCCACTAAAAAAAATTTCTACTTTTTTTTTCGACTAAAACACGCTTTTATTTTATTTTTTTGCCACGTCAGCCGTTAAGGGAGCAAAATAGTACACTTTAAAGTTGTTAACGGGGTGAAATAATTGCCCGACTAGTTAAGGGTCTAAAGTAAATTTTTGCTGCAAGTTCATGGTGATTCGATGTATTTTCTCCATATAGTATAATATGTATTAGCAATCATGATTTACTCTATAAATGTATGAGATCGACATATTAACTGAATTTTTATATGTGAAATATATTTAATTATTAGAATGTGTCATATACATTTTCTTACTATATTAAATGAGAGTGTTTGTCTATTATTCAGATTATTCATTTATATGTATTTATTTACATCTGCAGGACATATATTTCCTTTGCATATGGTGTGCTTGATTCAAAAAATGATGTATTATGGACTTGGTTCTTTGAGAATCTGAAAGAGGCATACAGTGAAAAAAAAGCACATGTGTGTTGTTTCTGATTGTAATGGAAGTATCATAAAAGTTGTTGGTGATGTGTACAAAGATGTACAAAATTATGCATCTATGTGACATTTATGAAAAAACGTGAAAAAAATTATAGAAAGTCACATGATGCATTATCGGAGATGTATTTGATGTCATATGTTTCATGTATTTGAATTTGTTTACTCATGAAATTGTTGCATTTATTTACTGAACTTGCAAGTTACTTTAGTTCATTATGAATAAATGAATGCAATTGATTCTAATTAAATATATTGATACAAATACATATGTATTTTTAGTTTTATCATGTATAGTTCTACATAAACTACATATGCAAATATTAATAATCTGAAAAATAACATACAGAGACCTATACAATACATATGCGCATATGTAAGAAATCAAGCACAACTAAAAATACATATGTATATCTATGAATACATATTCAGTCATATAAATTCATATCTAGAACTAGAAAATACATATGCATAATTAAAAAAAATACATATACATAACTGCATATGTCTAACAAAAATATAAAACTAATCAAAAAACATAAAATTAACCATGAAATTTTCAATGTAAGTTGTTCAACATCAATAATCAAAATTTGTACATCTATATATGTACAACAAATGTGATATTAGACATAAACGAAACTTAAAAATATTATTTTAAATTTATTCAATGTTATTATATTTGTAATCAATAAATGTACCAACAGAATCAATAAAATATACAATAACTTAAAATATACATATATAAATTTAAATATATATATATATGTATCTTTAGTTTTATATATGGATAGTTCTACGTAAACTACATATGCAAACATTAAAAATCTGAAATAATACATATAAAGAACTATAAAATACATATGCACGTCTTTAAAAAACCTAAGCTTAACTGAAAATGCATATGCATATCTATAATTACATATCCAGTCATATAAATACATATGCAAAAATATAAAATACATATGCAATGTATAACTGAAAAAAATATATATGCATAACTGCATATGTCTAACAGAAACGTAAAACTAACAACGAAACATTCAGTTTAAAAAGTGTCACATACATTTCAATTTCGGCAAGCACAAAAACATCATGACCAATAGAGGACAATGAATCATATATGTATTTTCAAATACATTAAAAAATATAATTAAATATCTAAAAAGTGCCATATGTGTATTTTGTACGTACCAAATAATGAACAACAAATACAACCGCATATCACATACAAATCTTAGCAATAACAAATACAAATACATATTTAAACAGTATCAAATACATATCATAACATTATCAAATACAAATTACATATCTTAACAGTAACAAAAATACATATCATAGTCATAATGAATAACAAATATAACTGCATATTAAATACAAATTTAACAGTAACAAATACAAATACATATCTAAACGATAACAATTACATTTCATATAATTCCTAAATACAAAATGCATATCTTAAAAGTAACAAATACATATCTTCACATTAGCAACTACAATTCAATATCTTAACAGTAACTAAAAATAAGTACACATCTTATCAAATGTATATATAAAATACATATATGCACATATTCTACATAAACTATAAAAATATAAATATAAATACAAAAATTTTCTCAACACTTTCAATTTCGCCTTCTCTAACAATCAATAGCTTCATATTAATATCTCTAGCAATCAAATTACATAAAGACTAAATCGCATTTTCTTATGCTAATGTTGTCCCCGAATTGGACAACCTTAAAAGGATCATAATTGCATTTTCTTCAAAAAAATTTTCTTTAATTTTCGAAAAAACTGCTAAATTTTTCAGCACTACAGCTGTCATATCTTGTGAATTAGGTGTTTTTGTTTGACAAATTTCTAATAAAGATGAAATTCTTCTTGAACCAATTGCTCTTGCATTCTCCTTCGTATGTACCAATACCTGCAAAGCTATACACGAATTTTTCTTCCCTAAAACGCTCTCAGATTTGAGAACTCTCAGTAGATTATTTAGAATACCCAAACCTTCATCGATCAATACATGCTTGCTACAATCAGTTGTCGAATTTTAGCAATGGCGGTAACTATTTTCTACTTGATCTCTGGTGAAGAGTTGGAGTCCAGTAACCTCACAAGCATCGAAACAATCTCCTGTGTCACTACAATTAGCACATTTTTATCATTTTCGTTTAACAACCCAAGTAACGAGTCTAACACTGAGTTCTTCAGCTCAGTAGTCCCGATCTGAAGTCGAGTTTTTCCAAAAAAAACTGTGAAAAAAGAATGCCCCAGAAATTTTAACACGCAAAAAAAAATTAAAAAATCTCAAAAAACAAGAACGCTGAAGAATGTGAAAAAATGTTGAAAATAATTTACATAAATGAACTTATATGAAAAAGATAACATGCATTAACTGTAAAATAAATTTACCTTAATAGATGGGGACAATGTTTATCAGGTAACTTTATGGGTTAAAGACAAGCGCTTTTGAATAAAAAATGTAAAATATTGCTACTTTTGTTATTAGTTGTAATTTTGACAAACTATTGCTATTACTTGTAATTAATGTCTTAGGTTTGCTAGTTTGTATAATTTTCTCAATTTTTTTATAACTTCTCAATTGACTTCTAAATCCAAAGAAAAGGTCATATACAATACAGATAACTATATAATAATGAAAAGTGCTAAATGACCACAATATTTTGGCCCAAATTTGATCACAATTGTAAAAAGACTTACATTACCTTTTGAGTCTTTTCTCAAATATATTCCCTCCAAATTTTCTTAATCAGTGCAGTAACTTATTTCTATTTCCTAAGTTCATTGAACAACTAAAATTGATTTATACAAGAATAATTAATGAATTTAACGTACATATATTATGTATTAATAACTTTTCAATAACTTTTCATGTAACTTAATTAAATATAATTTAAAAGACAAGAGTGTATAACCTCATTCAACAATGTAATTCTACTTTAATTCAAAAATTAAAATAATAATAATGCAGTTAATCAGTTTTGCTAAATGAAAAAAAGAAATAGAAAATAAAAATACAAGCAACTATATAAAATTACAAGAAGTAGATATCAAGAAATAAAAAGAAAGGAAGTGGATGATATCAAGTTAATTAAAAATTAAATTTTATCTAAATTTTGCTAAATCATATCGAAAATATAATAGAGGTCCAAAACAAATAAATTACATTAGTGTAACCTCACGTGTCTTGCACGAGTAATATTTGCTTATTTAAAATTAAATAATTTTATCTATTGCGGAATTTTTAATAAAGTATCAAAAATTCAAATCATTTTTCGAAGATCCTTCAAATAAACTAAACAATCAAACTTCAAGATCGGCTACTACATTAATGTGTAAGTATTCTCTTAGGTTGTTGTTAACTAGGATCATCACTTAATTATTTAAGTATTTAATTTATTTTTAAAAGATGACAATTAATGAATATGTAAAACTTTAACATCAATACGTAACTCTCATGGGTTGTTAATAAGATCGTCACTTATAAATGATATAATTTTTATGATTTATATAAAATGTCGATGTCTACCATATTTAAAGTACTTTGAGTTTTCACTATCGTTATTATAATATTTTTAAATCATGTTTAAATGTTTATTTAAATATATATTAAATTTATTTAAACATAATAATTTATAAAATTATTTAATCAGAGGTCATAATAGTAACAAATATAAATAATGGTTCCCAAGTTATCAAATCAACTAATATATGGGTGACATACTATAGTACTAATATGTGACTCTCTTAGATTGTTGTTAACTAGAGTCAAACAATATAATTTTTACTATAACTTTTTTATGTCCATCACGTCAGAAGTGTTTAAGTTTTAATTATCGTTTTAAAAATATTTTCAGATTATATTTGGATATTATTCAAACATGCAAAATTTTAGATTCAAAACTTAACTAATAAAATATTCTCAAAGTAATGATTCATAAATTATCAAATCGGGGTAACATAAAGGTGTAAGACAACAATATTAATACGTGACTTTCGTAGGTTGATGTAAACTAGGATCGATACTTATGGACTATATAATTTTTGTGATTTCTATAATATATCGATATCGAGCATGTATAAAGTATTTAGAGTTTTAATTTTCATTATTAAAATATTTTCAGATAACATTTAAAAAATTATTTAAATTATGTCATTGAATTTTTTCTTTATTTTGAAAAATACAATAATTAATATATGTCATAAAAGAAATAAGTTAATAGTGTGATCAATGTTATTATAAAATTTGGACCATTAAGGTCAAAATTATTTATTTTCTGAGTTAAAAATTGCATTGAAGAAGAGCATTACTCCTTTATTCTTTAAGTTAAAAATTATATTGGAGAAGGACATTACTCCTACTCTGCATTCGAACGAAGCCACATTCTATTTATGGCCAAACAATAAAAAAAGATCTATATAATTTAATCGAGATTATTCTATAAATTTATGATAAATTTTAAAATATAAAGATGAACATAGATTTCTGAGTGTTTGAATCTTTTTATGGTCAAACACTAATTTTTGACTAAAATAAAAAAAATTCATGGACAAGAATCATAATAGTTTAAAGTTATAACTTAAATTATTACTATTAATAAGTGTGAAGAAGCATGCACCTCTTCATCGAGGTGTCTTCTTCCAACTGAATTACTATATTACCCCTAATTAATTTTTATAAGTCATTTATGTATTAAAAACTAATAATATTTAATAAAATAAAAGTAAAATAGACATTTATGACATGTCTGCTTCGACTTTTTCAATCGTGGTTTTATTATATCATTCCTAATTAATTATTATAAGTCATTTCATTAAAAAATTAATAATATTCATTAAAAAAGATAAAATAAACATAAAATCATATATTAACTCTTCAACAACAACAACAACAAACCCAGTGTATTCCCACCTAGTGGGGTCTGGGGGGGGGGGTAAGATGCACGCAGTCCATACCTCTACCTCTGATGAAGTAGAAAGGCTGTTTCCGATAGACCCCCGGCTCAAGGCACGAGATACCACACAAACACATAGTAAAGCACAGAAGAAGATTACATAACATAAATACGGCACCCATAAGTAATATAAAACAGAGGAAAGCAGAGGAAAGCACACAGATTCGTAATAAAATATGGAACATGGAACACGGAATCATAACAGGAATAACACCCCCACCAAATAGTTCCCTAGACTAGCGACCCAAACTGGCCCTAATCCTCTGCCGAAATTCGCGCCCTCCAGACCTTCCTATCTAGGGTCACTTAAATTAACTTGACGTCTTATATGAGGCTCACTTAAATTTTTTTCACAAGTATTTTTATAGTAATTTTTCTATATCACTTCTAATTAGATAAGTCATTTAAGATATGTCTGCTTCACTGCTTCAATCATGATTTTACTAAATTATCCCAAAGTAATTATTATGGTTATATAAGCATTGTTCCACATAAATTAGAATAAAAGAAAAATTATAAATAATTAAAAATTTAAAATATTTTAAAAATATAACTGACTATCAATGCCACAAAAATTTTGACAAGGGGAGTAATATCTATTAGGAAATTATATAAAAAATATTATAAATTACAATAGATACAATTTAAAATATATAAAAGATTTAATTTGTTATATATTTTAAAAAGTACGTAAAAAAATACTATAAATCACAATAATTAAAAGCTTGAAAATTTTAAAATATATAAAATATTTGACTGACTCTTAAAATTATATTGGTGCCACTTAAATTAGAATAGACAAAAAAATATTATAAATGAGAATAAATAAAAACTTAAATTATTTTAAAAATATAATTGACTATCAATGTTGCGAAAGTTTGGATAAGACGAGTAACATATATTATTTAAAAATTATTATTATAAATTACAATATTAACAACTTAAAATATCTAAAAATAAATATTTATTGGGTCCGTGCTAGCACGGGCCCCTCAATGCACGGGTCCCTCGATATCTAGTATAATAATAAAATAATTAAAAATGAAGATGAGAAATACTCCCTTCGTCCCAAATTGAGATGACACATTAATTAAAAAAAAAATTAATAACATGCCTAGTTTATCATAGTAATCCTATTAAATAATATTTACAGTTTAATTTGAAGAAAAAGTAATTAATGTTAAGGGTAAAACATGAAAAAAAATTTGTCTCTTCTTGATTAATAAAAAAAAGACACGAGAAATCAAATTAGAAAATTTGGGACGGAGGGAGTATATAATAATTTTTGAGCTACTTGAATAAAAAAGAATGATAATTAGACTGTAAATCGAAAAAAAGTGAGATGTGATTTAATTAATAAATTAGTGATATAATATATAAAATGCTACAAAAATGAGAATAAAATATTGGAGAGTAATAGTGCATTGCGTTGGTATGTAGGGGATCCACGCATTGAATATATATTTTTTTTTGAAAAAAAAAACGCCCACACACAAGTCTCATCCATCATAAAAAAAATTGAAGAGTAATATAGTGCATTGCATTGGTATGTAGGGGATCCACATATTGAATATATTTTATTTAAAAATAAAAAACACACTCACACACAAGTTCATCCGTCATAAAATAAAAAAAATTAAGTTATAACTTTAAGCTATTATTATTTTCATTATTTTAATGTATAACTTCCATCGTACTTAATGTATAACAATAAACATAAGTCCATCGTCTTTAGCATCAAACTCCTTTGTTTGATGAGCCATGTAGACATCTAATTTTGTCCCTCCCAAGTTCAATTTTATCCATTTTTAGCTCACCACCCTCACCCATGTGATTTTCCCTCCATAAAATGACAAAAAATAACAACCCAACTAATTTTATCTTATCCTAACAACCTACTCAATCAAAAGCTTCCACCTCCCTACCCACTCACATTTTTATCCTCACATAATACATTAACAACAAAAAGAAGGGGGATATCAATAGGGACCGACCCATTTTTTTGGTCATCATCCTTGGTAGTACATATTCACTAAAATACACACTTCACTCATTTTTTGAACTCGGAGAAACTCACAGTCACTCTCAAATTCACGCACACACATAGATCAGAGAAGACAGAGAGAGATATTGAGAGGGATATAGGGAGAAAACGCACTGTTATGGTGGAGAGAGAACTAGTCGGAGAGAGGAAAAACAGAGAGAAGAGGGAGATATTTGAGCGAGAGGAGAGAAAAGAGACTGGGGTTTATTGTTCCGGTGTTCTTGGCCGAAAATAGTATCCTTTCACCAGGAAAAATGTTGATGTCGTCTCTTTCTGCTTGTTTCGGTCATCGTTGGAGCTCACCGGAGTTTCGATGGGGCAGTAACTGTGAATTTCGACCCTGACCCGACTCGAATCAGTCGTGTTGAACGGTTTTGGGTCTAATTCCGGTGAAGTTCAATCTGGTTTTAGCAAGATTCAGTTTAATCCTGGCAAAATTCCTTCTACCAGTCTCGATTTTATTTGTATTTTGTTTTGGGTGTTCACTGTTGTCGTGATTTTTCTTTTTGAGTTCAAATCGGATTCCAGATTTATCCGTATTGGAGTTAGATTATAGTCGAGATTTGTACCCGTTGAGGCTCTCGAGATGACTCTTATTTCTCTTCTTAAGTCAATCGAAGGTTTTTGAGGTCCAATTCTCAACTTTACTCTTTTATTATCATTGTGATTGGTGGTTATGATTGGATATTTCTGTTGATGTTTTATATTGTTTATCCGTGAGTAATTAATTATGGCATGAATTTGATGTTGGCATGTGTTTGGAATACTGTTTTGTGTGAAAAATTATCGCAAAAAAAGAAGAAGGGGAATTTGGGGTTGGATAGTAGCAATTGATAAAAATGAATATTGTTTAGTCTTGATTTATTGTCATTGGTTATTTTGGAGTAAATACGAATGTTAAACGTGATAGTATCATGATAGGATGAAATTGATAGGCAAACGGTAGGCTGGGTAGGCAAATTTAGGAATAACGATTTGTTGAGTGTTTGAATATGTTTGTGGAATGATTTTGATTTATGCATTGTGATCTATTTGTATTGATTTATCCGGGGAATGCCTCAAAGTACCATGTACTTGAAGACGAGCACGATCAAGGCCCAAAACGTCGGGTGGAGAAAGCAATGGAGTGTAGTTTAGAATTAACATAGAATAGAGTAGGTTTATATTTTCGCATTTTTCTATTTCAGGATTGTAATAATTGGACTGGACACTATAATTTTGGATTTGTTTTGTTTGTTGGTTTGATTGATTGTTTTATGTGATTTTGTGTGGTTTATATATTCATAATGTCAAACTAGCCGATACGCTCCACCAAGCGACCGTGGTCGAACCATGGGATCGAGGGGTGCCTAACACCTTCCCCTCGGTCAACAGAATTTCTTAACCGGAATCTCTATTCACAGATCAGTTTTTAGAGTCAAACTGTTTTGAAAAGGATCTTTCAAAGGTGACTTGGCACACCGAATTATGTCAAGTGGCGACTCTGAATTCAATTATAAAAAAATTCTTTTCGAAATAGAATTTTCATTTTTTCTGTCACTTAACAATAAAACCCTTTCGAACTTAAAAATTAATCTTTTGGAGTACGAAAAAGGGGTGTGACAGCTCTGGCGACTCTGCTGGGGATCTTTTCAGAATTCGATCTTATTTTTGGAGTCGTATCGGCTTTGTTTGGCATTATGGGTGTATAAACATTGTTTGTGATTAATGTTTGTGTTATTGTTATCACTGTTGTGCGTTTTCGTTCTCTTTGTGTATAGTATTTATCCTATATGTTACCGCTTTTATATCTGGCATCATGTGTCTACCCCAGTCCTTCTTTCTGTAACAAGTCCATAGTACACGTGTTGTACACGACCTCTAATTGAGTCACCCTTATTTTAGGGGGGGAGCCATCGATATTATGGAGTAGGTGGAAAGCAAAACAGCCACTATCGACCATACGCTCCCCCGAACACACTTGTTAGTGAACCCCAACGTAGGTCAGCCTTTAGGTCATGCTTATATGCATCATATTGAGACCAAGCGGGGCCCACTTGGTCCTTTGTAGGAGACTCACCTCTAAAGCATCCCTACGTGCTAAATGTTGCATCTTTGAGGATAACATGGTCATTTGACGGACTGATTTGGGAAAAACATGCGTTAGAAGTAAAGTGTGTGGGTAATGAAAAAAAAAACAAGAAAAAAAAAGAGTTTCGTAGTTTTTAGAGTTTTTTATGGCTTTTATTTTTCAAAATTCCAAAATTCAAAAGGACTTTTTTACCTCCCGCACTCATTTTCTCAAAAACATCAAAAAGATTTTCCTTTGTCTCGTTTAGCATGCATTCACAATTCGAAAACTTCAAAAAAAAAAAATTCATTCATAGGATGTGTTTATAAAAGAAAAATGCAAAAAAAAAAAAGGTGTTAGAAATATTTTACATTTCGTATAACGAAAATACCAAAAAGATTTTTCTTTCATAGTTGTTGATGTCATTTTTCTGTGAAAGTATCAAAATGAAAACTCAAAAGATTTTATTAACATGGTTCATCGTCTGTCTTTGGTTGTATCTCTTAAGTCAGGGTTTAGCCTGTTATTTAATCATTAATTGTCCAATCTGGACGAACTACGCACCCTTGATTCTCCTCTCTCGGGAGTGAGATACGTAGACAGCCTATTATAGGTTCGGGGATCTTATTTAAAAAATCCAAAAAAAAAAATTTCTTCACTTTTCATCTAGAGTAGGTGTTTCATACATGTATTGAAAAGAAAAATACAAAGAAAAGAAAAAAAAAAGATTTTTCTCAATAGTTGTAGGTTTCATTTTTGGTTGATCTTATTTAAAAAATTCAAAAAAAAATTCTTCACTTTTCATCTAGAGTAGGTGTTTCATACATGTCTTGAAAATAAAAATACAAAAAAAAAATCCTTAATAGTCGTAGGTTTTATTTTTGGTTGATCTTATTCCAAAAAATTCAAAAAAAGATTTTCTTCACTCTTTATTTAGAGTAGGTGTTTCATATATATCTTCAAGAGAAAACTACAAAAAGATTTTCCTTTAATAGTTAAGTTCCATTTTCATATGAAATTTAAAATTGAAAACCCAAAAAGATTTTCTTTGGTGATCATAGATTTCACTTTGTATAGGGATGTTAAAGCTGAAAAATTCAAAAACATTTTCGTCAATTCTTTTGACAAATTGTTATTTTCTTTTCTTCTTAAAGTTTCGAGGAAAAAAAAAGAAAAAGAGTTCAAGTGGCCATTTTGGCATGACTTCACGAACTATGCACACCTGATTCTCCCCTTTCGGGGGTGAGATACGTAGGTGCCCTTCTAGGGTTCGGTGATTTTTTTTCAAGAAAAAAAAAAGAGGTTTTGAAAAATGTTGAACTCTAACATATTTGTTACCTCTTGTACAGTTAGTTTAAGGTGGTTGGTTTGTGGTTTCCTGGTTGGTCCTCCATATCACACCAAATCCAAAGAAGGGTTAGTTGTGTCCAATAAGAATATAGAGAGTGACATCATGGATGAAACAAAGAGTCAGGAAATTGAGAGTTTAAAGGAAGAGAATTTGAGACTGAGACAACAAATGATGAGAATGTACTGAGCTTAGTCCAGTGGGCTGCCTCCACCTTCGTTCCCCACTTTTGAACCTGCAAATACCTTGAGTCTTCTACCAAAATCGCAAAGTCAGTTTCCTACTGTTGTTGATGCACCATAGCATGCCTCAGAATCCATTCCACATCAAATGCACCTCAACACTTCCACCACTCTTTCTTTATCTCCTCAGTATAAGTCTACCACATTCACAGCACCACATACCGTCTGTGCTTTTGTTGCTCAACCTTCTACTAAGGCTTCCACTTTGTGTATCAATCCAACGATTGTGCTTTCCCAGTCCACTAGTGACTCCACGTTCAATACTGTTGATGATCATTGGTATACTCTTGAGCCTACATATAAGTTAACTGAACCGCCAAAATTTCTTACTAAGAAGCCTAGCATGCGAAAAGAGCCAGAGAAAATGGTTGGGAAAGTGAAGAGTGTGGAAAATAATATGAAAAATTCCCCTGGACTTATGGGCTATGAAGATGTTTCATATAAAAACTGGGGCATGTCTTCAAGTGTTAACCTTTCTCCCAACTTTGAGACATCAAAATTTGGGGAGCCTGATGGACAAAAGGATTCTGTGAAATATTCGGGACAACATTGCAACCAACTAAGGAAAACTGAAGGAAAGAAGAAGGAAAACACACCTATTGTCATGACAGGGCCAAAGCAGAGTTTGAGGGGTCCAACCCACCAATTTTGTCAGCCTCAATCCCGAGCTTACATATCAGATCCACGTAACCACATGCAACAAGGTTTCTTTCTCCGAAATCCAAGAAATCCCATTCCACTTTCTCGATATCCTATGAACAATGCACAATTGTATACTCATCCATCTTCTTATCCACAATAGCATGCACCTGTCCCTCAATATCATCCTCGACCCCCACAAATTTACCAAGGGACCTCTTAATCCAAATTTCATCCGAGGCTAGAGTTCGCAAAGAGGAGAAAGGAAAAAGATAATTTCACTCCTATTGGGGAATACTATACCAGTTTATTCCATAAATTGGTACAGCAGGGCATGATCACTCCTCTCCGTGGGTATACTCCTGACCCGCATTCAAGAAGTTTTGATCCTAATGTGTGATATGCATATCATTCTGATGTTCAAGGTCATAGTACTGAAGATTGTTGCACTTTGAAAAGAGAAATAGAAAAGATAATTCAAGATAAATTAATTGTGGTACAAAACATTGGCCCTTCGACCATCCCACAGAGTTCTTCACCAGCACGCGGTACTGCACAATATGTGGGAGGCAATGAGTTAAGCATGGGGATCTAGAGCTTATTTGTTGAAAAAACTGTGTCTGACAGTGGTGGAAGCTCTAGTCATGTTGATATGCAAACCAATGGCTAATATGTCAGGCTGAGCAATTAAAAAGTCACCTCTTTTCCTACTAAGAAGAGGTCTGGTAGTTTGTTTTGTTTTCTTTTCTGTTTTTCAAATTATTTCAGGGTTGTAGTTCGGGATGTATCTTGTTTTGTCCCTTTGTCGTTTACGTTCAAACCCTTTTATCTTTTATTTCAACTAAATGAAATGTCTCTTTCCTTGTGTGTTTCAAATATGTGTGGTTTGTTTGTTTTCCTTATACAATCACTTTATGTTGATTCTAGTGATATGACATGCCTGAAAAATTTTTAATTAGATCTTAAAACCCAGCTTAATCATGAAGCATTGAATCAGAGAGTTAAATTTAGAAAAAGAGAGCATCAGAGAAAATAATTAGAGTGTTGGGGCATTTGGTGATCAACTTGAAGCCTTCTTTGAAAATTGAGACTTTTTGAGAATCGCAAGGATAACTTGGTCATCAATTGAAAGACATGTCTTAATTAGGTCAAACAGTGTCTACGTGATCCTATCAAGAGGAACAGGAAGAAAATTAGCTCCACGAAGTCATGAGTCCTTCAGCATGAGGAATGTACAACAAAATGGAGTTGTATGCTGGGCAAGTGTAGAAAAAGAGGTGGCACACATGCTCGGGGCAAGTTAGTGTTGTAAAACATTTCATAAGTGATCTTGATCATGCATTTTTGCATTGCATGATATGTACTAGCATTTTCAAGAATTGATATAATTAAGGCATTTCATTCTGCTATCCAAACACTGTGTCATCCTTTGTTTACCTCCATTTGGGACTTAGTGTTATTTTCTTTCATTCTCCTCTTTTGGTATCAAGATAAGAGTCAACAAAATTCAAAAAAATATGTCGAAAAAGAAAGAAAAGATGAGTGTCAAGAAAAATAAAGTCAGAAAAGTCCCAAAGACAAAAGAGTCAACAAAAGAAAAAAATAGAATCAAGTAAAAGAACAAGCTGTCAGAACTACGCATGACCTGATTCTCCTCTATCGAGGGTGAGATACGTAGGCTGCCCTACTTAGGGCTCGGTCCAACCAAATAAATAATTTAGAATTGCCCAGTCAAAAAAAACTAGGGCATGAGTTAATCCTCATTTTTTGAGTCGATTCCAAAAGTTATAAGTCCTACCCACTTCAAGTGTCATTTGGGCCACATGTCATCCTTTCTTTCTAACCTTATTCAAAAGCCAAGCTACAACCAAAGAAAGACCTTCAGATCAATCTTTGAGAATGTTAAGGCTAAGCATGCAATGCATATAATGATGTATTTTGGGGACTGCTCGTCTTCCTCAGCGTAGGGAATCAAGAGAGAAATTAAAATGAGAGTCTTATTGGTGAAAACCCTTACGTACACCATAAAGTGATGGTAAGTTGAGAGAAATAAAAATGAGAGAGTCTTATTGGTGAAAATCCTCACGGGCACTATAAGGCGATAGTGAGCCGAGAGAAAATGAAAGAAGCTTGTTGGCGAAAACCCTTCAAGGTGACACTAGCCGAATGAGGTCTTAAATGCAATTGACCTAAGAAAGCAACTCAGTTTCAAGGCCATTAACTCAACAACAATGGGTAGAAAGTTTGGATGAAAAGATCAAGCTGCTTAATCCAAAATGCATGGCATAATCATTAGTGTTGACTGTCATTTTTAGATGAATTTTTTGTTTCTTTGTTTTAAAAAGGGACATTCATTTCTTTTCATTCTTCTCTTTATTTTAATTTTTATCTTTCTTAAGTCAGTTATCAAAACAAAAATTGTCACTCTTTTTTTTGTTTCTTGTCTTTGAATCAAGTCCGTGTCAAAACAAGTGAGAAAAGATTTGAAAACTAGCTACCAGCTTCTTTAATTGGACAAAGCAAGACAAAAGCTAGCACATGAAAGAGACATGATTGTGAGCCCAAAAAAAAGCATGCAGGAAATTTTGTCAACAGAGAAGTCGGGGAACTCATGGAAATACCAAGGTTCAAAGAGTTTATTTGAGAAACATGACAAAGAAAAAATATTTTGTTTGTTTCAGAGTCACTCTTAATGAGATGAGTTTGAGTCAATGATATAGCAAGTCAATGAAATATGCTAATGGTTGGAAGCAAAGCTAAATGTGACGGGGGCGGAGCAATTGCCTCAAAAGCCAAAGCCACAAACTAGCCACCATGTTTTTAAACTCACAAGTTTTCTTTGTATGTAATAGGAATACGTGTTGCATTCAGATCAAGGATTTCAGAGCCTAAACATCAAAGGCCATAATTTCTCACCTCAACAAATGCAAGAGGTACAGTTGCTGCACAGGTTTGGTAATCAAAACCATGGTAAAACTCATAATTCAAGATCTCTAGGAGGCACACTTCCTTATTTTGGTAATTCAAGTAGCTTTGGTAAGGAGACGCACTTCATTGTTTTGATAATTCAAACAACATTGATAAGGAAACACACTTCCTTGATTGGGTAATTCAAATTTTGCTTCTTAGGTAATGCACTTCCTAACTTAAGTCTTGATTCCTAGAAGACGTACCTTTTAGTCGAGTCATTCACCTTAACTCCTAGAAGACGTACCTTTTAGTCGAGTCATCCCCTTTGATTCCTATAAGACGTACCTTTTAGTCGAGTCATCCCCTTTGATTCCTATAAGAAGTACCTTTTAGTCAAGTCATCCCCTTTGATTCCTATAAGACGTACCTTTTAGTCGAGTCATTCCTATTGATTCCTATAAGACGTACTTTTTAGTCGAGTCATCCCCTTTGATTCCTATAAGACGTACCTTTTATCAAGTCATCCCCTTTGATTCCTATAAGACGTACCTTTTAGTAGAGTCATTCCTATTGATTCCTATAAGACGTACCTTTTAGTCGAGTCATCCCCTTTGATTCCTATAAGACGTACCTTTTAGTCGAGTCATCCCCTTTGATTCCTATAAGACGTACCTTTTAGTCGAGTCATTCCCTTTGATTCCTATAAGACGTACCTTTTAGTCGAGTCATCCCCTTTGATTCCTATGAGACGTGCCTTTTAGTCGAGTCATTCCTTTGATTCCTATAAAACGTACCTTTTAGTCGAGTCATCCTCTTTGATTCCTATAAGACATACCTTTTAGTCGAGTCATTCCCTTTGATTCCTATAAGACGTACCTTTTAGTCGAGTCATTTCCCTTGATCCCTATTAGACGTACCTTTTAGTCGAGTCTTTCCTATTGATTCCTGTAAGACGTACCTTTTAGTCGAGTCATCCCCTTTGATTCCTATAAGACGTACCTTTTAGTCGAGTCATTTCCCTTGACCCCTATAAGACGTACCTTTTAATCGAGTCATTCCAATTAACTCATAGAAAATGCATTTCCTTGTTTGGGATAATTTTTTTTCAGTTTTGATGTGATTTCAGGAGCATGCCCAAAGCACAGGGAGAATAAATGAAAAACCAAGCAACAAGGTGAAGAAATTGAAAGTTAAACAGATTGAAAAATAGCAAGTCAGGAGCCCCCCTACAGAATAGGGTGAAAAAAAATTGAAAGCATAGAAACAAGTTGATGAATTAGCAAGTCAAGAGCCTGCTTGCAGAACAGGGTGAAGAAATTGAAAGCATAGCAACAAGTTGATGAAATAGCAAGTCAGGGGTCCGCCTGCAGAACAGGGTGAAGAAATTGAAAGCATAGCAACAAGTTGATAAAATAGCAAGTCAGGAACCCTCTTGGAGAACAGGGTGTAGAAGTTGAAAGCATGGCAACAAGTTGATGAAATAGCAAGTCAGGAACCCGCCTGGAGAACAGGGTGAAGAAATTGAAAGGCAAGCAACAAGTTAAAGAAATAGCAAGTCAGGAGCCCGCCTAAAGAATAGGGTGATGAAACTCAAGTCAAGAGTCCAAAAGAAGCTGTATAGATAGGATTTTTGTAATTTCATTTATGTTTTAACTTTTAATTTTCATTTTTTAATGTAATGACAGAGCTGTGGACCGGAACCTCGATGGAACCTCACTCGACTCTCCAACTCGGTATAGTCTATCTCTTTCCAATCCTTTGAGATACCTGTCACTCGATTCCCTCATAACTTGGGTAGGTAGAATGTCCTAAGTCAAGACC
>NC_061112.1:98095724-98161721 GCF_002878395.1 Capsicum annuum
TCACCACCCTCACCCATGTAATTTTCCCTCCACAAAATGACAAAAAATAACAACCTAACTAATTTTATCTTATCCTAACAACCTACCCAATCAAAAGTTTCCACTTCCCTACCCACTCGCATTTTTATCCTCACATAATACATTAACAACAAAAGAAGAGAGACATCATCAGGGACCGACCCATTTTTTTGGTCATCATCCTTGGTAGTACATATTCACTAAAATACACACTTCACTCATTTTTGAACTCGGAGAAACTCACGGTCACTCTCAAATTCACGCACACACATAGATCAGAGAAGACAGAGAGAGAGATTGAGAGGGATATAGGAAGAAAATGCATTGTTATGGTGGAGAGAGAACTAGTCGGAAGAGGAAAAACAGAGAGAAGAGGAAGATATTTGAGCGAGAGGAGAGAAAAGAGACTGGGGTTTACTGTTCCGGCGTTCTTGGCCGGAAATAGTATCCTTTCACCAGGAAAAACGTTGTTGTCGTCTCTTTCTGTTTGTTTCGGTCATCGTTGGAGCTCACCGGAGTTTCGACCAGGAGGTAACTGTGGATTTCGACCCTGACCCGACTCGAATCAGTCGTGTTAACCGGTTTTGGGTCTAATTTCGGTGAGGTTCAATCTGGTTCTGGCAAGATTCAGTTTAATCCCGGTAAAATTTCTTCTACCAGTCTCGATTTTGTTTGTATTTTATTTTGGGTGTTCACTGTTGTCGTGGTTTTTCTTTTTGAGTTCGAATCGGATTCCGGAGTTATCCGTGTTGGAGTTGGATTATAGTCGAGATTTGTACCCGTTGAGGCTCTCGGGATGACTCTTGTTTTCTTCTTAAGTCAATCGAAGGTTTTTGAGGTCCAATTCTCAACTCTACTTTTTTATTATCATTGTGATTGGTGGTTATGATTGGATATTTCTATTGATGTTTTATATTGTTTATCCGTGAGTAATTAATTATGGCATGAATTGATGTTGTCATGTGTTTGGAATACCGTTTTGTGTGAAAATTTATCGCAAAAAAAAGGGGAATTTAGGGTTGGATAGTAGCAATTGATAAAAATGAATATTGTTTAGTCTTGATTTATTGTCGTTGGTTGTTTTGGAGTAAATACGAATGTTAAACGTGATAGTATCATGATAGGATGAAATTGATAGGCAAACGGTAGGCTGGATAGGCAAATTTAGGAATAACGATTTGTTGAGTGTTTGAATATGTTTGTGGAATGGTTTTGATTTATGCATTGTGATCTATTTGTATTGATTTATCCGGGGAATGCCCCGAAGTACCATGTACTTGAAGACGACGCACAATCAAGGCCCGGAACGTCAGGTGGAGAAAGCAATGGAGTGTAGTTTAGAATTAACATAGAATAAAGTAGGTTTATATTTTCGCATTTTTCTATTTCGGGATTGTAATAATTGGACTGGACACTATAATTTTGGATTTGTTTTGTTTGTTTGTTTGATTGATTGTTTTGTGTGATTTTGTGTGGTTTATATATTCATAATGTCAAATTAGCCGATACGCTCCACCAAGCAACCATGGTCGAACCACGGTATCGAGGGGTGCCTAACACCTTCCCCTCGGTCAATAGAATTCCTTAACCGGAATCTCTGTTCGTAGATCAGTTTTTAGAGTCAAACTGTTTTGAAAAGGATCTTTCAAAGGTGACTTGGCACACCGAATTATGTCAAGTGGCGACTCTGAATTCAATTATAAAAAAATCCTTTTCGGAACAGAATTTTCATTTTTTTGTCACTTAACAATAAAACCCTTTCGAACTTAAAAATTAATCTTTTGGAGTACAAAAAAGGGGTGTGACAAGCCATTTGAATGCATTGGGAATTGAAAATAAATAATGTTTTGATAGAATTTTAAATATGGGATAAAAAGGGTAAAAATGTCTAAAAATTAACTAGTTTATGGTGTGAGAATAACTTTTTTCTATTGTGTCCAAAAGAATTTTTTCTATAGTACTCCCTTCGTTTCGTTTTAGTTGACCTTCTTTCTAAAATATTTATTTCAATTTAATTGTCCCTTTGATGAAATCAAGAGGATTTTATTATGTTTTTTCAATACTACTCTTAACATTAAATGACTAAACAAAATGTATTTACTCAAATTTATATTTTCAAAGTATAATTAATAAGGCTAATTTGATAAAATAAATCCAAAGTAATATTTTCTTAATGAGTGTGTCAGATCAATAGGAGTCAACTAATATGAAATGGAGGGAGTATGAATAACTGAATTTGAAATATAAATTTGTTTAATAAATGCATTTTATTAACTTGATAGTTAATTAATTAATTGAGAAACTAAAATTCTTGACCAGTTGATTTATTAAAGTTCCATTTGTTTATTTCTTCTTAAGATTGCCTCTAAAACAAGCGACTATTTATTTAAAATATAAAATTGGAACTTTCAATTAGGTACGTACTCCTCCATAAGGCTTCCACGTATAGTTCGTGTGGAACTAAAAAAATCCAACCCATCTGTAAGTACCTAATCCGCCGTAAAATCCAACCAACAGTTTTGGGGCATCCCCGTACCCCACCCAACACCACGAACCCCACCTCCCCTCTCCCACACCCCTTCACTAATAAATTTTACAATTAAGATTAGGGCTGATATAAAATATCAGAAATCGAATTGAAGAATTTAATATGATAATTGAGAGTAAAATTTTAAAATTATGATATTTGAGTTCGGAATTGGTAAAAGATATTACTACTATTTGGTATTTGGTATTTACCAAATACCAAATTATTGTTAATTGACCATAATCTATACTCACCACGAGTCTATTATATTATATTAATTTTAAAATTTTAAAATGAAAATCACTTTTAAAATTTTTATTGTTAGCAACAATGGACAACATGTTCAAATATGAAGTTATTGTTTCATACTACTCGCGTTTTCTTCATTCTGGTTCTATCTATCAAGACAACTTGAATTTGTCTAGTCTTGATGCAACTTTTAGATATATCTAAGTTATGTCCAGTGGGAGAGTTGATGCAGAGATACTCATTTTCTGTCATATCTAAGTAATAAAAAAGGTTTGACACTATGTTGTACTCCCTCCGTTCCATTTTATGTGTCATCATTTGACTGGGCACGGAATTTAAGAAATAAGAGAAGATTTGATAATGTTTACCAAATTATCCTTTATAAAAAAAATGTGCTAGTATTTTTTTTTTTAATTAAGTGAGACCAATAAGGATAAAAGTGGAATTGTATCTTTAAATAATTACCAAATAAGGAAAGATGACATTCTTTTTGGGACGGACTAAAAAGGAATTGATGACACATAAAATGAGACAGAGGGAGTATGATTTTAAGATACTATGTTGTATGGTTTTAAATATCTCATAAGTTATTCTTGATGAAAGGGTTAGTTAATTCTTTTATTTACACTCACTCACTAGTCACTATGAGGCAAATATTTGAGAAACAGATGTGGTTATTATCTTCCGGAGTCATTTCTGCATTAAACAGTTATTATGTTAAATCAATAGAAGATGAATGAGCTATAAAACATCACTGATGAAGTGTTAAAAAGTGTTGTTTTCATAAAGCATAGGGCAAAAATATTATCTTGTGTTTTGATTCAGTTCAAAAGTAAACTGTTATCGTTGGCCTAGAGTAGAGTCTACCAAATTTAACCTTAATATGGTATTACCAAATATCGTACCGAACCGAAGTTTAGATTATCGAATTATCAAACTGAAGTTTAATGGTATGGTATTCGGTAAGTACTTTCATTTACCGATTATCGAATTACCGAATTCGAACTATAATAATAACGAACCGAATACTGAACGTCCACCCCTAATTAAGATATACTCTCTTCGTATTTGTTGGTCTCTATAAACTCAGCACACTCATTAAGAAATTAATTCATAAAATAAAAAATAATCTATTATCAACTTGAACTATACGTGAAAAGGTTGAGACATACCCGAACTTTAGAAGGGTCCTATTGACCCCCTGAACTAATTAAAACGGTATTTTTGACAACCTTAGTGCCTACATGGCACATATGTGGCACAATACACTGAAGGATCCACGTAGGCAAATGTGTGTGCCACGTAGTCACTAAGATTGTCAAAAATACGATTTTAATTAGTCCAGGGAGTAATAGGACCCTCTTAAAGTTCGGGTGTGTCTCAACCTTTTCGCGTGTAGTTCAAGGTGGTAATAGAGTATTTTCCCTTAATAAAAATATATATTTTATATATTTATTCTTGTATGTCTTTTGAAGTACAATAACCAATATAATGATTAAATACTAAAATTAAGACATATTACTTCATCCCATTCATTATGTCTAGAACATTAAGTATTTATCATTGAAACTAGTAATAATTATTTGATTTTAATTTTGAGAATTGAGATTATTTATACATCATTTAATAATTTTTAAAATTGTGAAGGTATCTAGTATTCTTATCAATGATAAAATGAAAAACATATATATAAAATAATCTTGATTTTAGAATTTAGACAACTAAATTGAAACAAATATTAAAAGAAAAAAATTAACTAATATGAAATGAAAGAAGTATTTTCGATCATATATTAAGGAAAGAATTGCCACTTATTCTATTTTCTATGTAATTTTCGAACATCTAAAATTTTAAAATAAAATATTAAATTAATCTAATTTAATATGACATAGAAATTAATTAAATGAACTCTTGAAAACCTAAATATGACAAAGAATCTAAGTAACTCAGTTAGATAACGATCTAAACTCCCACCTTGTTAATGATGTTTCAATTCCCCACATTATAATTCCCTTTTCTTATAAAAAAAAAACAAAAAAAAAATATGAAAACTAAAAATTGAACAAAGGGAGTAATTTGTTATGTAAACTTCGTACGGCTTTGTGTTAGGTCTTAGGAAAGATGCACATCTATTAAATTTATGTATAATTAGATTTAGTTATATAGTATGATCTGTTTATTTGGTCAAATAATTACTTGTTGAGTAAGGAATTAGATTTAATCGAATGAAATAATTTCATCTGTCATTTATTAGACTAGTCTTTTGATTTAACTTTTTTTGTTTGATCTATAATATTGATATCAGAGCAAATCGATCTACGCATGAAGTCGCGGTTCGAAGTGATAGCCCATGTATCAAAAATGGTATCCTGAATTCAAAAGGGGTGTCAATCACGATCAACGAGATCGTTGATTTTAAAGCGAGTGTAATTGTTATGTACCAATTATCATTTATTGGATAAATAGAGAAATACTAATGGGTTTAAAAGCTAAATAGATTCTCCCAATTATTGGACTAGTCATATTAAGAATTGAGTGTTGATATAAGTATAAATAACATAAATCCCAATCTTATTAAACATATTTATCTTCTCTCATCTTCTTAATTAATTTCTTCTCTCTCCTAATTAATATACATAATTTAACTGTTATATATATATATATATACATACATAAGATCCTATGTATATGAAAATCTAATTCTGACATTTTAATAGAAAATTAACTGATCTTCCTTCTATTTAGCATGTAATTAACTCAACAACATTAATGTTGGATTATTACATCCCTTAATTTGTGTAACCACTACACTATTTCAAATTTTGAAAATAATAATACATAAATTAAAAAATCAAGCAAAAAATAGAAATCACAAACAATATAATCACTGATTTATCATCTCTTGCAAAAAAAAATATTAATTTTTTTTATTCAAGAAGATGAATATTGCAATTCTTTTGGATTCATCCAGGTGTCTGATCATTCAAAAATACAATAAGAATGATATAAAAAGTGTCAAAATTATTGTTGAAAATATTTCATGCTTGAGGTTGATATGCAATTATGGCTGAATTAGAGATCGAGGAATTCCATATAAATAACATAAATCCCAAGATATGCATAACCTAATGGGTGTAGATTTTTGTGTTAATGGAGAAATTCCTCCATTCTGTTACTACTGCTATCCATAGCAAAGAAGAATGAAAAAAAGAATCTTTCTGTTCGTTCCTCTTTTTTAATTTTTTTTTTTGATGTATGAATTTTTTTATGTGTATAACTTCTTTTTGTTGTAGTTTCTTCTTTATTAATGATTGCCCACTCTCTTTATTATTATTGTTACTTGTATTTTGAAGGAAGAAAAAATGATGTTCTATTATTTATAATGGAGGAGGAAAAAATGTGTTAAACCTTAATTCTCCTTTGTTTTTCTCTATTTTCTTGTTTATCTCCCATTCTTTACTGTGTATATTCTCTCCTTAATGGCTGCTTTCTTTTTTTTTGACCTTTTTTATGTATATTTATATCTTTATTTTTTTGTTCTCTTTTTGTAAAAGGTGAAAAAAAATTTGTAGTCAGAGATGTGTATTTGCAAAATTCAGCTATATATATATATTTGTCTTCTTTTTTTTCCAACACACCGTATAAATAATTATTCGGAAACAATCTTTATTCTTGAATAATTTTTATTCAAGGACAACATATACATATTATCAGTATATGTTGATATTCAAAACATATGACAACGTTAAAAATATAGAATTATTATATATATGAAACACATAGAAAACAACTTATTATATATTATAAATGTTTATACCAATATATACATAATCGAACGATGTATATACAAACACATGTGTGCAGTAAAAAAGTTTTAAAATATCAAATATACTAATTATATTTAGTTTGTCTATTTAAGCTATGTCCTTCGATGATACATCAATATATAAAAGACAATCGAAAAGCCTAGAAAAGGGAGGAAGAAGAAATCGAGCAAAAGTCTTTCATCAAGCACAAATCATTGTGGACGATGCGGGAATGAGGGTCACAATAACGTTTAGTAACTTAAAATTTTCTTGTACTTATGTTGATTAATCACTCGATTATCATTTTCTACTTTTATATAATGTTTTGTTGAATAATTTAAGTTGAATATTGTTGCGACGACATAATTATCAGTTTTTTCACTTTACCATCTTTGTTTGATGTATTTTCAATTTTATCTTGTTGTATATGATCTTGTTAACAAAATCAACACAAATTCAATATAATAGGATATCACAGGACAACGTTAACAACCAGATTTATTATTTATAAGAAATATATATAAAATAGTTTGTTATGTATTATAATTATTTATACCAATATATACATAACAAAACAATGTATATATAAATATATACATCACTACCCATAACTATATATATAACAATATATGTAAGTATTATACTTTATCCATCATTTAACAAAAAATCTCGTACCACATACATATATATTATTTTTAAATATTTTTTTAAAAATTGTTACGATTTTTTGATCTGTTTTCAACAAAGTTAGGTTTCTTATAATCAAATATTTCGGGAACGAACCCAACTACCGAATTTGTTGGTTCATTATACTCTAACTTAGTTAATCCTAAACTAAAAGAAGGAGGAGCATCCATTTACTAAGTACTATGTAATTGGTACTTGAAATAGAGAATTTTGAAAAGAAAAAAAGAAAAATTCAAATATACAAACTATATTTTGGAAAAGTAAAAATCCAAAAAATTACTTAATCATAGCATGTAACAATTTGTTCATACGAAATCACCAAATTTCGATAATGTAAAAAAAAAAATTACTAACCTCAAAATTGAAAAAATTAGAATGATAAAAAGAGATTATGTTAAAATTGAATGTCATTGAGTTGGAGTCAAACATGGAAACGAACCCTTGATTGTAGCCTTTTTTTTAAGAAAAAAAATCTTGAGAGAAAAGGGAATATGTATGTATATGTACTTTAAAAGAGAGAAACTTAAAAAGTGAGACTTATGTAATATATTTAGAGAGAAAGATTTTTTGTAATAAGTGAAACATAAGTTTTGGGTTTGTGTAATTTTTAGTTGATATAATAATTATTGGGCTTTTAATTTCTTGTCTTTGTAATTTGTTTTTGTTCTATTATTTTAATTTCTTTTTTCTTTTAAATACGTTTGATATACTATTTATCTTTCTTTTCATTTTTTTCATTTTCAACCTTCTACTTTTTACGATTCACTGTTATTGCTCATAGTTTTTAGAAAGAGTTAGTCATTAACGAACTTAGATATAACGATTAGTGTTATTGAAGTACTGTAGAATCTTATTGTTGAAAGATGTTATAAATTTATATATTTCTTTCTTTTGAATTATATTTACTCAAGTTATGCTTTTATGTTACGTTGGAATTTGACATAGTCTCGTGTTAAACTTATTTTTTGAATTTTGAATTTAAATTATATTTTTCAATTCAATTTATTTGTTATAATACCATTGACTTTTTTATTCAATGCTGCATATTGTTCATTTTTTATTTATAATTGATAGAGTTATTTTTTAATAAATATTTGAATAATGTTACGGGACAATTTTTTTTTTTTTTCCTTATAAATGTTAAATCTTTTTTTAATCAAACACCAAATATCAATTATTTTTTGTATTGAAGTTTATTATTTTCCTCCTCTTTTGAATTGCGAGTTATATATAGTTTGGGTGAATAATCTAACACCTTTATTCATCACGATCTTGCAATTTATCGTGTTTATAATATAATGAAATTTATTCATATTGAATTTCTTATCATTTGGATCGAATTTTCTTTCCTTGTCAATACAACTTAATTAAACTCTCTTGGTCACTCCTCTAATAGACTCACCTTCACTTTAATTCATCTTCATTTTGATTCTCGCACAACTAAGTTCGGTCTGTTGACTGTTTATCTACTACTGATAGCAAAACAAGTAGGAGCTAACCCTAAAATTCACTTCACTATAATTAATAGATGCTTCCTTTTTAGGTGTAAATAATAGATCCCTCTTGATGATCCTCAATCAAAAAAATGTGATTATTGTAGTTTATACTCCACGCTCTTGACATTAGTGCTGCGTACGTAATTCTTCATAAGTAATAATCTAATCACAGGTATATATCGATTTTCTAACTAGCCTATGTTGCAAAGACTTTAATCTTCAGTTGTAATGATAAAATTTATCCAAAAACTTCAAATTAAATCTACTATAAGAAAACTCCGTCAATATTGTGTATTGAAGATTTTCTTTTAGTATCAATTGTTCTACTTTTGATATGCTTCATTGTATTGGACGCTCTCGTTAGGTATGTAGGTAACTTCTTTAATCAAATTGTATTTGTATGAAAGATCAATGTGATGTTCGTTATTTCAAAAGAGATGCAAAGCATAGAAGTCACTGCAAATCACTTTTAGGAAAGAGAGATCTCAATCGATTGTCTATTTTTTATTTTTATTTTTTTTATTTTTTGGGATTGTTTCTTTTTGCTTTATAACATAATTTTTTTTGGAAAATTTACTTTATAAACAAGTCAATGATATATGATAAACTTTTTATTTTATCAAATAAATACGATAATCTTTTTATGATTAATTTATTTAATATCCCTCGCGTATTGCGCGGATATTAATACTATAACATCTAAACATCATATATCATTATTATTATATAAAAATAAACATTTCCATTATCAATCAAAAATATCTGAATAAATACTAAGCATGATTAATTGTAATTGTTGAGTGAGTTCGTCATTTATCAAAATTTAAGGTACCACTATTCTGATGAAGTAAATCGTTCTATTTTGAGAGAATACCGAATACTTGATCAAAATAATTTTCTTGAGGACATTATGAATTCTGTAAGATCGATTTTTATTCTTCCATTTTATTTTACTATTTTTCTGGAATAACTTGAATAATGTTTGTTGTATATTTTTTCTATTTTGACTAAAAATTTAGAAATAACGGGAACTTACCTCTATAAATGAATTCTACAATGCACAAATTTAAATTTAATGAGATTGCAATCTGAATATCAAACACTAAATGAGAAATTAATAAAAAAAATCAACGAATCTCCGAATTTCATGTTGTTTCCATCTGTAAAACAAAAAATTCCTTTTTTACCATTTTTTTCTCACAAATTAGTATATTTTCTGGTATTAGTAATTCCAGTTATCTTTTATTTTGCAAAGTATACCACAAACTACTTTTTTCATCTCATTTTATGTTTCACTTTTTGATATCCGGAATTTAAGAAATAAGTAAAGACGTTGTGTAATTTATCAAATTGTCTTTTTTAGAGAGTAAAAATAAAAAAGAGTACTATATTTAAAATTAAGTGGGATCAATAAAGATAAACGAACCCCCCGTCCTCTCTTCCTTTTTATTTATATATTTCATTTTTCTTGAGTCAATAACTTTTAAAGTAAAATTAGATTAAATTTATCCAATATTTTAAAATTAGAATTTGGATATTTAAAATTTATATGAACATTTTTATAAGTTGTAATTTTTCTTTTTTCAATATGATTGAAAAAGACATCTCAAAATGTTGATCGAAATTTATATTCTTTGACTCTAAAAAAAAAAGATAGCATTTAAAAAGAAATAAAGAGAGTATCAAGTAATAAATTGTGATATTCATTTTAGACAAATAAAAAGAAAGTGAGCCACAGACGGAGACAATACTAATTTCCTTATAAATGATAAAATCAAATCTTTCCACCACCGTGAATAACACATGTATCGCACAAAAATATCAAACGATATATCCACATGAGATATTTTGGGTGGGATGGCAGGGACTATTTGAAAAAAAATACAAATTTGACTTTGGATTAATGAATTTTGATAAGTGGTATGGGTTGGGGATTCTCAAATATCAGTAACTTGTGTAAATTCTATGTTTATATTGGAAAATATATCCAACATATAAAAATTATTTGTTGAAACTTTATTTATTCTCTTGATTCAGTTCTAGAAGTGAAATCTACTTAAGCTTTGTTTCCTTTCTTGGTGATGAGGTTTAATCCTTTTGGGCACTTATATAATATATATATATATTTTTGATTCATGGATTTCAAAATTTGAATGCACCTTACTTTAGTTGATAAGAATAATCTATAGAGTAATTAACAAAAGTTTAGAGAAAAGAATGATGAAGCAAACTTAATAAATTTACACGAATAAATCAGGTCTAATTTCTTTTAAGCATTAACCAAAAAGTGTTGCACCTCGATCTATTTATGGAATTATATTTTGTGCGTGACTTTAAGAAATAATGATTGTTTTATACAACTTTTTTTTTCTAAAGAAGCCAAGTAATTTATCCCTTAATTGACCAACGACTAATTAAGAAAAAATAAAATGAATGAATTTCCCAATCTAGGGGCTAAATCCACTTGAAATTTGGTATGCATGTGGCTTTCAACTTGATTAATTTGGACAAAACTTAATTCAAATGATATCAAATTGCAATATATTTAAAGTTTAATCCTACCAGTACCAGAACTCTCTGCCGTAGCAACTTAAAAAATAAAAAAAAATATTGGAATCAAATTGTTGTTAGTGCACAAAAACATTCTCGTGAAAATAATCAAATTTTGTTACGTCATATTTCATATAAGATTTGTATTATATTGCATTGTATTTATTATTTGATTGAATACAATGTTGGATAAATTGTGTCAGTTTCCTTGGTTACATGATATCACACGTTAACAATTTAAAGGATTAATCTATAAAAAAGGTAGGTACATGGTAAAACTAGTATAAGAAGATAGGGAAATGATAAAACATGATTATTAAATAGTAAATAAGGAAAAACTGAGAGAAAAAAAAAAAGAAGAAGGTAACAAACGCAATCACATCAAATCGATCGTGACACAAAATGGGACTTTTCATTATTATCTAGTGATGAATTTAAAGACTTGATATAATAAAATTTAAGTATAAATCAAAACGAACATTTTATTTGAAATGACAATATAATACAATAGGTAACAATAATATCCAAACAAGCTGTAACATAGTCTAATTAAGTTTTGTAACTCGGTAAATAATCACGTGCAATGTGCTACTATTCCATGCCAAAGTTAAAGCAAAATCTGAACAGAATATCGTAATCCATATTGGTGACACTATTAATTAGTCCCAATAATTTAAGTCTAATGACTTGAAATGGTACTAATTTCCACGACTTTCTCTAATTATGATTCATGAGTTGAGTTGATTACAATTAGGTAAACAAGAAGAAGCAGCAATAATTATGAAATCTGCAATTTTGCCTGATGATGCTTCGAATTAACATTTTAAAGTTTAAACTAGAAAGTAAAAGAAAAAATCTTGGTTACCACTATAGTTAATAATTATTACCTAGGGATGTGGTGAAATGCTTGAACTTATTTATCCGTGGTGAAATGATTGAAACTATTTATCCTTTACTCAGAGTTGGTTACAAGTTCCAACTATAGAAATACTAAATTATTTATCCTTAAAAATTTAATTGTCATATTTTTCTTTTTTAAGAATCAAATGATATCAATTTTGATCAACATCTTAAAATATAATTTTTCATCATATTGACATGCGAAAAATTATAATTTTAGTACTTCTTGTAAATTTTTTGTATTCTTTTAATATATCAAGTTAATTTGATCTACTTAAGCTTTAAAAATTAGTTAAATTAACTCGTGAAAAATAAAACACGGCAACAAAAAGGAACGAATGGAATACTAGAGTATATGTCTGAACCAAAATATTCTCCATGACGCACAATTCGTGATGTGAGGTGAATTTGGAGGCCAAAATGTAATTAACGCATGCTTGACTTTGCATAAGAAGGATACGTAATATTTGAAAAGACAGAATACGAAAAAATACACACACATATAGATAGATAGATGGATTAAAGTAAATTGGTAGGCATACAGCTCTAGTATCATCACCTACGTCTATACAGATGGATTAAAACTAATTAACTTTTATTGTTTTCCCTAAATAATATAATTAGACTAATTAACTTATTTAATTGAGGATGCAGTGTATAATGCAAGGTAAGAATCTCTCAACTATTTACGTATGCAGTAGTTAGTACTCCCTTCATAACTACTATAAAGACTAGATTTACAAGATTTTTCACGTAATTCTAAAAATATGTATTGCATTTTATAATTACAAAAATTAAAAATCAATATGTAAAGTGATGGTCAAAATTAGACACGTCGATCCAGATGTTCAACATGTTGTATAATTCTTTTTCTGAATCGGGAGAATACGTCACTCCTTGTCCAACTCTTGTTTTAACTATTCTTTGGCTGAATTGACAAAAAGTTGGGAGTAATCAAACTACTTCCATTTCAAAATACTTCTCATAATTTACGATTATAAATTTTGATTAATATTTTAAGATACATTTTATTTATCATATAGATATATGAAAATTTGTAATTTATAATATTTTTTATATAATTTTGAATATTTAAAATTTTAATTTTAAAATATCAAATTATTCTAACTTAATTTAATTTTAAAAGTTAGTTAAATTGACTCTCAAAAAACAATACGTGGCAACTATACGAACAAAGTATGACCAACGAAGAAGAAACTAAAGAAGATGAGTAATATTGTTGACATCGTTCCATAGTGTTGGAAAAACATGCAATAGATAGCGTGCATTTACATGCACGGATCAACAATTGCAAATATATTAATCATTAATTGCAACAATTTTCTTCTGTTAAATCACCTATGACGTATGTAATACATATATAATTAGTGAAATCATCTTTTAAATACTCTCTTAGTTAGCTTTTATTTATTACTTATTTTCTAATTATATTTTTATTTTTATTTGTCATTATTTTTGATATATCTAGAAAATATAATTTTTTTCCTATTATACCATAAGTATTAATTGTTTATTCTTCTGACTAATTTCAAGACACAATAGTAAAAATAAATTAATAGGAATATTATAGTAAAATAATCATATTAATAATTATTTTCTTAATGAGTGTGTCAAATCAAAATTTGACAAGTACAAGTAAATGAAGACACCATTGATCGATATAGGAAATAAGATTGATAAAATTAGTTCATAAAAATATATATAATAGGAGTGTGTTAATAACTCATACATTTATAATACAAAACATCCTAACCTATTCAAATCTGGTTTAACTAAATACGCCCTCTGTCTCATTTTATTTGTCATCATTTCTTTTTTAGTCCGTCCCAAAAAGAATATCATGTTTCCTTATTTGATAAATATTTAAAAACATAATTACATTTTTACCCTTATTAGGTCCACTTAATTAAAAAAAGATAGTAGCACATTTTTTGATAAAGGACAATTTGGTAAATATTATCAAGTCTTTTCTTATTTTTTAAACTCCGTGCCCGGTTAAATGACGACACATAAAATGAGACGGAGGGAGTAGCTGGTTTGGGTAAACTCTTGTACAACAATAACATACCTAAGTGCATTCCTATAAAGTAGGATTTGAGGAGAGTAAAGTGTACGTAGTCTATATCATTATCTCAAATAAAGTAGAGAGGTTTGTTTTCGATAGACCCCTGGCTCATGATAGATAACAGTAGTATAACAAATAAAAAAATATAAAAATGAACAACAAAATTGAATAACACATCGCTAGATAATAAAGAAACAAGACGCGACAAATTAATACTATATGTTGGTAAAATTACAAGTGAAGAAAATAAAAAAATATATATATCTTCTTCGGATGGAGCACGGATATCTGGCTCTCTTTAAGGAGATTCAAGTCCATTGCAGCAAATAGTTTCGCCGGTCCTGCAGTAATCTTCTTGACTTATCCCCTCCAGAATACAACAACTTTCTCACAAAGAACAACTAAACAACTCTGGACAAGATTTGAGTTCAAAACTTCACAAAAAGAACACCTCCCTTCAACTAATAAACTCTCTTTCTTACTAACTTTTGTGAACTCTCTATTTTCTTGTACAAGAAAAATAATGATAGACCATCACTATTTATAGGTAAGGAAGTCTTCCATGCAGTGAATAAGAATGAATGAGGAGCAGTAAAGATGGAATATCAATGGTTTATACTACTGAAAATTACCCCTATGGTGATAGTTGCAAAACCGTTGCAATAGACAATAAAACCATTGCCATAACTCTACTGCAACAGTTTAACGAAAGTCCTATATGTGGGTGTTGCGATAGGTCTATGACAACGATTTATGCGATGGTTGGTTGAAACCATCGTCATAGGTGAAGCTATAGCAACAATTATTTTTTAACTTATTGGGATGCTTCTTCTCATCTATTAAAATGGTTACTAACCGTTGTAAAAGATTCTATTGCAACAACATTAAACCATTGCAATAACATCTATTGCGACGGTTTTGTTATTCTATTGCTACGCGTTTTGAGTACCTATTACAACTATTTCATTAAACTATTGCAACGATTTTATTGATCTTTTATGACGATTTTTGACTACTTATTGCAACAATTTATTGATCTATTGCAACGATTGTTGCCACATGTTATTAAATTGAAACGATTTATATAAATAGTCACTCGTATTAATGTAAATTTTTATTTACATACATAATAAATTATAACACAATATATACACATCACAAAACAAAATCATTCATTAATAATATCATAATTCAAAATATGCAACAAGCTAGTAATTTAAGTTTTTATATAGTAGCAAGTTCGAGTCACGATAAGTTTCAAGAAATTCGACGCAAAACTATTGATATTAGAGCATTTATCAACAACCCAAAAATCTTCTCAAGGTCAATGTCTTCACCACTTTCTTCATTTTGAACACCTATAAAAAGAGAACAAATAATATAAATTAGCACTTAAATGATAACATATTTCTATTTACAACAGAGAACAGAAATTTTTCATAGTAATAGATATTCGTGGTTGTCTCCCATTTGCCTAAGCCTTGATGGGCAGAGTTAGCCAATATTTAAGTGATGTGAAGTAGCAGCCAGCAGGTGCCCGGTGAAATAGTTGAGTGCACTACAATCTGGACCGAACAACACCATTTAAAAAAGAAAAGGTATCGATCTCTAAAAGCTTGATCACTAAAAGCTTTTTGCAACCAGTGTCATTGTCAAAAGATTCTAAACATTGTTCAAATGGATAGTATGGAAATCATTAAAATGGAACAGTACATTATGATATTTAGAAGGGAACTCGGGAACAATAGTCGTAGATCTCCTAACCAACAAGTGTTTCCTTCACATACCAAATCGCTCACTGTGCTCAGGCAAACAATTACATTTTCAGCTTTCTTATCAACTTAGACTGGTCCAATAGAGTAGTCTTGGAGCCTTGACGAGTAGTTCAAGTTTATTTACAGAGAATTGAATTTCTATTAGTAATATAGTTTCTTCGGTTCTAATTGTGTGCTCCAAACCAGAAAACCAACTAATTGAAACATCAGAAAACCTGAACCCCCATGAGCAACAAGACCAAAAGTATGAATGTGCATAGATGATAACCAGTGGATTCCAAACACTAGAGACTTTTCACCATAAGCAAACTCCCGTTCTTACCTTTCTATAGGTGGACATAGGCTCATCAGAATAGAATGGTGGATATCCCACGAGCATCTCATACATGATCACACCAAGTGACCACCTGATAAAAGAACATGCAGAAAATATAATAAAACAATATAAGCTTTGACTTGACAAAGAGAACATAATACGAAGATACTGACCAATCGCATTCACATCCATATCCTTTCTTCAATAAAAGCTCCGAAGCAATGTAATCAAGTGTCCCAACAGTGGAATAAGCCTGCAGTACGTCGTTGTGTTAGAATGATTCCATGTAATGAATACAAGGAGCAATAACCATTTGGTGCTGTCCCTTCCAAGACAGAAGCAGGGATAAGAAAAGAACTCTTACTAAATTCCACAACAAATACATTACAACAACAACAACAACAACAACAAACCCAGTGTATTCCCACATAGTGAGGTCTGGGGAGGGTAAGATGTACGCAGTCCATACCACTACCTCTGGAGAAGTAGCAAGGCTGTTTCCGATAGACCCCTGGCTCAAGATAAGATAAGTAATCACAACCGTACAAAACGCATGGAACAAGATGACAAGACAAAAAAACGCCCCTACAATGGGAAGTAAACAAAGAATAGTAGGCACTCGTAATACAGCATGCAACAAGGTAGCCTAACAAGAGTAATACACCAAACAGGTAATGCCCTACCCTACCTACCCTAATAGTCACTAGCCTTCTATCCTAATACGCGTCCTCCAGCTCTTCCTATCTAGGGTCATGTCCACAGTAAGCTGTAACTGCTCCATGTCCCGCCTAGTCACCTCTCTCCAATATTTCTTTAGCCTACCCCTGCCCCGCTTGAAATCATCCAAAGCAAGCCTCTCACACCTACGAAGTGGTGCATCTGTGCCCCTCCTCATCACGTGTCCGAACCATCTCAAACGGACCTCCCGCATCTTGTCCTCCACCGAAGCCACTCCAATCCTCTCCCGGATAGTCTCATTCTGAACCCTATCCCCCCTAGTAAGACCACACATCCAACGTAACATCCGCATTTCCGTCACTTTCAATTTTTGAATATGAGAGTTCTTGATTGGTCAACACTCCGCTCCATACAACATGGCCCAGACGGACTTCCACCCTGTAAAATTTGCCTTTAAGCTTGGGCGGCACCTTCTTATCACACAACACCCCCGAGGCGAGCTTCCACTTCATCCATCCCGCCCCAATCCGATGAGAGACATCCTCGTCAATCTCACCATTCCCCTGAATCATGGACCCGAGGTACTTGAAGCTATCCCTCTTACACACCACCTGAGAATCCAACCTTACTACCACCTCGTCCTGCTCCCTCAAGCCATTAAACTTACATTCCAAATATTCGGTCTTGCTCCTACTCAACCTGAACCCTTTAGACTCAAGGGTCTGTCTCCACACCTCTAATTTATCATTCACACCTCCCCGGGTCTCGTCAATCAAAGCCACATCATCCGCAAAAAGCGCCCATTTGTTCTATTTGAACATAAACCTAAAACAAAATCTTTTCTTTCGCTCAAACAAATAAAAGCCATTAAGAAACATCTAGCCCCAAACAAAATTTTTTTTAAAAAAAAACTCTTCAACAATTCCCATAATGCAGAACCATAAAAAAGGGTATATTCTTTTACTAAATTCCACAATTTCCTGAAAAAAAAATACCACATGCATTATGAAAAGAGTTGAAAAAAAAACCATTTCGAGTTCATCTTTAACTTCTTGAAGTTTCTCAATGGAGAAAACAAGTTGAGTGTCAATTTGATCTGCGTTTTCCTCAACTGTTGTCTTCAATTTCTTAGCATGGTCAACCACCATTTTGACCAATCCAGTCCAGTTGTTAGGGTCCTGTTTACGGTAGTTACTTGAGAAAAGAGCTACAGATCAGAAGAGATCTTAAAATAGTAACTACAGGGGAGTGCGTAGCAATGGAGCATATCACACTATTATGATCAAACAAGGTATTAAAAAGTAAACTCTGTTGGCAAATCATGAAACCAAGGTGACAGATATGCAAACACGAGCTCCAACCAAAAGAAGCGATGATATAGAACTAAGACAGGAGAGAGAGGGAGTTGATCAGAGAAAGGAGGTGAGAAGAAGAGAGAATGACAGTTCACTTATATTGCAAGCCTTTTTGTCCTCAGTAGCAACTTTAAGAGTCAATCAAGCATGAGTTTACAACACAGAGGTATTTCCCTAACCTAATCAGGTATGTATGATTTCTTAAGCTTTTTCATGGCGTAGACATGGACAGCTGCCTTCTCGCTGCATATTCTAACCTGAAGCACGACAAAATAAGTTACAAGGTCAATAGGAATATAATCTCCAAAGCTATCTCTATTTCTGATAGCGTACAAAGTTCAACAATATAAAAAAAAGCACTCAATTGCAAATACCTCATTTTCGCAGCTTTGGCAGCTTGTACTCCAGCTAATGCATCTTCAATCACAATACACTGTCAACATAGAGCATTATAATATGTCTACCAGGGTCGATAAATAAAACACTGATCTACTTAGCACTTCAAGACTTTATCATCCCCGGACAGTGAGCCTTCCCCAATTCATAATGCACCCCCATTATTTACATCCATAATTAGAAAAACTAATCTCACTAACGCAACCTTATAAGTGGAGTTTGGGGAGAGTGTATGCGGACCTTACCCCTACCTTATGCTGGTAGAAAAGTTGTTTCAGCTCAATAAAAGCATAAGCACAGCATGTATGAAAACATAAGCACTAACACCGACAGGATAGTAAGAAAATCGAAGTATAAGTAACCACTAAATTAGCTTTGTCACATTAAAGTGACTCAACTTTACTCACTGTAAAGATAAAAACACTAGTGACTTAGCTTACTGTCAAAGCAAGTAAAGTTTGAATTTAAAGGTGACAAGAATCGTGAGTTTACTGTTATCATAGTAAAGTTTAGTGACTAAGTTTAGTAACTCAAGGTGACAAAATGTAAATTTACTATGATAGTGGGTAAAGTTTAGTGAGCATAAGTGAAATTTATCCGCTATAGATAGAAATCATAAGCAATTTGAAAAGCTAAAGAGATGAAATCTTGATCTTACAAAGATAAATCTGCCAAGTTTATAGACAGGTGCTAACTTGGTGTAACCTTTGCAGTACTTAGCAAGGAAAACTTTAGCATGTGGAACTACAAAGAAAGCAACAGAAATTTCTCCCTTCTCAAAAGCTTTAGGGTAGTCATTGATTGAACTCATTTCTTGATGTTCTCTGGCTTGAATTGCAAATTCACCAGATATTTGAACAGAAATGACTTGTTATTGCAACCAATCGCAACATTGGTCCTTATAAGATAATCGACATTTAGTACCGAAGGTTCCATCCTAGGAACTGTCATAATGGAGGAAAGAAGTGCAGTTAAGCAAGCTATGACAACCACAACCTAAGTTGCTCGGACTCTTCAAAAATGTCTTTGGGATCCTCCAAATATAGTGTATTTTTGAAGGATCCGACATGAGTGTGGAAATATTCTAGGAGAGTGCGAGCAACGTAGACCACAACGGCACATAACTATGTAGTCAGCACAAGTCGAGACAGATTGCTTTTGATTGATTCTCCTAGAATGATTTCCCAAATTGGAGTTATAAGCTTTTGAAGTAGACCAAAGTGAAAGCAGTAGTTCTATATCTTTATTCTAAAAGAAAGAAGTCCAAGGTTATCTCTCTATTATACAAAAATATGTTAGATTATACCTCCTCCTCCATTATAGAGACCTTTGGATCTGCAGACATTTCTTCATCCAGAGCAGAATTTAGAGCATCACGTAGAGTCATCTACCCAAGTTTTAAACAATGACTTTTTTTCATTAACATAACAAAATATCAAGTTGCGGAAACAATTTCTTACAGAAATAATCAGTAAGACTGCACACAATAGACCCTTGTGGTCCGGCGCTTCCCTATACGCGGTATAACTAAACATCAAATAAACAAATTGAAGTGCTTTGATTTTTTTTCCCTTTCCCCCTTTTCTCCTATTATATACTCACTTCATTAAACAGTTGGTGGAGTTTAAAGGCCAACTGTAAATTTTTGAAAGTTTGTTTGATTTTTATTATGATGGCACCCCTGGGGGATTGTAAATCCCTCATCAGGAGTTTCCTGATGAATTTTTACGTGAATACAAAATTATTTATCTCTAAAAAAAATGAAAGAAGCCCAAATCCAATTTCAATACATTTTAAAATCTTTTTGACTTCTCGTCTTTTTTCTTTTTTTGATGAAAAAGATGAGACAGTGTCGCAGGAGCAAAACTTCTTTTGTAAGTTCAGATTTTGAATCAGATACTACATGAGTATGAACTTTAAAACACTTTTTTAGCATGGCCTTTATACACTTAATAAATATGTAATGTAAGTGTGACCTTTAATTCGCCTAACAGAAGCACATACTATAGGACTTGGAGAAACTAGAATTGAAGGGCTCAGACAGCTAGTGGAGGATAATACAGAAATGAATGGCACAAAATGTTCAAGAAATGCAATAAAATACAACTTCAATTGCTAATGCACAAAGGCGAGCATACGAACCTCTATCATTCCGATCATTTGGACTTTCACCAGCCATGGTTGCCGTCACATAAGTATCCCTGAAGAAAGAATGAGCAGAAGAAGGAATTTTAAATCAGATTTCAGCCTTGACTGTAACTAGTAGCAATTGATGTCTAGTAGAGGTTTATTGAGTAAGTGGATAATTCAAAGGGCACACACAAGGTTTTTCTTATTGCTCAAGGTCAGCCATAAAGTCCCCAATTATATCAGTAGATGTTATTCTGCTTATAAAAGAAAATAGAGATTCCATTTGTAGCAATCAGCAAAACTGCACGAGGGAGATGCTAAAATCAAGACAATTGGGCAAATGAAGTTTGCGTACTCCACTTCCATCTGCCTTTAAGCGGAAAAGATGACAGAATTTAAAAATAGTCTGACATAATTTAAAGTTGTGTTAGGGTTGCCAACGATACTGTCACAGCATTTGATGCCCAGGTTGAGAAAAACAGAACTACTAGGTAGGGAACAATGTTAAAACGTAATATTAAACCTTCCGAGTTAAGTATTTGGTATTATCATAATGCCACATAATTCTCCCGAGTTAACAGAGGAAATTAAGGCGGGACATGGAACAGTTACAGCTCACCGAGGACATGACCCTAGATAGGAAGGTCTGGAGGGCGCGAATTACGGCAGAGGATTAGGGCCAGTTTGGGTCGCTAGTGTAGGGAATTACTTGGTGGGGGCTTTATTCCTGTTATGATTCCGTGTTCCGTGTTCCATGTTTTATTACGAACCTGTGTGCTTTCCTCTGCTTTCCTCTGTTTTATATTACGTATGGGTGCCGTATTTATGATATGTAATCTGCTTCTGTGCTTTACTATGTGTTTGTGTGGTATCTCGTGCCTTGAGCCGGGGGTCTATCGGAAACAGCCTTTCTACTTCATCAGAGGTAGAGGTAGAGGTATGGACTGCGTACATCTTATCCCCCCAGACCCCACTAGGTGGGAATACACTGGGTTTGTTGTTGTTGTTGTTGTAACAGAGGAAATTAAATGACTCTGGAGACAGTCAAAGTGAATGAGAGTAAAGGAAAAAGGAACTCAGCAAGGTACGCTTATCCAAGCTATTGCTCTCATTATTGTGTATCATTGAAGGGTTTCGGAGAACAAATACATAATCACACCACTTCTTATGGCCTAATTCTGCCCCAACTAATAATTTTCGATGGCAACAGTGCAACACTACCATCTGCAAATATTGAACTTTTTTTATCAAAAGATAAATAAATATTAAAATACTTTTCTTTTTTAGTGAAGCCAGGTAAGGAATTTCCTATTATATACTCACTTCATTCCACTTTATCTGACATAGTTTGACACAGCAAGCAGTTTAAGGAAAGAAAAGAGACTTTTAAAACTTGTGGTGGCTTAAACATGTCATAACATTCATGTTCTATAAAAGCTTCTCATTAAGGAAATATTGAAATGTGAAGTTCTTTTTGTACGAACTAATAAGGAAATAGTGCAAAGAAGATGGAGGGGGAAGTATAATGTATTTCTAGATTTGCAACTTACTTTGCGAAAAAGAGAGAACAGTGACAGAGAACCAAAGCGTGGATCTAACAAGCTGAGGGAAAGTGCCACTGAAATCCGGGTTGTCATTTACGTACTCATTCAACCAGATGACAGCCCCTGTGGACATGCTCATCACAACTAGCAGAATCCACAATGCCTCAGTTTAACCTCTAAACGTGAAAAGCAAAGTGTTGAAAGCGTCTACAGTGGAAAGTGGAGCTCCCATGCCTTTGTATAAACCCCTCAGACCTTCAGAAGCCACTGTTTTCCTGACAACATCTATAACACCTGTATATTTAGGAGGTTGCCCTGAAAGGGGAATAAGCTGGCTTTGGAGCTTGACTTTGCTGGTATCAAAAGGGTGGCCAACTATCAATTATGCTGCTCCTCCAATAGTACCAGTCGTTAAATCCTGTCACATTAATAAATTTTGAAGTTGCAGGAAACAAAAATATCTGAGTTTTAGCTTTCAAGCAACTCAAGGTTAAATTTGAATGGACTATTTATTAGCTTTCTGGAGCATTGCTGTGATGCTGTCCATTCTAACATCTCAAATTAAACTATAAGACTAAATAATTTAGTTTTGGCAGGTATAGGGCCCCCATAAGAAAACATTCACTTACTTCATCAAGCCTAATCAGGGTCATAAATAAGTGAATATCTGCTTTACTCACTTGATCTCCACCTAAGTAGCTCTGCTTGCTCAGTATCTCCTCACATTTGTCCAAAGCTTCGTACAGTTCTTGCACTGCCTGAAAGGACAGAAAGGTACTCACTTCTCCTAAGATAGAATTGATTGAAGACCTTAAATTTTTAAGATGTTTAGCAAATGGCTCCTCTGAGTTTTGTAGTTTACTGCTAAAGGTAGTAAAAGTTACCTCATCATAAGGCTCTTGCTTCTTTGCAAAACCACATCGATTTACTCCATTGTTTATTTCATTATATATCCAGTCATTTGTTTCGTTGCTTTGGGATTGCAAATGAGGAGGATAAAGGTCCAAAGCAGCATTCCCAGTTATATCATTGAATTCACTATTAAACATGCGTATTATTTCTGAACTCCCATTGTTCACGACTGTCTTCATTTTCTTATCCCAAAGAACTTACAAGACCATTAATCAACAGAAATATGAACATACTATGAAAATAAATGTTAATAAAGATTCTAAAAAATATGGACAGCCTAAGCAAATAAATTTTACTAAATATTTTATTTATTTGTAAATAATACCAGAACTGTTTATTTTCCAACATAGTTTGAACTTGCAAGCTCATAAAGCTTCCTTATGTTTTGGCTCCATTAACAGGATCAGGATCAGCTCCTGGCTCCTCAATGCTTGATGAAGAAAAAACCCATCCCATGTGCTCATCAGTGTCCTTCGTCCTCTCCCAAATAGGTTTAACAGACTGCAAGTAAACGCAAAGGAATGAGATTGTTAGGAGTCCAAACTTGTGTCCAAGATAAAAGTTTATTCAACTGCTTACTGTGAAATCAATGGCTTGGTCAATGCCTTTAATCTTCAAGTAGGCCAGGCACCTTGATGCCCATGGGAAAACATAAGATATATAGAGGTGGTACCTACCAGATTCCACTGGAAAGCAGGAACCAGGGTCCCTTGAGATTATATTACGGAAGGTTGAAGTAGTTCTCTCAAAAGCATCAGTTGCTGACATCTCATACTGACATCTCATACAGAGCGGAATGAGCCATTTGTATACTGTGATGGAAACGGCCGGTAAGTTGATAGAGTTAGTATAACCTTTCATCCTCTTTTAACTGAAGCATAATTAAGCAAGACAACACATCTAAAGATGTTGTGATTTTAACAAAGCACTTGAGATTTTAGGGAATTTAAATGATGCAGTTGGCATATCCAATTGACTAACATTAGCATGTGCTCGATATTCCTATTAGTTTAAAAAAATATACCCACATGCAAAATACACAGTACAATCAACATTTCATTAAATTAGTTAGAGTCTGCTTGTTGTACTTGTCTTTTCTGTTTATTCTTCCAATAAATTGTGTAGGTTGCCAAAATTACCTCTCATTCTTGCACAAATACGATGATACAATGCTCAGAAAGCAATGTAAATTTAGAATCAAAATTCTTCATAAGCTGATTCGAGTTCTATTTACCAATTTTTTTCTCTGGAACCGTGCTCGATTTGCTGATAAGGAACCCAAGACTCTAACAAAATAAACTGCCAGCAAAAAAACTGAATTAGAATCACTAATTACATCCTCCTTTACCAGAAGCCTAATTGAGCATGATACCTCATCTAAACAAGATGTCATTTTCTCAACAAAGCCGTGATCCGTTGACTAATTTTTTTTAGAGAAAATACTAATGATGCAGTTAATTAGAAAAATTAACTAACTTTAAAATTACCAAATTAGAGAAGAAAATCCCAATTTTTCTCGAAAACTGAAGTGCAATTGAAGTACAAACTTGAGAGCTGAAATTGAAGTGGTTGTCGGAGCAGTGGAGGAGCTGAAGTCGGAGCAGCAGTAGTTTCTTGAAGTGGTAGTTGGAGTAACTTTGAAATCGAGGTACGGTGGTCGGAGCAGTGGTACAATGGGAGGAGTATGGTGGTCGGAGCAACAGTATGATGGTCGGCGTATAGTGGTCAGAGCAGCGGTATGGTTATCGACGTATAGTGGTCGGAGCAGTGGCAGATCGAACTTAGTGAAATTTTTTTTAGCGGATTGGAGTATGCTAGATGAACCCTGATGAAATATTGTGGTGCACTATTGTAATTTGTAATTTGGTATAAAAGGGTTTTTGTTGGCGGATTTAGTGAAATTTTGTGGTGGGAATAAATATATCATTGTAATAGCGCATTGCCATAGATGATTCTATCATAACGGTTCGTCCAACCATTGCTATAAGACTCTATTGTAACATTTTTCAATAATAGAAATGGTTATACCATAAAATAGTTCTATTAGAATAATTTTTTAAAAATAGTTGTAACTGTTATAATAAAGGGTCTATTACAACGCTTTTAGAACCGTTGCCAAAAAGTTCATTGCAATAGAGACAATTTCTAGTAGTGTAAGTTATAAGAATTACAAAAGTTATAAGTCATAAAGTCACAGAAAATGGATGAATAAAGAATGAAGGTTACAAGAATTTTAAGGAAAATGGTGGCCTTATTCAACCACCACAAACCAAAAAATAAAGTGCATGAAATGTATAAGTCATTATCTCACTAATTCTTGTCTTAAAAGAGTAACTCATACGAAGATAAGACATTATACACCACTTACTCACATGAAATGTAACAGCATACATGCATACAACAAATGAGTGAGGAAAGACATTAAGATGCTATATCTTAAGAGGAAAATTAAACATTATAATTAATATTAAAATACCTAAAATAATAGCAATTTCCACTTATTTTAACATTAATAAGAGAGTCTACTAGTTGAAGGAATACTACCATGCATAATGAAGGTTTGCTCTGCATTGAACCTTCACTTAGTAAAATAGTATTTTTTACTCCTAAGTCGTGGTGGTCTAAAACTTGAATTATGACTGCTTATGGGAAATAAAACGTTACTACTTATACATAATAATTAAGGTGTTGACATGAGCTCTATAGCCAACACATTATAGCCTTGTGCTATCTCAATTTCATGAGTGTATTTGAGAAAAAGCCTAATTCTCATAGAAAGCGACCTACCTCCACACTCACATAGGTGAAATCTGTTGAGAGCGCTCCTGTAATTTTAGCACCCCACTTATACAAGCTACAAATTTTTATTAAGAGTTTTTTAAGCTCAATCTTACAATCATTATAGGTAAATGCACTTACACCATATGGAGGAATAAAAAGTAGTGTATCTTTCACATGTGATTCATTTTTCCTATTGAACTTGGTTATAGGATCTCTAGTCCCCAGGTTGGGTTTACTCACATAAGACTTAAAGTTTGATAGGCTTCAATCTCATCCCATTCGATGTGCTCCAGACTTTTTCTCTTGTTAAGACCTTATTCAATGTATCTGCAAGATTATCACAAGATTGATATAATCAACATTAATGGTACCATTTGTCAAATATAATCTCACATTAATGTGTTTTTTCTTATAGGCCTAGCTTTACCATTATAATCACGATTTTGAACTTTATCAATTGTAGCAGTGCTATCACAACAAATTAAACTAGGGGAAATTGATTTTTCAAAATAAGGTATTTGAAATAACATATCTCTCAACCAATTTACTTCCTCACTAGCTGAAGCTAAAACAATTAGTTCATTCTCCATGATAGAGTTAGCAATAATTATTTATTTTTTAGACTTCCAACAAATAACACCACCATCCAAAGTAAAAATATAAGCAGCAGTGGATAAGGAATCACCTGATAAAGTGGTACAATCCATATCACAAAAAAGACTTCAAGTACACCAATATAATTTTTATAGAACAAATCACAAGTTTTCATTCCAATTAACTATCTCATTACTCTTGTTATAGCATGTCAATGTTCATTACCTGGCTTACTAGTAAACCTGCTAAGTAATCCTACTGCATATGCAATATCAGGCCTAGTGCAATCAGTCATATACCTCAAACTTCCAATTATGCTAGCATATTTCCTTTGGTTTATCACATTATTTTCACTTTCAACGGAAAACAAGTGAACACTAGAATCAAAAGGAGTTACAACATGTTTGCAATTAAGGAAATTATATTTCAAAAAAAATTCTCAACATAATGTGACTGGTCAAAGAAAATTTCATCACTTGTTCTAGTAATTTTTATTCCTAAAATAAAATTTTTCTTGCCAAGACCTTTCACATCAAAATATTGATTTCTAAGAATATTTCTAGTTTCACCAATAACATCATGTTAGAGCCAAAGATCAATAAATCATCAACATATAGGCAAATAATAATATGCAAATTATTTCAAGACTTATAATATATGCACTTGTCACACTCATTTGTTTTAAGACTATTATCAATCATGTATAAATCAAACTTTTCATGCCATTGCTTAGATGCCTATTTCAAGCCATATAGGGATTTAGTAAGTTTACGCGCTTTACTTTCTTGATTAGCTTTAATAAAACACTCAGATTGTTTCATGTAATCTCCTTATTTAGGCTTCCATTTTAAAAAAATAATTTTTACATCCATTTGATGAGCTTGTAAATACAAAATTGCCGAAATAGCAACTAAAAGTCTAATGAATGTAATTTTAGTTACCGGAGAAAAAATTTCAAAAAATTCTAGGTCTTCTATTTGTTTAAAACCTTTAGTCCCTGACCTAGCCTTGTATTTATCAACAAATTCATTTAATTTTAATTTTTTACATAAGACCCATTTACATTCAATTGTTTTACAATCTAGTGGTAAATCAACTAGCTTCTAAGTTTTATTAGAAATTAGCAATTTCATTTCATCATTTACAACCTCTTTCTAAAAAATAGCATCATGTGAATACAAAACTTCTTTTAAAGTGAGAGGGTCATCTCCAATGTTAAAAACATAATAATCAGGATCAATTTTTTTTTCTACTCTAACCCGTTTACTTTTTCTTAACTCAAAAACATCATTTTATTTATTTTTTAAATATAGAAGTAGAAGAAATAGGTAGTGACAAAATGTTTTCTTCAGTCCTTTGATCCCCACTATTTTTAGAATCAAAAGAAAATTTATTTTCATAAAAAATAGCATCACCTGGTTCTGTTATAATACTATCTTCAAGATTAAAAAATCTGTAGGCTGTACTATTTAAAGCATAACCAAGAAAAGCACAAATTGTAACTTTTTTACCCAACTTAGAGATTTTAGGATCCATTAACCTTACATAGTCCAAACAACCCCTAACTCTTAGATATCCAAATTTGACTCATGACCTTTTCACAACTCAAAGGGTGTTAACTTGGTCTTTTTATGATGAACATGATTTAATATATAACAAGCAGTCAAATGTTCTTCACCCCATAAATTTAAATGTGCACCAAGACTCAATTTAATATGGCATTAGTTAACTCAACCAAAGTTCTATTTTTTCTTTCCGCTACACCATTAGATGTTGACAAATAAGGAAGAGTAGTTTCATGCATTATACCCAATGATCTAACAAAAGAATTGAACTCATTAGACTGATATTCACTACCTCTATCACATCTAATTCTTTTTATTTTTCTACCAATTCGATTTTCAACTTCATGAAGAAAAATTTTAAAATTTTCAAAAGCGTCAATTTTATTTTTAATTAAGTAAACATATGTAAATTTCGAAAAGATCACCAATGAAAATGATAAAATATCTATTTTCTCCACGAGTTAAAATTCCTCCAAGTTCACAAATATTTTTATGAACTAATTCTAATAAATCAGTTTTTCTTTCAACTTGGAAATGAGGCCCTTTAGTGATTTTAGCTTTACTACAAGCTTCATATTTTTTAAAAATCTTTTTGATCATTGGAATTAACTCTATACTATTCATGATTCCCACATAACACTCATTTATATGACACAAACGAACATGCTAAAAATTAGTAGAAGAAAGCATGTAAACAGAAGTAGATGCTTTATTCATTTCAACATTCAATTTGAACATCCTATCAAAAGCATACCCCTTTTCCATAAAAATATTATTTTTCACAATTTCATATTCAATAATCTGTTTGAAGCCTGCTTTATTAAGAAGAAAATTAGACATCAAATTTTTTCTTGTGGAAGGAGTATAAAGTACATCTTTTAATATTAATATCCTTCCAGAAGTAAAACTCAACTCAACATCACCCATTCCAAGCACTTGAATTGTGTGAGAATCTCCAAGCATGATGGTTTTGGGCTCCCCAAAATGAGTATATTTTTTAAAGCAATTTTTGTTATAATCGACATGATGGTTTGCACCAAAGTCATCCCACCATCCATCAATATTTTTCAGGATGTTTATGTTAGTTATCATCGCCACAAATAATTCTTCAATAACGATTTTCTGAGGAGTAGGCTCACTTTTTTTAAATTCACAAAATCGAGCAATATGCCTACTCTTGCCACAGACAAAGCGCGATCCCTTTTCTTGAACATGTTAATTTTCTACTTGGTTATTTCCACCATTATTATCCTTGGGATATCTATCATTATTTTTCTTGAATTTTTTTTCTTAGGCTTCATAGAAGTGTTTTTGTTAGTTTCAGGGGCAACATAATTTGAAGTAGTTAAATTTACCTTCGGTGGAATTCTGTTCTCTTCTATTTGCATAAGTGCATCTTGGCCCGTTGCCTCTTCTTCCATGTGGATGGATTCTCATTATCAAAGTCTCAAGAGAAGTTTTCTTTTGCTTATGATGCACCATTTTTTGAAATTTCTTCCAAGAAGGAGGAAGTTTATTTATTATGCCACAAACAATAAGGTTATCTTCAATTTTGACTTCCTCGGACCTGAGCTCTCTAATAATCATTATGAAGTCTTGAGCTTGATCCACCACTGATTTGTTGTCCACCATTTGAAAATGAAAATATCTGCTAGCTAATTTTTTTTGCTTTCGCCTCCTCGGTGTCATGCTTACATTGCAATGCTCTCTAAATTTTGCACTAAAATAAGTTCTATCATAATAATCATAAAAATTATCAGATAAACAATTAAAAAGAAAATTTTGACACTTGTAGGAGTAACATCGTATTTTTTAACTTTATCTTAAAGAGAAATAAGTTCATCGTCGGTCATGAAAGAGTTATCTACTTTATTTAGATTCTTCCCAGTTAACACATATGACACATTGAGAAGACTTAAGTAGAAAAATACTTTATCCTTCCACCTCTTGAAATTAGTTTCGCTGAATCAGAATGGCTTGTTAAGATCTTCCATCTTGACAACCACAGATTTTTCAGTTGTTGTCTTTGAATCTCCTTAAAATTATTGATGAAATTATAATAAAAATACAAATGAAGAAAAGAAAAAAATATATCTTCTTCTTCGACTGAGGCGCGGATATCTCACTCTCTTTTAGGAGATTCAAGCTCACTGCAGCAAGTAGTTTCACCGGTCTAGCAGTAATCTTCTTGACTTGTCCCCTCCAAGATACAACAGCCTTCTCACAAAGAACAACTCAACAACTCTGGACAAGAGTTGAGTTGAGTTCAAAACTCCACAAAAATAACACATCCCTTCAACTAATAAACTCTCCTTTTTACTAATTTTTGTGAACTCTTTATTTTTTTGTATTTGAAAAAAATATAAAAGTCCACCACTATTTAGAGATTAGGAAGTCTTCCATGCAATGAATAAGAATGAAGTAAAGATGAAATATCAATAGTTTATAGATTACAAGAGTTACAAAGGTTACAAGTCATAACGTGGTAGAACATGAATGAATAAGGAATTGGAGGTTACAAGAATTTCAAGGAAAATGATTGCCATATTCAACCACCACTAACCAAAATACAAAGTGCATGAAATGAACCAGTCATTACCTCATTAATTCCCGCCTTAGAAGAGAGTAAATCATATGAAGATAAGACATTATATGCCACTTACTCACAGGAAATGTAACAACATACATGCATGCAACAAACGAGAGTAAAGGCATTAAGGTGTTGCACATCCTAAAGGTACATTAAACATTATAATTAATATTGAAATGTCTGAAAAACACTATAAATTATCCATTCAAAATCATAAATATCATCAGAATACTAAGAACAAGAAACTGCAGATATAGATATGAACAAAGCACTCCTCCCGACTATTACGGATGTACTCCTTTCCAGTAACCTAATTCCCATCCTCCACACCTTTTTATCAAAGGTCATGTCTTTGGTAAGTTATAACTGCTCCATGTCATACCTAATCACTTTCCTTCAATATTTCTTAGGCCTACCTTTACCTCGCCTAATATCATCTATAGTAAGCCTCTCACACCTCCATACCGGAGCATCCATATACATCCTCATCACATGTATGACCCATAGAAATCTTACTTCCCGCATCTTGTCTTCTACTGAAACTACTCCCACCTTCTCTTGAATAACCTCATTTCTAATTGTATCTCTCCTGATAAGTTTACACATCCATCTTAACATCCTCATCCCTGCCACCTACAACTTTTGGATATAAGAATTCTTAACTGGCCATCACGCCTCTTCATACAACCTAGTCGGTCGGATTGTCACTCTTTAGAATGTATCTTTAAGCTTAGGGGAATCTTCTTATCACACAAGACTCCCGAAGCGAGCCTCCACTTCAACCACCCTGCACCAATACGTTGCGTGACATCTTCATCAATATCTTCATTCTCCCTTAATCATATACCTAAGATACTTTAAACTATCTTTCTTCCAAATAGTCTAAGAATCTACTCCACAACCACGTCAGCCTCATAGTTGAATCACTAAACTTATATTTCAAATACTTCATCTTGGTCCTACTCAACCTAAATCCTTTAGACTCTAGGGTCTATCTCCAAACCTCCAACTTATCATTAAATCCTCCATAAGTCTCGTCAATTAGTACAATAATCATCAACAAATAGCATACACTAAAGCACATCCCCTTGAATACGTCGCGTCAAAACATCCATTTACAAGGTAAATAAAAATGGGCTAAGAGACGATCCCTGATGCAACCCTATCAAAACTGGAAAGTGCTTTGAATCTACTCCTACCGTCCTTATACGAGTCTTCGTTTCATTGTACATGTCCTGAATTGACCTAGTGTATGCCACGGGCACACGCTAGCCTCCAAGCATCTCCACAAAATCTCCCTGAGAGCTTTATCATATGCCATCTTGATATCAATGAACACCACAGACAATCTTTTGTAAAAAAAAGAAAATAATAAGATGTCTAATATATTCTATATAGTTATAATAAATAATTTCATTGGTAACTAAATATCCTTTTCTTTTCATTTTAATTATCATTTTAGCTCGAAAACTATTATTTCAAAATAAATGACACTTTAGAATTAAAGATTGAAGTTCGCAATTACTTTTAACTATATAACTTCAACATTAGAAAAGTTGTGTTGTTAATACTACTCATTTATGATAAATATATATTGTACTTGTTATTTTTCTTAATAGGCATAAAATAATTTTATGAAAATGACAAGTAAATAAAATGGCGGGAGAAAATTATAAAACAGATTAGGAAAATAATTATAGCTTTGATCGAGCATTATGAATTAAGCCTACTAACTTTTATATACTACTCCCTTCATTTCATTTTAGTTGGCCCTCTTTCTAAAAAAATTATTTCAATTTACTTGTTCAAGTTATAAAATCAAGACTATTTTACACATATTCTTCTCATTCTATCCTTGATAGTATTAAATATAACCAAACTTTCCAAAATTTTTGAAAATAACATTTTTATATTTTCAATACTACTTTTATGAGACTTTACTTTTTTTCTTCTTTTTAAGAGTACTATTAATATTCCTATAAGAAGATACCATGCATGCACCACTTCTTTTCAATACTACTACTATTCCTTAAATACTTTTCACTTATTACATATAGTATATTTCAGAAAAGGAGTTTATTTTTAAATATTTATTAATCAAATTTCCTATCTTGATTAGTACGAGTATATTTGAAATATGGAGATCGATATGCAAAACACATCTATTGTTAAGGAATCATTTATGAAAGTTGAAGATTCAACGAAAATTATAGTTGATGATTCAATAAAAAAAATTGAGAATTTTGATTTCAACGTCAAAGACAGGAGAAAATTGAAGGAAAGGTGTTTTTTAAGTCTCGAATGAAGGATTGGTGACATTGACCAACTTAAAGGGTCAAACATCATTAGAAAACTTGATTAACTTAATTATGGACTTGATTAATATTTTCAAAACTTTGTAATCTTTTCAAAAATACAAATCAACCCACACCCCTCTTCAATCCAAATCAACCAGTCTCTCTCCTCTATCTCTCTCCCAACTCTCTCCCAACTAACCGTTCTGCGAAATTATCCCTTCAATCCCTGGAGACTTTAATCTCTGGCAAAAAATAGTCGGGCGAGTTTCCTTTCGACTTTCAATTGTCAATCGACGTGAAGACTTCTCCGGAGACAACAACTTTGAGTTCTTCGTCGTCCTATTTCCTTTTTCACAGGTAAGAAATTATAAAGAAACAGAGGAACTTGAGCCAACTACTCTTCTAGTATTGAAATATGGACTGAATAAAATCCTAATTTCTGGCATTTCTTCTTCTTGTTGTCGTACTATTCATTCGAATTTGTTGGTGATTTTTGTTCACAATTGATGTTCTTAGTATGTGTGTGTATAATGTATTGGTGTTGCTGGATTGATTTTTTATTTGTCTTGGTAAAAATGGTGTTGTAATAGATGAAATATATGATGCAACAAATAAATACACCTGATGCAACAGATGAAAACATCTAATATATCAAATGTAAATTTCTGATGCAACAGAGTAAAATCTGATGAAACTATGAAAATCTGATACAACAAATGAACAATCTAGCAGATCATTCATCTGTTGCAACATACGACTCTTATATTTGGAATAAATCTAAACAATATTGATCCAACAAATAAATTATTTTGCAATAGATGAGTGATATGCTTTAACAGTTTAGTGATCTATTTTTACTGTCTCCAACGGTTTACTCATCCATTGCAACAGGTCAGTTATATGTTGCAACAGATAACATACCTGGTGCAAAAGATTAGTGATCTATTTTTATTATTTTCAACGGATTACTCATCCAGGGATAATAAACACAGGGAGGAGGAATGTCTCAAAAAAGATGATTCAAATGCTAATAGCCCTTCCACCGAAGAGTTGGTCAAAACCTTCTGCATTGATCGTTATCCTGTGAGAATGCAGTGCGATAGTGCCACAGATTTAATGGGTGATTTCATGGTTAAGTCAACCATGGGAAAATCTTTCGACCCCTTCAGAAAAATACTTCAAGAACAAAAATTGGATGCTTATTTCAGGGAAAGTTGCTTTGGGAAATATCTTGATTTACCAGAGGACAATAATACTCATTTCCAGATGAAAATGGTATACTATCTTCTCAAGAGTAGGTTTACATATGAAAACAAAGACAAGATAGATGAGGTGTGGATAAATTACCGCGGCATGTCTGTTTGTTTTGGTTGGAAGGAGTTTGCCATAGTTACCAGACTAAAATGTTATCCTCCTTCTCCTTCTCAAGTTATACCTACTCTGACCCCCAAAAAAGCACTCCGCACACCCAAAAAAGGCAAAGGTAAGCCGAGTAATCGTGATGACTTGGTGTCGATTGTTGGTCTAAGCTTCAAAAATAAAAATTTAATAGAAGCATTGAAAGGTAAAGGACTCTCAAAGAAGCACAAACAATCATTGTGCTAGGTTTGGTTTGTACATAATATTCTTTGTGCGAGAGACGTTAAAAACAACATAAGCGTTGGTTTAATAAAGCTCTCCGAAGATCTTGAGGCATTTAACAACTATTCTTGGGGTTATGAATGCTTCAAAATGACTGTCTAATATTTGTTGACTCCGTTAACGCCAAAGACAGTCAACTTATATGGCTTTCCATGGGCCTTCATGGTAAATATTTATTTTATCATGATATGATTTATTATTTTTTTATTCATTAATGCTTTTGATTTATTGGCGTTCTGTTATAGGCTTAGGCATTTGAAGTCATTCCTTATTTGAGACAACAAGTGAAATACTAGGAAGAAGTTTCTTGTTTAAGAATCCTGAGATGGTTGTCGGCCAAAATTGATAAAAATGTAAATTTTTTTGATCTTTTCAATCCCCCCAAGGAACCAGTAAGTCCAATTCTAATCATGTTTTTTGTTTTAATTAATGATTATTTTAAATGATTTCATTATCATTCTAATATATGTACCAATTTATTTTAGATTGTCCATCCGTGGCTTATTCCGACTAACCGAGAGTTGAAGATGCTATTTTTTCTTACTTTATAGTCTGTGTAAACTTTATCGGACCCTAAGGTTGTTGATAGAATAAAAATGGAATTGTTTGGAGCAACAACCATCACAAGAAAAATAATTTTGGAGGGTGGGCTTGTTGTTGTTGACGATGGTAGTGGTGCTACTGTTGGGGCTAATGATGCTCCTCTTACCATTTTTAAAACAACAAGCCATTATGATTATGATCATACTGGTTGTACAGATTTTTTTCCAGATTTTGCCACATCTAGCGAATGTTCTGCAGGCAAATATCAAGACTGCAAGGCGAAACACGATGGAGTGATTAATGCTATTAATGCACTAACTGCTTTTGTAAAGAAAATGACATCCAAGAGGGGTGTCATTCTATCAAAGAGGATTTCATATCCATACACTCCACTAGAGATCAAGGCGGCTAAGAGGAGAAGGAAAGATACTTCCAAGGCATCATCAAGCATCGAAAAAAGCAAAATTGCAATGCCTCTATCTTTGTCTTGCATCGATGTTCAGTGTGCAAGGGCCACAGGAGAGCAGCATAAGCCGAAGAAGGTGAATGTACATCACCAATTCCAACAAACAAGCAGGCACATATCTAGTTCAACAGATGATACATCTGCTAAAAATTATCAAACAGATATATACATCTGTTACAACTGTTGTCTATCCTGTTGCATCAGATGCGTTATCTGTTGCAACAGATAAGTCTTATATTGCAACAGATGGATCATCTGTTCAAAATTATTATACTACTCTGATTTACCTATTCGAATTTATCCCAACAGATGATTGATAAAGCTCAAACTACACTCTTGAACGGGTGTAAACGATCGTTGTCAATATAAAACCCAACTATGTTAAGGTCGAATCCCACCAGGAATAGGGTGTGAACTCAAGTTGTTTACAAAATAATTCACTGTTAGTTTACTATTTCCTAAAATGGGGGTTTAAATTTCTTAGACAATTGTTAGTCACTTTGAGATTAATGTTTGTAATCAATATTTTATGAAATAATCGGGATTGTGTTCACTAGGGTTTATGGTATATGACAGATGCTACAAATAACTCAAGGTTCTCACGGTGGTTAGGATGATAAGCTATCTCTATCGATAGTATGCTCGAATGTCTCTCGACCTATTCAAGCGTCTAATTTCCTAATCCTTTAGGACTTAGGGAATCATAACTCACCGCCCAGATTTTACCTCAGGTTAATCAACCTTGTTACAACGCTGATTATTAAACGAAGCCTTTCGAGTCCCTGTAGATAATTCACTTCCTACTGTTTATGATTTCTTTCTCAAGCAAACCAAAGTAGTTACGCTTATTGTTTGCAACCAACAAACATAAGTTAGAATATCAGAATTACCAAGAAATCCTAACACCTATTAAACCTTGAGTAATTAATCAACACCTTATCATGACCTAACCCTAGATTTCATAAGCTAGGTTAAGAGTGTTTAGCTACTTATGATGCAGGAAATAAGCACACAAGTTGAATTCATAATTGAAAGGATTAAATTACAATAATGAAGGAAATCAAAAGTGTTCTTTCAATTGAATCACAAGGCAAACCACCAAAATATTTGTCTTTGAGAGAGAGAGAGAAGAAAAAGCCGTATCTTGTAGGATATGTCAATTAATTGATGGATAATAGAAAAACCCTAAAATTAGGATTTAAATAGTTAACCCTAAATAAGGAAATAAAATTAAAGTTTCAGATGTTCTTTGGAATAGATGACGATGGTTGTGACGGCCTATCATGATTTTGATGGCCTATCACGGACGTCGTCAGCTTCTCTACAAATTCAGCTTCTGTTGCCTAAGGTTGACGACGACAGTGATGACCTATCAGGATCTTGACGGCGTGTCATGAAGGTCGTCATAAAACTTCCTGCAACTCCCTTCTTCTGTTTAAGTTTGACGGCATCCTTGACAGCCTATCACCAGGTTGACGACATGTCATGGATGTCGTCACCCACACTTAGCTCTTCATTTGCTTCCGAATTCATACTTTTTGCTTCCTTTATTTGTGGTTCTCCTTCTTCTCTACTTTTACTGCAAAACCAACATAAACTAATCAAAAATGACTAAAGTTGCTCAAGACTTCACAATTATTTAGAGTTAAAAGCTTCAAATGTGTTAGCATGGGCACACATATCAATACTCCCAACTTAAACAATTGCTTGTCCTCAAGCAACCTTAACATAACTAGGAGTATACAAAGTACAATTTTGAAGCTAACTACTCATATCAGTTCAGAACACATGCACTATCTCCAAGGTCAGTCAAAGTAAGAGCAACTGTTTCTATGATTGAAAACACCCATGAAACTCACAAGGATCAAGATATGGAAAAAATTTCAGCAATAACAACCCAAGACATACCCAAATCACACTATCCAAACAAGACAGTGATTAGCAACATACCTAGTATGCCCTCACAACAAAGAAATCCTTTTTTAACTCATATCAGAATTTATACACACAGGGATAAACACAAGACTCACTCTCAGAACGAAGTTCCAACATTGCGCATCAAATGCCATAGTCTTGCCCTTATAGTCAGTACCCAAGTCTTCAAACAGGTAAGTTAGGATCACTATAGCGCTTTTCTTAAGCTTGTAACGTAGTCTAGGGGCTGGTATGATATTCATGGATATTTCAAAGTGACTAAGCCTCCTTGACACTATATTAGACCCTAGGGGTTTCAACTCTTAACCTTCTTTTCTTCCCTCTTTTATTGATCATGCGTGCTCAAGATGGATGCGGTCTTTTCAATTAACTGATTATCTTTTTATCATTTTCACACATTTTTCTCTTTTCTTATTTCTTTTTTACCGCACCCAACTCTATATTCATCCTTCTCATTCTACCTCTCTTCATACACAGATTGCATCACGCACCTCTATAATAGACATCCTCAACTTAGGTTATTTGCCTAAGTCAAGATGCACAGTGTCCAAGGAGGACCAGGGCCAAGACAGGTTCATTGTGATGTAAACGGAAAGGTGAAAGGTGCACAAGAAAAAAAACAAGCTATTTAGGATCAAAGGAGGAGCAAGGGATATTATTCATATTGGGAAGGTCATTTAGGCTAACGTGGGCTAACATGCAAAAATGGCCTATGATCCTTTCCTAACGCCTATCCGATGACCATGGAACAACTAACTGGGCAAGTTCTAGATTCAAAGTACAACAAAAACTGAGTAAGACCTTACACACACATGGCACACAAGTATCTTACATATCACTACTTATCCGGTTCATGCATTTGTTTAACACAGGTCATTCATTTGCCATACTAATACCACAAAAAGATACACAGTCTTCACAATGGATGCAATTCACATAGTACACAATAGATTAGACCACTAGAGAAGTACTCATAAATCAAAAAATAAGCCAACTGCCTCAAGTACTTGTACTACTCCTAATTATCTACAGATTATGTTACAACAATAATTTACCCTACACCCTTAACTTAATACTCAACAATAAAATACACTAAGGGTTAGGGTATACCTGAAGACAGTCAAGCACATGGATCCTGGGTCTTTGACCCTGCTATTGTATCATCCGCTGTCTTCTCCCCATCAGGAGCATCTAGCCTGACGGTGGTCGGAGCCTGGTTAGATGAAGCACCTACAGCCCTAGCTTGAATGACTATTTCCATTTCTCATTATCAGCCATAGACTCTAATTTTGCCTTTTTCAATTCTTTCTTTTCTGCCTTCTTCTTTGTTTTTCTTTCTTCTTCACTATCTTGCTGTTCTCTCTTATTCTTGCCTTTCTTTTTGCCATTTTTCTTCATTTTCTTTGGGGAGTCTGTAGTGAGATCAAGTATAGGAATTTATTCCTCCAATTCTTCCATAGCTGGACCTGTTGGCATTATAATTTAGTGCTGCTGCAGCACCCTAACCTCAGCCTTAACCCTATCCAACGCAGCCCTGAATGTAGTAAGATCACTGTCATCTCTTTTGCCCGGGTATCGAATCTGTTCTCTAAATCTGCAACTCGTGCAGGCAATGTCATAAAAAGCTCTAGTGCAGCCTTGATTCTTTTGTCCACAGCAGCAACAAACTATTTGACGAAGGCATGTATATGGGCCTCGCACCACTTTGCTTGCTTAGCCACCTTCCTGATATCAATAGGCTGAAATACCAAACCTGTTGCTGCTGGAGAAACTAAGGGATTAGCTTTAGTCTTAGGCATTGAAGCTGCCTATGCTGAAGAATCTTGTACATCAACCTGAGGTGCTGCTCCTGCATCTGTAATCGGTGGTTCCTCTACTACCTATGCCCCCTGTCAAGTCTAAGTCCCGGCTGAATCTCATCAAATCGAATGGGGTTGTGAGTCTTCCGGGCACGAACATCTTCATCAACTCCCATAATCTTTGGCACCTCAGCAGCTCTGCACAACTCTGTAATAAGACACGGAAAAGGATAAGCAATATTGACCCTTAACATCCTGATCTTCATCTCATCTACAATGATTTCCCCGAAGTTCAAGGAAAGCTGCTGCACCAAACTTGCTACCAAAATAGCCTGGTTATCTCCCATAATATTGTCTCCCTCAGTAGGCATTAGACAAACTCGCACTATGCCCCACCAAATTTTGCCTCCTGAGTTAATGAGGACTTATAGATTCTCTCATTTGGGTTTGTCACCCAAGCCGGTTCTTCGTCAGTGATGATATTGTCCAACCAAGGATGTTGTTTGTCCTTACTCTTTATCCAAGCATAAAATAATGGTGTGGTGGCCTGAGGCATTAAATTTGGGGCCGTGCAAGAATCTGTTGATGACTCTAGTCAAAACATTAACGCTTATACCCCTCACCCAAACTCTCACTAGAAGAGGCTGATCTGCTACTTTTTCACCTGGTTTGCACATATTCTCCAACTAGGCTTGGCAATTCGCATAGAACTCGCAAACCAGTGTGGGGCAAAATAAACCTCCCCTTTCTGTAGTCCGTCCTAAGCTGTATTCTTTGAATTTCTTCTCCACTTTAGGGTATCTGCTTAACCCTTTCATGATGATCATCTTTTCTTCTTGGATTGGCCCCTTTGCATTCCTTCTATTAGTTCTTTGCAACCCAGCAATATAGATGTCTTTAGCTCTAGGGATTTGCCATCTAGGATTTTCCTCACTTTCGAGTTCTTATATTTGATAAGAGTCTTTCGAGGTGGAGACTCTTCATCATCTTGTTGCTCAGTGGATGGGAACCCGAAAGTTGTTCCTTCAGACTCAGATTCTTCAAATTCTTCTTGATTCTCTTCATCAGCTTCAGCATGTTCAGACTCATGCTGTTCAGACTCACCTTTTTCAGACCCCTCCTGCTCAGAAACTATGGTCGACTCAGTATCAGCACTGTCCTCCACCTCAATTGGTGAAGATGGTGGAGTTTTCTTTGGACTCTACTTCTTCTTTAGCTTTTTTAGCAAGGGTTCCCCCTCCTCGTAGTCAGATTCCTCGTTGAGAAGCTTATGATGTACATTATCTTTGGCCGCTTTCTTTGGTTCTGTGGGACTCTTTTTTTTGGTGTCATTTTAGAGTACCTAGAGACATTAGAAGAACGTTAGTCGACCCTAAAGATCACAAACACAAGTACATTAATAATTTAAGCTCATTTATTTTTTAGGCCCCAAGTGCGACGATAATTCGTGACAAGCCGTCACAATCGTAATAGCTTATCACGATTGTCGTCAACCTCAGACAGAACCCAAATTTTTTTTACACTTTCTGACGACCTTCATGATAGGCCATCACAATTGTGAGAGCCTATCATGATTGTAGTCAACTCTATCCAAAACCAACTTCAGTTTTGTCAGCTTTTGACGACATTCCTGATAAGCCATCATGATGGTGATAGCCTATCATGGATATCATCACACTTATCAGAACCCACTTTTGACTTTAACTAAATTTTTTGTCCCCATTCTTGCTCAAGATTTACTTGAATTTGAATCATGAGCTATCTTTTCAATCCTTGGGCTTGCATAGCAAACCCTAGGTGCAATTTTAGCCATTTTCCAAGTTTGAACTTGGTTCAATCACATTGGGGACTTGAGTTAGCTTTCATTCACCATACATCACAAGCAAAGAAGTATTAAAGTAGAGTATACCTGATGGAGCTTTTAGTCTAGTGCCACACACAAGAAAAAGTGTAAAGGAAGAAGATGTTCTTGATTCTTAAGTGCAAACCACACACAAATTAAACTTGTTTTTCTTGGAGTGTTTTTCCAAGAATGGAACTATTTTGACTAAGGAAAAAAATAACTAAAGAAAAAGAATTTAAAATCGGTGGAAATTTAAAAAGGCTCGCGATTTGGGCTGGGTCGGATCTGATTAAAATTAGGCTAGTTTTCAGATTTTAGGCTTTGTGCTGACAAAGATTTGTGACGGCTTGTCATGGTTGTGATAGCCCTTCCAGATCGTCGTCAACAGTAGGTAGATAATTTCTCAAGTCTGATCTAGCTGACGACATTCATGATAGCTTGTCATAGTTTTGACGGCTTGTCATGGATGTCGTCATGACCTTCCAGCTGACCCTTTTCATTTTTTCACCTTCTCTATACTAAATCCTAATTTAAAAAATAAAAACAATTGCTCAAGCATAAAAATTCTGGGTTGCCTCCCATTAGTGCCTGATTTACTGACGCGACACGACTGGGTTCTCTTGACTACTTAGAATTCACCAAGACAACCTGTTGATACCTCTTTTTCATCCTTATAGAAGACGTCAACGACTGAGAAGACATATCATTTTATTGTGACATGGGTTGATGCATTTTGAATTTTGCCTCCTTTTTACCAAGCCTAAACTTGAGTTTAACTCTATGTCAACTATTACTCTTCCTGTTGCCAAGAGTGGCCTTCCTAAGATAATGGGTACCTCGAAGTCCACATCATAATCCAGTACCACAAAATCAGCAGGAAGAATAAAGTCTGCTACTTTCACTAACACATCATACAAAATTCCAACAAGACACTTTATTGACCTATCTGCCATCACCAGTCGCATGTTAGTAGGTGTTGGATCTTCCAAACCCAGCTTCTTACATACAACAAGTGGCATCAGATTCATGCTGGCACCCAAATCACATAATGCCTTTGCAACATCCAGAGACCCAACCTTGCACAGAATAGTGAATGTACCTGGGTCGGCCTTCTTTTGCACTAAGAATCTTATTGAAATCTCGCTACAATGGTGGAGACTGTCCACCTGCTCACTGCTGACCTGCCTCTTCTTTGTGACGAGGTCTTTCATGAACTTGGCATAGCCTGGCATTTGCTCAAGTGCCTTAACCAAAAGTACATTGATTGTCAATTGCTTAAGCATAGCCATGAACTTGCCAAATTTTACCTCATCGACCTTTTTCTTCAATCATTGAGAAAAGGGAGATGGTGGTCTAAGGATAGTCTTTAACACCACTTCTTCCTCCTTCTTATCTTCTTTCTTCAAAATATCAACAAAACCATCCAGTTTCTTAGACTCCACTGGACTACTTTCTCTGGGTTCATCAATACTTACCTTATTTTCCACAGATTTGCCCACAGAGGGGTCACATAATAACTTACCACTCCGAGTGGTAATCACCATACACGAACCACCATTTCACGAGTTTTGGACCGTATCACTAGGTAAAGTACCAATTTTTCTCTGGTTCAGTGTAGCAGAAAGTTGGTTCATCTGCTGCTCCAACTACTTAATAGAAGCTGAGTGTGAGATAACCAACTGACTGAGGGTAGAGAATTCATTCTTCATAGTAGTTACTCCCGAGTTGGTATCTTTAACTCCCTTTAACAACTTTTCTATCATATCCTTTATAGACATCTTGCCAGATCTAGTTGTTGCAGCATCCTTACTTCCAGGAGGAACATACAAACAACTCTTGTCATTATTGTTTCTCCATTGTCCCTGCTCTCTATCTTTATAATCAGGCTTGTCATAGAAGTTCCAACCTTGGTTCCCTTGGCTATTGCCTCGGAAACCCCTTGATTGCTCATATAGTTTGCCTTTGCATCGGCACCTATAGCAACAGTACCCTAAGATTCCACAGCATTAACCATTTTGGTTTTGCCTGACAGCAAGTGCTTGGTCAGCAAGTCCATCTGTGTCTTTAAGTGGGCTATGTCCTGGTCTCGCTTCTCATCCCTTTTGTACTGCTCTGCAGTTACACCACCGATAACAGTCGAGCTAGACACTATAGAATCCCTAATATGCCAAGCCCAATTTATTTTGGTCATTCTATTCAGCATGTCAGAAGCATCAAGGAAAAAGAGATCAATGAACAAACCACCTGCAACGTTGTCTACAATTGGCTTTATTATAGAGTTGAAAGCTCTATACAAAGTCTCCTTCAAGTGTAAGCCCATCATGTTGTGGTTTGGACATTGTGCAAGCTTCTTCTTAAGTCTCTCCCAGGTTTCGTACAATGCTTCAGTTGGGAGTTGTCTGAAGTTATTGATTTCATCCCTCAACTGTACCTTTCTGGAGGGTGGAAAGAACCGTTCTAGGAATACCTTTTTCAACTGTCTCTAGTTGGTTATAGAATCGGGCTCTAGCTCATTTAACCACATTATTGCCTCTCCAGACAGAGACAAAGGGATCAATCTCAATCGGATCACATTCTGGCTCCCTCCCGGATTGTTAAAAGATTTGCAAATAGTGATAAAGCTCACCAAATGCATGTTTGGGTCATCACCAGGTAAGCCTCCAAACAACCCCTTCAGATTCAGGAGTTGGATCATAGTGCTTGTTATGCTGAATTTTACACCTAGTGCCAATTGTGGAGGAATGATAGCACCCTTTGCACCAGCTCCGTCCATCCTTCATCATCTTTATCAGCCTCGTATTGAATGGCCTGTTGGCCATACCTTCCTCGGATTGGACGGTTTCTATTAACATTTCACTGCATTGGTACAGCAAGTTGCTCAGTTCTCCTTAGGTTTTGAGGATTTAGCGATTCCTCATCACCCAAGTCTTCATCATCAGGGTTCTGGTGACGTACTTGTAGACCCAAATTCTGTACGTTCACCTGAGTCCTGACCAAAACGGCTAGTCTGTCCGCCTCCTGTTGTTCAGCCATTTTCCCTATCAATTGAGGTTCCAAATTGATTAGCAATAACGGTTCTCCAGAACTTCTTGTTTTTGGCATAAACAACACAGTACCTACAATAAACAAAAACAACAAATAAACGTAAATCTAGAAAACTTAACTAACAACAAATTAGCCTACACAAACTTTCAGTTTACAACCGTATTCCCCGGCAACGGCACCATTTTTGATAACGCTCAAACTATACTCTTGAATGGGTGTAAGCTATCGTTGTCAATATAAAACCCAACTAGGTTGGGGTCAAATCCCACAGAGAATAGGGTGTGAACTCAAGTTGTTTACAAAATAATTCACTGGTAGTTTACTGTTTCCTAGAATGGGGGTTTAAATTTCTCAGAAAATTGTTAGTCATTTTGAGATTAATGTTTGAAATCAATATTTTATGAAATAATCGGGATTATGTTCACTAGGGTTTATGGTATATGACAGATGCTACAAATAACTCAAGGTTCTCACGGTGGTTAGGATGACAAGCTATCTCTATCGATAGTATGCTCGAATGTCTCTCGACCTATTCAAGCATCTAATTTCCTAATCCTTTCGGACTTTGGGAATCGCAACTCATTGCCCAAATTTTACCTCAGGTTAATCAACCTTATTACAGTGCTGATTATTAAACGAAGTCTTTTTGAGTCCCTGTTGATAATTCACTTTCAATTATTTATGATTTCTTTCTCAAGCAAACCAAAGTAGGTACGCCTATTGTTTGCAACCAACAGACATAAGTTAGAATATCAGAATTACCAAGAAATCCTAACACCTATTAAACCTAGATTCCATAACCCAAGTTAAGAGTGTTTAGCTACTCATGATGCAGGAAATAAGCACACAAGTTGAATTTATAATTGAAAGGATTAAATTACAATAATGAAGGAAATCAAAAGTGTTCTTTCAATTGAATCACAAGGCAAACCACCAAAATATTTGTCTTTGAGAGAGAGAGAGAAGAAAAAGTCGTATCTTGTAGGATATGTCAATTAATTGATGGATAATAGAAAAACCCTAAAACAAGAATTTAAATAGTTAACCCTAAATAAGGAAATAAAATTAAAGTTTTAGATGTTCTTCGGAATAGATGACGGCGGTTGTGACGGCCTATCATGATTTTGACGGTCTGTCATGGACGTCGTCAGCTTTTCTGCAAATTCAGCTTCTGCTGCCTAAGGTTGACGATGACAGTGATGACCTATCAGTATCTTGAGGGCGTGTCATGAAGGTCGTCACAAAACTTCCTGCAACTCCCCTCTTCTGTTTAAGTTTGACGGCATCCTTGACAGCCTATCACCAGGCTGACGATGTGTCATGGATGTCGTCACCCACACTTAGCTCTTCATTTGCTTCCGATTTCATACTTTTTAGTTCCTTTATTTGTGGTTCTCCTTCTTCTCTACTTTTACTACAAAACCAACATAGCATGGGCTCACACATCAATGATCCATCTATTGCAACATAAGGCTTATCTGTTACAATAGATGGACAATCTGTTGTATATCTGTAATTAGCATTGATAATTCTGGCTTTTCAGGTAGATGTCACAGTAGAAACCACTGCTGGAGAGCATAATATCATAGTTGATAATCCATCAACTGCTTCCAAAGTAGAAGAAAAAATAGAGCCTGTCAGTTTGGGAGAATGGAAGAATTACCTGTTTGAAGGGTTTAATATCTAGGATGAGGCTTCAAAAAAACTAACATAGTTGATCAACAACTATTCAGAATGGATTGTCGATGGGCTGTTAAAGCATTATACCTGCAGGTACATAAATCAATTTTTAAAGATATTGATTTATACTATTCTTATTGCAAGAACATGATATTAACACATATAAATCATCATGTAGAAAACAAAATGACAAATGCTACAAAGTGAAAAAATTGAATCTTGATTTTGATATGTTCAAATTTGTTGTTGCACATTTCGGAATGAAGAATTGGTTCTATTTGATGTCACAGCCCCAAACTTGCTGGAATGATGAGGTTTAAATGCCATACATAGTACTATTAATTAATACTTTTTTTAATTACATCGACGTATTAATTTTTTATCACGTAATCCAAAATGTTTGATTATATGTGTAGAACATCGATGTCATTTTTTACTACCTCCGAAAGAAGGCCAAGTTGCAAACACAAAAATAATACAGATACACAACAAGAAATTATTTGTACAAATTTTACATCAATAATGCCCGATAGGTATTGTCAACAACAGCTGGAAGTTTCCCAAAATGAGGAATGCTTAATCAACATCATCAAAGATTTTAGCATTTCGACTGGCTTACCTTGGCATTTGGTCGATGAAGTGTACATCTCAATTAATTATGGTGATGAATTCCATTGGGTATTGGTTGTCGTCGTTCTAAGAGAGAGGTGCATTCCAGTTTATGAATCGATGTCGCGAAGGAGACGTTCTAGGCCGTCAACTGAGATACGAAAGCTGGCCAAAATATTGCCTACTTACCTTAATATGAGTGACTTTTTGGACCAAAAGGTTTGTACTGATTGGTCGATGATTGAAGCATACCGGGATGAAATGGGTAATCCATTTGATGTACAATATGTTGAAGGAATTGCTCAACTAACAATTTGTAGCCTGTAAGTTTAAGTGTCATGATTTAGTTTCATTCCATAAATTTCACAATGCTTGCATGAACTGCAAGATATAGATTATCTATTTTTTTAAAATGCAGGAATTGCAGTCTTTTTGTTGCCGTGTACGCCGAGTATTTGAGCGATGGATTACAAGTACCAAATTATGGACTTGATGTCGGATTACTCCGCAAAATATATGCTACTCTTTTATGAAAATACGGAGAAGCAAAAGCTCAGAAGCCATACGCAAGCGACATTAAAGATCCACGACGAACAAAGCTGAATTTTGCAGCATCGGATGAAGAACAACTTGTCCATATTGAGTAAATCTTTATAGCTTAAGTTCGAGAATGTAATAACCTATCCTCCTTAGTTTAACTTGTTGATTTATTTGTAGAGTAGATCATTTGTACCCATAATGATTTTTTTACATTTCATTTATTTGTTAAGTTATTTCATGTAATTTTTGAAGGCTTCAACTTGTTTTATGTTGTCTATGAATATAATTTAATCCTTAGTTTTGAACATGTTAATTGAAATGGAATACTAGATTCAAATATTGAAATAGATAATACATCTGCTGCAACAGACACATATCTTATCAAACAGATTTTGACATCTGTTGCAACATGAGATGCAACATGTAGTTCATCTGCTGAAAATTATATAACAGATCTTCCCACTTTCTTGATTTGTTCAAATAGATTACCTATCAGTTGTAATAGATAGATTATATGTTGTAACAGATTGAATATCTGTTGCGACAGACAGACTGAGAAACATCTATTAATGCAACAGATGACCAACCTATTCTAACAAATAATCAATCTGTCACAATAGGTACTATATCTATTACAAAAATATACTATCTATTGCATTATAAAAATTCAACTATCCGCAGACAAAAAAATTATTGCCACTACATGTAAGGTGAGGTGGCTTGAAATAAAAAAATTATTATCGTGTTCATCTCCGTCTTTGTACATATTATTCTTTATACACGAGCTCCAACTATTTCGTTAGGTCATCTGCTGGAAATTATATAACAGGACTTCCTACTTTCTTAATTTTTTCCAATAGATTACCTATCAGATGCAACATATAGATTATATGTTGCAACAAATTGGATATCTGTTGCGACAGGCTTACTGGGAAACATCTATTAATACACCAAATGACTAACCTATTCCAACAGATAATCAATTTGTCACAATAGGTATTATATCTGTTACAACATATATAAAATTTGTTGCATTATAAAAATTCAACTTGGCCAATATAAAAATTATTGCCACTACATGTAAAGTAAAGTGAAATGGCTTAAAATGAAAAATTATTATCGTGTTCGTTTTTGTCTTTGTACGTATTCTTTTTTATACACAGGCTCCAACTATTTAGTTAATAGCCCATAAGCTCAGCCTATTGTATCTTTTCCACAACGGCGTCGCACATATTGGTCATTTCTGTGTCGGTCAACAAACACTCGATGTATGCAAGTGAGTACGGCCCGCACGATGCACCGATTTTATTTTTTGGGAGCTCGATATTCTTATTTTGACCTTCAAAATTCTATGATTTCTTTGTCAAGACTTCGGCTAGCAAATGATCCATCAGCTTACTCTGCATTAACAACTTGGGCAACAACTTCAAAAGTGGCTGCATGTGGGGTAAAAATATGTTCTCGCTGAAGACAGGTAAGTTACAGTCATAAACCTTAATCTTTCTCTCATAGAGTAGTACCTCAACAGTGAGAAAATGTTTGACTTCTACATTTATGACTGCAAGAATTCTCTTTGCCTTGGTCCAGCTCTTGCCGTGTGGATATGGCCTCTTCTCTCTAATATATTTAATCGCTTCTTCATGCCATTGGAATATAGAAACTAACTTATCAAATCTCGGGCCACCGAAATCAGCTAGGTTACAGAGATCAACGTACCTATCCTTAAAATTATTGTAGAAGTTGAGGTCCATTATTCTATGGACAGCATCATCAGCATCCGGGTACCCTAATTGCCTACCCTTCATGAGGCAGAGAATTTCATCAACATACTGTAGTATAAGAAGACAATTTTTAAATAGGTTAGTAATTGTAAAGAATAAAAACATAGTGGAAAGAATCCGATGCAGAGGGTTCTCTGAATCAGTTCACATATTACCCAGCCAAAGCAACTTATGCAACAGATGTGCATTACGTTGCAATAGAATACCAAGTTGTTGCAACAGATTACACATCTGCTGCTTAGATTCTTCTTCATGGAGTAGATTGGAAGGCTAGGTTAGCAAAAGTAAAATTACATTGTTCTCGTACCACACATGAATATTTGTCATATTCGTGAAGTCTTTGGCAACAAATAAATGCATGGTGTATTCTTTTCGAACCTTCATCTTTCCATTCATGATTTTTGTAGTTCCTTCTTCTCCTCCTTGCCAAGTGTTGCGAATATGTCCAGCGGCCCCTGAACTTCAACAACTCTTGGAGCAGGAGGAGTTACAATTTTTGTTGTTTTCAGAATGGAGAGAATTTGTCTAATTTTTTTTCTCTTTCTCCTAACTACCACTGTAGGAGTGCATAGATCTCTCACCTCGTTGGATGGTATAAAACCCCTCCTGGATTTTAACTCCTCGGCAGCTTCAGCAATAGCCTCTAGATTTTCAAGGATTTTATCCTCTTTGTCCTTGCATACTTTGCATTTGCAATGAGAACATGAGGGGAGGAGGGGTGAGAGGGACCACTGTAAAGATGGGAGGGACCGGTGTAGGGGTGAGAGGGACCTGTGAAAGGGGTATTTTCAAAGGTATTTATTTTTTACTGATCACCAACATGCTCATAATCATGACTGGCAGCAGCAACAACATTAGGATGGCTGCCACCAACATAAACAACTCCACTAGCAACACCCCTAGAAGAAGCACCCAGATCTATTGTAATTTGAGGTGGTCGTGAAGAGCTTCAACATTAGCCTGACCTTACCTAACTGCTATTCTTATGGATGTTGATCCAACTAATTCCTTTTTTATTAACTCTACCGCTGGGTTTTCTTTTGTATCAACAAGACCCAGAGTAAGAAAAGAAGTCATCCTTAGCTCATCAACGGTAGGTGCGATCCAAGAATGTACAACCTATAAAAAAAAATAGGAGGCATTTAAATTATATAATAATAATTTGTAGTCAGTTGGGTTACATGGATGTTAACACAACCAACTTATGTAATAGACGATCTAGCTGCCGCAACAACTGATCTGTATGTCACAACAGATTGATAATATGTGCATCAGATTACACATTTATTGTATAATTTGCATCATATGGGTAATCTGTTGAGTCGGGTTCAGAGAACCAGAGCAATAGATGGTTAATTTATTGTGAAATATGGATCGTCTATTACAACAAATTACCTATTTGTTGCACTAGTTGCAGTTGATGGGTAATCTATTGCAACAGATGACCCATCTGTCGCAACAAATGGAACATTTGTTTCAATATCTTTATTTAAGGAAAATTATTTAGTTGAAAAAAGACGTACTGCATCATCCGGAGGGTTAAAGAGATCAACCTCCTTAATATATTTTTTGCTGCTCTTTGTTGCAGCCAACCACCTAAGGATCCTTGGATGATAAAGTCCAGGTAATCCTTGAATTGCTTTCGGAGGAGAGGAATGACTTCACATGCCCAAACCTAAAAAATATAAATAGGAAGCAAGCAAAAAAAGTCATAATAACTTATTTAATTTAAATTAATGGATGAGTAAAAATAGTGATCAATTTTACCATGAAAGCCTAGGAAAAGTCGTATAATGTGATCGTCTTTGGGGATAGCTTTGTCAGTAAATATTCGACAGTCAAGTAGTAGCTGTCATGTCCCCAAGGATAATCATTGAATTTCCCAAAATCATTAGCCAGCGCCAACAAATCATGTTCTATGACTTTCCTGACGTCTCTTGCCAATAAAATGGAATGGACAAACCAAACTAAGCACAATTTCTCCCTGTAGTGCTTTGGTATATTTTTATTCTCGAGATTCGCCATCAAATCCTCCCCTTTTGCCATCAAATCCTCCCCTTTGTAGCTAGGTCCAACAATGCCTAACAACCCATCATTTTTAACCTTACATTTGTTGGACCCTTTATGGGGTGTTTTCTTGATGAGAGGATCTTCTGGATGATTGCATCTCAAGCCCATCACTATGGAAAACTCTTTCAATCCAAAACAAACCTGCATGCCACAGTAGTTGATCCAGACTTCATCTATCTTTATTCACCTTCCTTCGAATCTTTATCATCCCCCGCATACTTGATCCTGCTCTTGAGAAGGCCATATACCATACTCATTGGGAAACGGAGAGTGTGGTCCTCAGACAGCTCAGAAAAGTATGCAAAACAGCTCTTCTGAAAAAGTCCATCTATGTTTTCATTCTTCATAATACTCCTAAGTTCGTCAAAAGGTTTCCCCAACTGACATTTAAGTACAAGATCACCAAATACTATATTAGATCTATTCATCGGCATCACAACTTGAAACTTATCAATACTAATTGTTTTGACAGAATCATGCTGGGATTTCGATATTATTTCACCCATTGGTGAGAAGGAGTTATCACTTTCCTCAGCTTCATTTGCCCTGACTGAGATTGATTTGGAAGTTCCTCCGAATCTATCTGTACTCTAGCCTTTTTTGTTTGGTGATCAAAAGTTGATCCACTTTCTTCACAGTTTCTTTTCTTTTGGGAGGTATCTTTTAACAAACAATAGAAAAATAAAAAATACATTGCACTTGATGTTTGCATAATTTTTTAAAAAAGGTAAGACAAATTTCAATAAATTATTCTACGCCACATTACAAAAAAAACACTCCAACGGATAACCCATCAGTTGGAATAGATGGGGAATCTGTTTGAAGACCTATTTAATATCTACCAACAGATCTTCCACCTGTTACAACAGATGGACCATTACCACCATAATCAATGGCACCACCAATGCCACCAAAACCACCACCAATGCCACCAAAACCACCACCAATGCCACCAATACTAACACCAAGACCACCGACACCACCATCAAAAACACAAATACCGACACCACTAACAACAGCTGCCAACTACACCATAAATACCATCCAACAATATCATGACAGTTAATAAAATACTGAGATAAAAACTAGAGTTTTCTTAGGTGCTTTCAACTTTTTTAACATCAAAACACAAAATTGTTAACCCATTCTCAAAGATAATACAACTAAAAGTCTTCTTTTTCATTATTAACTAAAAAGTACTAAATTTTAGAATAAAGAATAAATGTAAAACTTTTCTCGAACTCTGTTACCTGAAAAGGCAAAGAAAATAACGGATACAAGCGAGAATGAAGTCAAAAATAACTACTATATGGTCGGAAATAGGAAGAAAATCGATTTGTTTTGAAGGGTTAAACAATATGTTGAGTAGTTATTGTCTGTATTATTGAGAGAGAGAGAGAGAGAGAGGAGCGAAAACTTGAGAATTGAAATGAGGAAAAGTTTTTCCCTCAAGTGGGTGATTTGTATGGGTTGATTTGTAATTTTGAAAAAGAATGACAAGTTTTGAAATTGTTAATTTGGTTTGAATTAATCTTAATTAATTTTTAAAATCTCAAAAGATATAGTTTTTAAAATAGTAAGTTAATGAGAACTCATTTCAACTCAGGGTGATCGATCGATGACTCGGGTCGGGATAAATGCAATATTAACACCATGCAAATGCAACGACTCAATTGAAGTTGTTGTTGACCCTGTGAGCTCATTTATTCCTAGTTCCACATAAATCAATTTAGGTACTATTAATATTAATATTAAGTTAGTGAGAACTCATTTTAACTCAGAGCTATCGATCGACAACTTGGGTCGGGATGAACGCAATACCAACACTATACAAATACAATGACTCAATTAAAGTTGTTGTTGAACCTATGAGCTCATTCACTCATCCTTAGTTCCGCCTAAATCAATTTAGGTAATATTAATATTAACATTAAGTTAATAAGAACTCATTTCAACTCAGAGCGATTGATCGACCACCAACACTATGCAAATACAAATACTCAATTAAAGTTATTGTTGACCCTGTAAGAGCATTCATTCATCCCCAGTTCCTAAATTAATTTAGGAACTATTAATCTTAACATTAAGTTAATGAGAACTCATTTCAACTCAGAGTGATCGATCGACGACTCGAATCGGGATAAACGCAATACCTACACCATGCAAATGCAATGATTCAATTGAAGTTGTTATTGACCCTGTGAGCTCATTCATTTATACCTAGTTCCACCTAAATCAATTTAGGTACTATTAATCTTAACATTAAGTTAATGAGAACTCATTTCAACTCATAGTGATCGATCGATGACTCGGGTCGGAATGAACACAATACCAACACCATGCAAATGCAACAACTCAATTGAAGTTGTTGTTGACCCTGTGAGCTAATTCATTCATCTCTAGTTCCACCTAAATAAGTTTAGGTACTATTAATCTTAACATTAAGTTAATGAGAACTCATTTCAACTTAGAGTGATCGATCGATGACTCGGGTCGGGATGAATGCAATACCAACACCATGCAAATGCAATGGCTCAATTAAAGTTATTGTTGACCCTGTGAGCTCATTCATTCATCCCTAGTTCCACCTAAATCAATTGTAATAAAATCTTTTGTAACAAACGACTGAGGTGTTGGATATTTTCAAACAGATAATTATATCTGTTGTAACAAATGACATATCTATTTGAAAGTCTTTTTTTTTCTTTAAATTTTAAAGCAAACTTTTGTCCGAGTAGATAAAGTAGTACTACTTAAGGCGGTAAAAAATATTTGTTGGATAACTCAAAAATCTCATTGAGTAATCTTGTCTTGTCTTTTTAATGTCACCCATTTTCTTTCTCGTGCCCCTCAAAATATTAATGAATATTAATTAATGAATATTGAAACCCTAATATTTCCTTTATTTCATATTAGTTGGCCCCTATTGACTTGTCACATCTATTAAGAAAATATTAATTAGGGGTTTATTTTTCCAAATTAGCCTTATTAATTATGCTTTAAAAATATAAATTTGAATAAATACACTTTGTTTAGTCATTTAATATTGAGGGTAGCACATCTAGAAATTAGAATTATCTCATCTTGTCCGTCAACCCTAAATTTATTTTATTCATCTCTCATCCTTTTCTTTCTGTCCTCTTTAGGGTTATCACAATCTTTTTTCTCTCCTCTTTCTCATAAAGATCCTTTCAGATCTAAACCGATCCATATCTTAGATTCCTTGACTGAAATTCCTATTTTTATCCCCTTTTGACATTCAGGTATGGTTCACTATTGCTCTTTCATTCTCCTCTTCTTCTTTGTAAGTTATTTACATCTATTTTTTTTATTTAATTACCATTTACCTATATCATATTTATTTAAAAAATTTAAAAGACGACTTTTGAGAGTCACTTAGCCCCTTGACCTCTTCTAAAAAAAAAGACGTTGTGTGGGTAAGTCGATCAAAGTCAGAGCGGGGAGGGAATGTTTATTTACAGTTGTTGTAGTACGACTTTTCATTTCCTGTTCGGTCTTTCAATAAGTAGTCAGCTGTGGGCGTAGTCAGACGTCGACATTGATTGAAGCAGCTGTTGGAGAGAAGGCACCAGTCAGACCTGCAAGCACCAAGTAGTATGCAACGGCAGTTTTTAATCATACAATATGTACTCTTAGTCTGACTTTTAGCGATAGTTAGCTGTCCTCATTCTCCTCTTTGAATTGCCCTATTGAGTAAGGGCGAGGAACTTTTAATTGTTGAATAAACGAATCGAGAATTTTTATTACAATATGCGAAAAAAGTCATTTGTTGGGATAAGTTTGAAAGCCTTGTTGGTAGTATCATTTTTTTGTATGTATTTTGTTTGTTTCTTTGTTGTTGATGTTGTTATTGATGTTATTGATGGGGTTCGCCTTGTTGGAATTTGTGGTGTGTTGTTGTTGATGGTGTTGGAACATAAGATGTTGCTTCTTTGTTGTTGATGATATTGTTGGAACAAATATTGTTGTTTTCTTTATTATTGATGTTTTTTATTTGTTGTTTTTTTGTAATTTATGTTGTTGTTGATGTTGCAACAGACGGAGCAACTGTTGGAATGAATCAAACCACCACCAAGGCTGGTTTGATGTATTCCAACAGACTCCACATCTATTACATCGAACTCTACATCTGTTGTATCAGACTCCGCATCTGATGCAACAGACTTCTCATCTGATACAACAGACTCCTCATCTGATGCAACAGACTCTACATCTATTGCAATAGATGGATAATGTTCTTTCTGTGACATTAATTTTTTTTCCTCTTCTTTGTAGATATAAGAAACTGAAAATTGATCAACTTTTGTTCGACCATTACAAGAGGCAGCAGTAAAGATGGGTTCAGAGGAATAAGCTGCATGCAGATGGAACCACTTTATATGTGAGAGGTATGTATTACTGATAATGTTATCGTGAAAATACACATAGAGCACACTGATTTTATGAATGTTGTTTTTACCGATTAGTCATAGATCATTCAAACAAGATATTTACAATTTTACAGTTAAGTTTGGTAGGTTTGAACTAATAAGGTTGAGGGACCATGAATATGGTTTTGGTACCCTGTTAAGATTTAATATCGGTTGTTGATCATGTTTATTTGTCAAGAATTGTGAAGGGATCTAGTTGTAAAGAGATTCAAAAGAGATTAGAATAACTTTTAGGGTGTGTTGGACTTTGAGAAGGCCTTTGAAGCCTAGCACTGCATCTAACAAGAATAGAAAACCAATATAGTTATTGCCTTAGCCCAAATTTATATGGTTGGGTTGCTCGGGGTGGTGATTATACGCCAGAAAATGAGGTAGAAGAATGCCTTCGAGGGAAAATGAGTGGTTGATAAAAGACTATATCATCTGAGAGCTAATTAAAGAGGATACATAGGGTAGAAAGTAACTTCTAGCGAATCTGACCGATGAAATTATCTTAATACATGAGAAAACTATATCAAGTGCAAATATGAAAGTGTATCCGGTAACGAAAAATCCATCTGTTGTTTCTCTAAGAGAAAATAGTGCAGATGGTCACTTTGCTAGGGAGCTGCGACTAGGTAGTGTGGTCGGGATTATCACCTTGATAGAAAATAGTAGAAGAACAAGAAAGTCGTCTTAAGAGAATCAAGGGTTAAAATGTTGTGTAGTAAGTCTAGAAAACTTCCGCCAACAGCAACTGCAATTAAAGTAAGGAATCTAAGCGAAGACGGCAATTTCTAAATTTTAATTTGCATCCCATGCCTTCTTGTTTGTGGTTCCAATTAGGTCCACTGCTGTTGACCTGATCGGAACCACAAACGTGATTAAAAGGCAAATTGAGTATTATCATTTCCATAGCAATATGGTTATAATTGATTGTGTTTTATAGCCTTAACATGCTTTTAACATTTCCTAGAGAAGATCAGAGGCTTGCTTTAGTTTGTGAATTTTGATAATTTTCAAGCTTTCCTCCAGCTTGATGATTCTGTATTTAAGCTTGTAATTTCCGTCTTTGAAGTTGGACAAGAGTTCCTGATCTCTTGTGAGCTCGATCAGGAACACCACCTTCAAAGTTTGGGCATTTTAGAAGGCCTTCAGAACACTTTCTTCAGAAGCCTTAAATGATGGATGGAGGATCGCTGTGTATGTATTTAGGTCAAAATGTGTTGATGCACAGTGAAGATATGGTCTCAACAATTGAATAGCTCACTTTTATCGAGTATTTCTCAACCACCTTTTAAGGGATTTGTTAAATTAATAATCAAGGAGTTAGTAACGTTTGATCTAAATTGACTCTACCAAGCCTATCAAATGTTACATAACTCGAGGCTCAATACCCTATCAAAAAACTTTGCCCGAGTTGGTGGACAAATCAAACAAGCTCAATCTCTTAGCCTTTCTACTGATCGCTCTTCACCAATTATTAATGACAAGATACCCACCATCCAAAAGTCTACACCATCAGCAGAAATGCTTGCCACAACAAAAGTCTTCAGAAGGGATGACTAGTAATCTCTCAAAACCAAGTGATATTGAGAGACTATTAGTCATGCCTTCTAAAGACTTTCGCTCTAGCAAGAATCTCTGTTGATGACAAGATATCCACTACGCAAAAGTCTACACTATCAGTAGACTATCTCTGCATGCACCTTATTCCTCCCCTATTTATGTTCTAACTTTTTTTAGCTCATGTTGTTCTTCTATGGCCTTTGTACATTGCTCAATAGTGCAAGACAGAGGAGTTGCAATTTTTCTGTCTTAAGAGATTACTAGTCATGCCTTCTGAAGACTTTCACTGTGGAAAAACATTTTTGTTGATGGTGTAAACTTTTGCATAGCGGATATCTTATCATCAACAGAGATTTTTGCTAGAGCGAAAGTCTTTAGAAGGCATGACTAATAGTCTCTCAGTATCACTTGGTTTTGAGAGATTACTAGTTATCCCTTCTGAAGACTTTTGTTATGGCAAGTATTTCCACTGACGGTGTATACTTTTGAATGGCGGATATCTTGTCTTCAATAATTGGAGATGAGCGATCAGCAGAAAGGCTGAGAGATTGAGCTCGTTTGATTTGTCCACAAACTAGAGCAAAGTTTTTTGATAGGGTATTGAGCCTCGAGTTACATAACGTTTGATAGGCTTGGTAGAGTCAATTTAGATCAAACGTTACTAACTCCTTGATTATTAATTTAACAAATCCCTTAAAAGGTGGTTGAGAAATACTCGATAAAAGTGAGCTATTCAAGTGTTGAGACCATATCTTCACTGTGCATCAACACATTTTGACCTAAATACATACACAGCGATCCTCCATGTATCATTTAAGGCTTCTGAAGAAAGTGTTCTGAAGGGCTTCTAAAATGCCACAACTTTGAAGGTGGTGTTCCTGATCGAGCTCACAAGAGATCAACAACTCTTGACCAACTTCAAAGACGGCAATGATAAGCTTGAATACAGAATCAAAAAGCTGGAGGCAAGCTTGAAAATTATCGGGATTCACATACTACAGCAAGCCTCTGATCTTCTCCAAGGAATGTTGAAAGTATGCTAAGGATAGAAAGCATAATCAATTATAACCATATTGCTAAGGAAGTAGTGACACTCAATCTACCTTTCAATCACGTTTATGGTTCCGATCAAGTCAACAATAGTGGACATGATCGAAACCATAAACAAGAAGGAATGAGATGCAATTTAAAATTCAGAAATTGTTGCCTTCACTTAGATTCCATACTTTAACTGCAGTTGTTGTTGGCATAAGTTTTCTAGACTTGTTGTACATCATTTCAACCTTCGATGCCCTTAAAGCTGCTCTCTTGCTCTTCTGCTATTTTTTATCTAGGTGATAATCCCGACCATGCTACCTAGTCGCAACTCCCTAGCAAAGTGTTCATTTGCATTATTATTCTTTCAGAGAGACAACAAATGAATTTACATTACCGAATACACTTTCATATTTGCGTTGATTCAGATTTCTCATGTTTTATGATAATTCCATCGGCCAGATTCGCTAGAAGTTACTTTCTACCCTATGTCTCTTCTTCAATTAGCTCTCAGATGATATAGTCTTTCAATAACTTCCCTTTCCCTCGCAGGCATTCTTCTTCGGCTCCTTCTGGCATATAATTATCTTCTTGATCAACCCTTCTATATAAATTTGGGCCAGGGGAATTTCTATTGGTTTTCCATTCTTGTTTGATGCAGTGCGAGGCTTCGAAGGTGTTCTCAGAGTCCAATGAACACTTAAAGTTAAGTCCAATCACTATTGGTTCTTTGCAATGACACCAAATATTGATCCCTTCTCAAAACTTGACACGTATAAACATGAGCAACAACCATCAGTAATTCATAACAGGGTATCTGCACCATCTTCATGAGGCCCTCATCCTTATGAATTTGAACCCATCACAATTAACTGTACAATGTAGGGTTTTGTTTGAATAATCAGTGCCTAATTGGTTAAAAACTGCATTCACAAAAATATTGTACTTTGTGTGTGTTGTCCCGATGACCTTATCAGTAATACTTCTTAACTCACACACATATGAAGTGGATCCATCTACACGTATAGTGGATCTATCTGCACGTACCTTATTCTTCCTAGCCTATCTATGGCTTAAATTAAATAAACAGATAACTAACAAGTTGCAACAGGATGCCACATCTGTTGGAAAAGAAAACTGATATATCCATCTATTACAATAAATTATCAATATGTTGTAAGTTATCTGACAGATGGAATATATTTTGCAACAGATTACCTATTTGTTAGATTTATTTTAAAGCAATTTTCTTTTCTTTTCAAAATATAATAAAAAGATAAAATGTTGTATTTAGATCCATTTCAGTTTACATATTTTTTTAATTTACATATTCAAAAAGTCACCAGTTTTATTTAATTAAGGGATATGAACAGTTGTGACTTTTTGTTTGACTTAGTCACCCCTTCTAATTCAATCATTTTATAAAAAGGTCCCTTCGGCCTCCTCTCACTAGTTCATTCTACTACACTTACAATACAAATATGGTTGATCCAGATTCGTACAAGAAGATTCATATCGAGTCCTTGTAGGAACTTCAAAGGCAGTTTGATGAACTCCATAGGGATTTGGCTGACTTTGGAGCAAGGCTGAGGAGGGCCATGCTGCTGCCGGATGAAAATTGTTCAATTGACAATAATAATAGTAATAATAATAATAGTAGTAATAATAATTAGGTTATGTTTTTTCTTTCTTTTAGCGTATGTATTTTCCTTTTTTATATCGGATCTACCTATAAGGGATTAAAAAATCTATGTATATGTTTGGTTTGGTTTGATTTGGTCAACTATGAATTTTTAATTATTATTTAATATTTAATTATCATTCCATTTATTTCCTATTCTCAACATGTCGACGGTTGGAGGTAGAGATTAAGCACTTGTGGCAATAGAAGGTGGTGAAAAGTCATGATTCTCCTAAAAATGGTTCGTTAGTAAATAATAAGGAACTAAATGATATACACAATTTATAACCGTAAAATAAAGATTATTTAATTTTTAAAAATTCACGACATTGAATTAATTAAGTTATATGATGATTGTTAAGAAAAAGGTGAATAGTCGTGCATGTGACTTTTTGTCTAAATACAATCAACAAATAAAAACAAACAACGCTGCTGTTGTATCAAATTCCCCATATGTTGCGACTGATGAAACAATTTTTAGAAGAAATACAAAAAGCTCCTAAAACATATGGTCAATTTGTTGCAACAGATGGTATATCTGTTGCAACAAATGGGTTATCTGATGCAAACAAATGGGTTATCTGATGCAACAGATATACAATCTGTTGCCATAACTCAATAAAATATGGTTATTATTTTATGAAAGAAACAATTATTGAAAATTAGGTGTCTTCAATTTTTAAATTGAGAAAAAAGTTATTTAAATTTAATAAGGTAAAAATTCATGACTTGTCACAATAATAAAAACTCACCAGCTTGATTTAGTTAAGTCATTTCTTTTCACAGAAAATAATAAGGAAATAAATGATAAACACAATTTAAACCGTAAAAAACTCACCAAAAATATTCTTGTTTTTAAATCTATTTTATTAATTTATATAATAAAAAAGTTAACAAATTTGGATTAATGATATGATGATAATTTTTTTTGAAAAAAAGATTATATGTTGCAACAGATAAATTATCTGATGCAACAAGTTATCTATTATTGCAACAGATGATATATCTGTTGTCACAGATGAGTTATCTGATGCAACAGATATATAATATGTTGTCACAACTCAATGTAAAAATGATTTCTGGAAAGAACTAATTAATAATAATAATAAGCTGAAAAGTCATGACTTATCAGAATATTGCTTAATTTAATTAAGTCATAACTTTTTACGGTAATCAAGAATGTCATTAATAAATGGAGGTGAACAATTGCGCCTCTAAATATGTTTTATTAATTTATATAATTAAAAAGTCTAGAAATTTGGATGTCATGATGATAATTTTTTTTTAAAAAAAGATATATAGATTATATGTTGCAACAGATATATTATCTGATGCAATAAGTTATCTATTTGTATCATTTGTTGTCACAGATGAGTTATCTGATGCAACAGATATATAATTTGTTGTCACATCTCAAAAAAAAAATAGTTCCTAGAAAGAACTAATTATTAATAATAATAAGCTGAAAAGTCATGATTTATTACAATATTGCTTAATTTAATCTAGTCATAACTTTTCACAGTAAGCAAGAAATGTCATTAATAAATAGAGGTGAACAGTTGCGACTTTTTGCCTAACATATTCAAGTTCAATCCTCTATAAATAGGTCCCTCCTTACTCAATCGTTCATTCAGCTACACTCTATTTATTCCTTGCTCTTGTTACACCTTCAACTACTTTCTCTTCAAGGACTTGATAGCTTTTTCCTGTCTTTGGTAATTTTTTTCTTGATTTTTGTGTCAATATACGTTGTATTACATTCGAATTCTTTCTTTTCTTTAATTTTGTTTTTACGTGTGTATTTTATCAACTTATGCGTTTTCTAGATATGGTTGATCCATATGGGATGTCGCTATTTTATGAGACACCATGCGGAAACTGCAGAAGGATGTTCATAACTTGCAGTGAGAGTTGACCGCAGTCAGAGGAAGGATGCTGCGGGAGATTCCCAGGCTGAGGAGGGTGTTGCTGCTGCCGGTTGAAGATTGGTCGACTGACCATACAAATAATAATGATGATAATAATAATTAAGCTTTTTTTTTCTTTTACCTATGTATTTTTATTTTTTTTGTTTAATAAAAAATTTATTTTTGATGCATTTGACGTTTTAATTCTTATTTAATTTTTATGCTGTCTATTTTCTTTCTTAACGAATGGCATGTCTACAATTAAGAAATAATTTGAATCCAGTATCAATAGCAAAAGATCAACATCTGAGTTAAGTTATCTGTTGGGTTTGTGACAGGAGCTGCATTTTGTTGTTCAAAACAGATTATTCATCTGTTGCAACAGAATAATTATCTATTACAACAGATAAATATTCTTTTGCAACAGATATATATTCTGTTGCAACAGATTATTTATCTGTTAGAACAGATAACTATTCTGGTGCAATAGATTATTTATCTGTTGAAACAGATTACTAATCTGGTGCAACATATTATTAATCTATTGCAACAGAATACCTATCTATTCGATTCATATTAAGGGCACCTAGAACCATAAACATGAATCCAACATGAGTCTACTGTTGCAACAGATCATTTATCTGGTGCCACAAATGATGGATCAGTTTAAACAGATTGCTCTTATGTTGCATTCATGTTCACGTGTCAGCTATTATTGAAAAAACAGCACACTAATAGTTACCCAGATGACAAATTCAACTAAAAAGCATAATTTGACTAACCAAAGTCTCCTGTCAAGTAAATGCCAATGTTGAAAGTGATGTACGAAATAAAATTTGACATAAGAAATTGGTCAAAGAGCAGCAGTTGTGGTAACAACAACAGTAACAACAATGGTCAGCAAGAAGAATATGAAGATGATAATGAAGTACAAGATGATGATAATGAATCAGAAGATGATGAATAAAGCAGCAGCAATAATGAACAACAAATATCACGAAGAGAGAGAAAATAATAATGGATGAGGAGAGAGAAAAATACGTCTTTTCCCTTCGTTTTCTGTTAGATTAACTAATATTTGGATCAAAGTATAAATTTAAAAACTTGTGGGCTATTTTAAAATTTCTCAAACTTTCTTAATCCATAATTAAGTAATTGACACCTCCACTCAATTATTAAGACTTGTGTCACTTACACCTCATTTTAAAACTAGGGGCTGGTAGAATGACCAAAATGCCCTCTTTAAACTCCTAAACAAAACTAAAAAATGCAATATTTTACGAACTGGGTGGCCACCGCGACGCGCCACTATCGCGGTGGCTCACTGGAATTTGGATGAGCGGTAAATGGGCTCCCTCCACGACGCTCCATAATCGCGAAGCCCTTATGTTTGTCATTTTGACCACTGGCGCGACGCGCCAGTATCATGAGGTCTCACTGGAAATTGCCAAACGGCAAAATTAGCCCTCTCCGCGATGCGGTGCAATTATGGAGGGCCATTGGAAACTGACAATTGGGATTTTACCCTACTCCACGACGCGCTAAGGGTCCAAATGATGGTGTTTTACGATTAGAACTTAAAATAGCCATAATTTCTTACCCGATTATCGGATTAAGGCAGATCTTATATCGTTGGAAAGCTTATTTAATTTTCCACACAATAAAAAGTTGAAATCTTGAAAATACCCTATGAAATAAATGGTATTCATCTTTGAAGAAAATTCTTGACATTCTAGGGACGAATTTAAGCTTGAAAAAATACGGGGTATTACATGGAAGCCTTCTGAAGGCATTTTACAATGCCACAAATTCAAAAAAATTAGTACTAATTGAATAGCTCACAAAAGACCAAGAATCTACATTGACCTCAATGACTACAACGACAAGATTGAATACAGAATCAGCAAGTTGTAGGCAACCTTGAAAATTATCGAAATTCACATATTATTGCAAGCCTCTGATCTTCTCCAAGATGTGTTGAAAGAATGCTAAGGCTAGAAAACACAATCAATTATATACATATTGCTAAGGTATTAATGATACTCAATCTGTCTTTCAATCTTATTTGTGGTTTTGATCAGGTCAAATCAATAGTTGTGGACCTATTCAGAACCACAAATAAGAAGGCATGAGATACAATTTAAAATTCAAAAATTTTTGCCTTCGGTTAGACTTCTTATTTTAACTACAAGTATTATTGGCACAACTTTTCTTGACTTACTTACATTATTTCAATCCTCGATGCTCGCAAGACTGCTTTCTTGGTGTTCTGCTATTTTCTATGTAGGTGATCATCCTGACCATGCTTCCTAGTTGCAACTCTCTAGAAAAGTGTCCATCTGCATTATTTTTATTTCAGAGAAACAACAAATGAATTTACATTACTAGATACACTTTTATATTTGCACTTGAATCAGATTTCTCATGTTCTAATTCAGTTTCATCGGCCAGATTTGCTAGAAGTTCCTTTCTACCCTATTTTTCCTCTTCAATTAGCTCTCAGATGATATAATCATTCATCAACTCCCCTTTCCCTTGCAGGCATTCTCCTTCATCCCTTTCTAGTGTATAATCATCTTCTTGAACAACTCTTCCATATAAATTTGGGCCAGGGGAATTTCTATTGATTTTTCATTCTTGTTTGATGTAGTGCGAGACTTCAAAGGCCTTCTCAGAGTTCAATCCATACTTAAAGTTAAGTCCAATCGCTATTGGATCTCTGCAATGACACTAAATATTGATCCCTTCTCAAAACTTGACACGCATAAACATGAGCAAAAACCATCAGTAATTCGTAACAGGGTATCGACACCATCATCATGGGGCCCTCGGCCTTATCAATTCAAACATATCAAACTTAACTTTACAATCTAGGATCTTGTTTGAATGATCAGTGCCTAATCGATTAAAAACTGAATTCACAAAAATATTATACTTTGTATGTGTTGTCCCGATGACATTATCAGTAATACTTAACTCCCACACATGAAAGGGGATCCATCCATCTGCATGCATCTTATTCTTCCTAGCCCATCTATGGCTTAAATTGACTAAATAAATGACTAACAAGTTGCAACAGATGCCACATTTGTTTAAATTGCCAAATAATTATAGACATCTGTTACGACAGATGATCAATCTACTGCAACATATGACATATCTGTTGGAAAAATCAAACAGATATATCCATATGTTGTAACAGATTGTCAATATGTTGTAAGTTTTCTAACAAATGAAATATATTTTGCAACAGATTACCCATCTGTTAGATTTATTTTATAGCAATTTTCTTTTCTTTCCTAAATACAATAAAGATAATATGTTGTATTTAGATCCATTTTTTATTTACATAAGCTGAAAAGTCAGCAATTTTATTTAAAAAGAGGTGAACAGTCGTAGCTTTTTGACTAACCCATTTGAATTCAATCCTTTATAAATAGGTCCCTTCTTAATCGTTCATTCTACTCCACTTCTAGATATGGATGATACAGATTTGTGCAAGGTGATTCATCTCGAGTCCTTGTGGGAACTTGAAAGTAAGATTCATGAACTCTGGAGGGACTTGGGAAACTCAGAACAAGGCTGAGGAGGGTCCTGCTGTTGTCGGATGACAATATTACTAATACTAATACTAATACTAATACTAATACTAATGATAATAATAATGTGATAATAATAATAATAATAATAATAATATTAGTAATAATAATTAGGTTATGTTTTTTAGCGTATGTATTTTTTTAATACCGGATCTACCGAAGGGTATTTTTTTTAACTATATATATTTGTATATAATGAATTCAAAAATCTATGTTTGGTCGACTTTAAATTTTAAATTTTTATTTAATATTTAATTATCATTCTGCTTATTTCTTATTCTCAACATGTCGACGGTTGGAGGTAGGGATTGAGCATTTGCAACAACAGAGGTTAATCTGATGCGGCAGATGGATCATATGTTGCAACAGGCAATTATTAATAAAAAAGGGTTATTATTGTTATTGAGAGGGTGAAAAGTCATGACTTTTCGATTATTTAATATGAAAAATATTTCATAAATAAATAATAAGGAAATAAATGATAAACACAATTTATAACTTTAAAAAATGGTTATTTAGTTTTAATAACTATTGTGACTTTTCACCATTTTTGTTTTTAAATCTTTTTTTTA
>NC_061112.1:98164721-98334737 GCF_002878395.1 Capsicum annuum
GTTTGTACTTCTCTTCAAGAGGCTACAAGGCATTTAGTCTTTCAAGTCTCAGATTGTGCTATAGAAAGGTCTTCTAAGAAACTTATACAGATTATCATCTTGCTCTATTCAGACCATCTCTGCCTTATTTTCAATGTAACAGAAACAATCAAGTTTAAATCTTTACAGATAGAGCTTTTTCAGACAGTCCCCACAGATAGTTACGGGATTGTATGCAGGCTCAAAAGTATCTCATCAATGCTTTTAAGTTCCAAACTTTGAAGAACTTCATTCATGTTTATGAAAATAGTGCACTAAGCCCAAGTCAAATGTTCTTTCAGATCCCTCCTTAGAATTCATAATGTTAATCTATACTTCCCCATCTATGACTTATTCTTGAGATAACGTAATTAGTAAGTTCTAATTTTCTCCCAAGATAATGCTCTCAGATTTGCTAGCAGTAGTTTTAGAAGTCATATAAAGGGCTTGAGAAGAGCTCCTTACTGTGTTAAGATCCTTGAGTTGAAATTTTATGTTCTCATCCTTATGAGTTGTTTAGTTGAGACCGAATTATAAATTTATTTAGGTTCCTCATTATTCCTTCAGTACAGATAGTGCTCGTGAATGGAGATAGTATGAGTCTAGACTATTAAATGTAGTGTGCGTTCAAAAGATATTATGAACTTCAGTATTATGATTTATGACTAGTAGAACCTTATTATAGTTGGAAGTATGTGTATAGAAGAGTAGTGGTGAGAAAAGTGAGAGTGTCGATTGATAGAAAGTATAGAGATAAACTTGTGCATGTTAACGAGTTGTGTTAAGGTGATATGTTCTTATGTGTTAGTTTAGTGGAAGAAAGAGAATGAGTTATTAGTTAAGGTGAATTGTTGTTTGCTTGAAGCACAGAAGGAGTTATTGATGTTATTATTGTGTTTGAAAGGTATAGGATATTAATGAAGTGTTTGGTGGTTTAGTATCATTAATTTAGGCTTCCCTTGAGATTACAAAAAGGAGTTTAGTTGAAACTCATAGAGCTATAATAGTAATTTAAATGTATAGAAGGGTAAATAGTGATGATGGGTAAAAAGATGATGTGTTAATGGATTGTAAATAAGATAGTCCATATGATTTTGATCTATTATTATGGTTATGAGATTCTAGTAGGCTAGTGTTTCTTGATGTTTTATTGTATAGCTTCCTAGTGAGAATCGTATAGTACATGAGGTTGGGTTGTTACTCATGTTTAGTACTGGATATTAAGTTTGAATAGTGGATAGTCATCAAGGTGGATGTGATTATTTCTTGGTCAGTGATGCTAGTTATATGAAAGTGATCTAGTAGGCTTGAACAGTATGTGCAAGAGTTTGAGTCCATTTTTAATTCATAAATTAGTATGATGTTTTATGTACGATGAAGACGTATGCCCAAGGTGATATGGGGTTATAGTATTTTCCAAGGTTATTATGTGTTATGTGTACCGTTGAGTTGCTAAGAGGAAAGAGACTAGTTAGATGGTATATGATGCTCTAAATAGCTAAGTTAAGGAGTTTTGATTTATAGTGTTGATCCTTTTGATATGATTTTGATTCTCATGGTTTGGAGAAAAAAATAAAAAAATATATAAGTTTAGAGATGTGATATTACGTGATATTAGTAAAGTATGAAGGAAGTTAGTATGGTTCTTCAAGGGTTTGCAAATATCCATGTTAAGTGAAAATTCTAAGTTAGTGAGTGTTTAAGTTGTTATATGATGACTTTTGAGGCTATGAGTTAAATCTCAGAAGGAGGTACTAGCATTGGGAGTTACACGTTAAAATACAGTCCTTCAGGGTAAGTTTAGTTTTATGTGTATTGATTTTATGCCAGACTCTAGAGTAAAGTGATTGCAATTTAGATTAGAGTTTATATAATGGATCACAGACTTAGAGTGATAGCTTAAATCCAAGGGGGAGATGATAGAATGAGTAACTAAGTCGACCTTCTAGATCCTAGTAGTAATGTCAGTATAGTGTAGTAAGTGAGGATGGGGCTCAACCCATTCCTATTTCGGTATCTTCAGTTATCTCAATACCTCTATCTATTCATGCCTTATATGTCGGTTCCATGACCACATTCATATTTATGCACCTTATAGAAAAATAATGTATACTTCCAAGTCCTAGCATAAGCAGTTCCAGTTTACTCAGCAGTACAGATTATGTTCCATGAAAGCATGGATTCTAAGCTCAGGTCATGCAGATCATGACTCATGCACTCATGCTTTACAGTAAGTTCAGTTTTAGTATTCATGCGATACTCTTAACGATCAGCAAAATTCAAATTTATATCATGTTCATCCTCAGATTAGATCTCCATAATGAATTTATGTCGTGAATGCCCTATTCCTCAGGCCACAGTAAGGTGTCAAGTTATACATAGGATCCCTTCATGTTTCAGGTCTCATGTTCTAGCCTTTCAGTGACTCCTTATGTAAGAATAGTGGTGATGCATAAATGTTTCTTGTTGATGAAAGGTGGTTGTATGCTTATCTTATCTAAGACAGTAAATGTGAAGTACGATTGAGTCCAAGTCTTTAATACATGTCATGGTTAGTTGAAATTTTATGTATTATGTTTGGGAAGATTGTTGTAAGCTGGTTTTATGTAAGTTTATAAGTTTGAAAGAATTCTTGAGGTGAAGTTTATTTTCTTATGTATGAATTGAATGGTGCATGAAGGTTGTTATTGATAGAGGTATTAGAGAATAAGGGAGAGATGCTCTTATGGGTATTTGTTTAGAAGTGCATGTGTGGATATGAAAATAGGCTTGAACGTCATGTTGGTGTATAAGAGGATAGACGTGTAGTGCATTAATGGATTTCTAGTAAGAGGTTGAATTTAGTTGTTAACATGATAAGAAGAGTCATCTTAGTGTAGGTAGTTGTGTGACAATGTCTGAGGTATTGAGTTCATGGTTCAGGCTAGTGTTATAAGGTTATGTGCAGTACCTTGTGATTCCGAGTTAGGCCTGACCGTGATGAGAGGATTTAGTTCAGTTTAGACTTTAGAAAATAGAGTTATCGATGCCATGTGAGGATTATAAGTTGAATCAAGTGATTATCATATTTAAGGGAATAACATAGTGAAGAAAGTATTGGAGAAGTGCTGCTAAACTTGAAGATAAGAAGTTGCATTTCTTAAGGCCTAGAAATTTTATCCCAGCTTATGGTTTATGGATCTATGTTCCATGCTATAGAATGGTAGCGATGTTGTAATCTCTTATTCAGAGGTCTTCTTCAGACCATTCCCGGAGTCCTTTACTCTCTAATATTGTTAGGGTTTCTTAGAAAAGGGTTGAAGAAGTACTCCATCTGGGTATGAGCATTCAGTATGATTCAGTCAGTGTAGCCAGAAATCCAGTCTAACAGTCAGACAGATGAATCTCTATAGTTTTTCCATCTTTTGATTTAGTTCAGTCTAACTACCTAAAATTTCATGAGTATGGCCATTTCAGTATATACATCATGCATCAGTTTCAGATTCAGATATTAAGTCATGATTCAGTTCATAAGTATCTTGTGTATCATCTCAATCTTTTCCTAGTATTTTAACCAAATCAGTATCATTCGGGGACGAACGGTCCCAAGGGGGAAATATTGTAATGCCCCGATTTTCATTAAGTTTTCATGTCATAAATCTCTCACTTTTCTCATGAAATTAGATCCAGCCTAAAGAAATTGTTATCCCTGAGTTAACTCTCTCGTTTCGATCTCAGCCATGTAGTAATTTTTCATGAAAGCTCATGCACTCACAGATCAGTTCAGTAGACTACTACGATGGGATTCAGTCATACAGTTTATTTCAGCTGTGCATGAAATCTTATAGCCTCAAATTCCTCAGTAATTTCAGCCTTATTAGCCACATTCGAGGACGAATATTCCCAAGGAGTAGAAATTGTAATACCCCATATTTTCCTAGCTTAAATTCGTCCCTAGAATGTTAAGAATTTTCTTCAAAGATGAATAAAATTAATTTCATGTGGTATTTTCAAGATTTTGACATTTTATTATGTGGGAAATTGAATAAGCTTTCAAACGATATAAGATTTGCCTTAATCTGATAACCGGGTAAGAAATTATGGCTATTTTAAGTTCTAGTCGTAAAACACCATCATTTGGACCCTTAGCGCATCGCGGAGCAGGGTAAAATCCCAATTGTCAGTTTCCAATGGCCCTCTGTGATTGCATCGCATCGCGGAGAGGGCTAATTTTGCAGTTTGGCAATTTCCAATGAGACCTCGCGATACTGGGGGTTTAAAGAGGGCATTTTGGTCATTCTACTAGCCCCTAGTCCGTCTTAAACAGTGAATTAAACCCCTTCAAAGCACTTTACATTCACCTTTCATCAAATCTCTCTCAAGCAAAACCCTAGTTCATCAAACTTTCTCCCTAAGAAATCCAAATTCCTCCATTAATTTCCCAAAGAAATTCAAGATTTAGAATTCCCAAGTTAAGTACTCCAGGAATTCATCTCCAAAGCATCAATAGAGATCCAAGATTCAAGTATTAACAACTAGATCATCAATTAAGGTATGTGGGGTTTGAACAAGGATAATTCTTTCATCCTTGTGCCCAAAACTTTATTTTAATTATAAATTTACTGCAATTTATGAGATTTTTCATGAAATTCAAGTTAGGGTTTATACCCATTATCATTCTTTGCAAGATTATGAGATTTTCCATGATTTAGAAGTTGAATTACATGATTATATTTATGATTCCATGCATATTGATTAAATTTCCAGATTTTATGATGAATTATGAATATTTATATTATCAAGCATGAATTTTTGAAATGTTTATCATGATATTGATACATGGGTCATTAAGCCCTATTTAAAGATTGTTATTCAAAGAATTGTTGTGCTATAAGCACCCCATGATTACAATGCTTTCAGATTATTGAGAAAGATTTGACCTTTTGGTCTTAGAACAAATTTAAAATCCACTTTACAGATTCAGATTATAGATTTATAGTTGATTTTTATTATAAACCATTAGATTACTTTTAAAGTGATTTTTCTTAAGATTTTGAGCATGAGATTGGGAGTAGTACTTAGCACCGAGCGGGAAGTATGAGATTAGCATGCTTTATCTTCTACAGAACTATGTGCCACCGTAGGTACAGATTCAAATTATTCCCACTTCTACATGGATGACTCAGATTGTGATCACACAGATTAGATTGTTCTTTTCCGATGGCAGCCATAACCATATGGGGGCTAGTCATGGGACACCATGGATGCTTACATGGTGTACATGTTGATTAGAAGAACCTCCCAAATAGATGTCCCCTACTCTTAAAATAGTTTTTAGTTAATTAAAGTCTTGAGATAAAGTGTTTACTATGTAGAAAGTTGTTTTAAAGTATTTCCCTTCAATTAAAGTGTTTTCCTAAAGAGAAGAGTCTTACAGAAAAGTTTTTAGAAAACTAAGTATAAAGGCTCACGAATTTATTTAGATTATGTTTTACAGAAAGATATCAGCTTTCAGATTTTAGATTTAAAGAGTGAGTCCTTTCTACACTTAGACAGTATGATTTAAAGAAAGAATTCAAGTACAGCCTTTAGAACTGAATGTGATGGCTACAATATTTTTAAATTGTGAATTGCTCTTATTGCTTCAAATTTCAGTATTTTAGATATTCCAGCTCATGTGAGTCATTTACATCTTGCATGCATTATTTTACAAATTATGATGATGAGATGATGTATTACTTATGTATTTAACCCCATATACTCAGTATATCCTCAAAGTACTAGTCCACATAAATGTCTATTTGCTACATTGTCTCATAATGTAGGTACAAGTTTAGTATGCATATTCAGATTCAGATAGTTGCAAATTCCAACCAGCGAGATGATGAGTCCTCCTACTCCGGGGACTTCAGTTAGAATTATTTATGTTCTTTACTTCCTTAATCATACGTATTGATTAGTGATAGTTAGGGTCGCATCCTAGCTATCTATAGTCAATATGGTAGAGGCTTCACAGATGTTAGTTAGATTCTGTCTTGTAATTTTAGTCCTTCTTTTTAAACTTTATTAGAATGTAAAGTTGTATCCGTATTGTTTTATCATGTATTCCACCATTATTATGTTTCTGCATAGTAAAGTTAGTATTTATTTCATATTTATTCAGTTTCTTGTTAGAATTCCAGTTCATGGGTTAGCTTGGGATCACTTATGGTTCTAAGCACCTTGTAACATCTCGGGACAGATTTTCGGGGCATTACATTCTAGAACACTTTCTTCAGAAGGTTTAAATAATACATGTAGGGCTTTTTATGTTTATTTTAGGTTAAAATGTGTTGATGCACACTCAAGCAGTGGTCCAAACAGTTGAATAGCTCATTTTTATCGAGCGTTGTTCAATGCATTTTGCTCAACAAACTTTCAAAGGATTTGATAGGTCAATTAGCTTGGAATTACATAACGTTTGATCTAAACTGATTCTATCAAGCCTGTCAAATGTTATGTAAAGCCAGGCTCATTACCTTATCAAAACCTTTGTCCGAGTTAGTGCGCAAATCAAACGAGCTCAATCTCTAATTCTTTCTGTTGATGACTCTTCTCCCATATAGAGGATAAGATATCTGCCATGCAAAAGTCTACACCGGTGTCGAAAATTCTTGCCACAGCAAAAATCTTGAGAAGGCATGACTAGTAATCTCTCAATATGACTAGTTGGTTAGATCCGAAAGGATCTTTATGAGAAAGAGGAGAGAAAAGAGAGAAAAAAGGTTATGATAACCCTAACGAGGAGAGAAATAAAAAAATGAGAGATGAATATAATAAATTTAGGGCTAAAAGAGAGATGAGATAATTCTAGATATAGACATGGGTTTAAATATTCATTAATAACTTAAGGGGCACGATGAAGACTGGTGACATTGAAAAGACAAGATAAGACTACTCAATGAGATTTTTGAGTTATCCAAGAAATATTTTTTACCGCCTTTAGTAGTACTATTTTATCTATCTTTCTTCTTTCGGATAGAAGTTTTCTTTAAAATTAAAAGAAAAAAAGATTTTTAAATAGATATGTCATCTGTTGCAACAGATATCAGCATCTGCTTGAAAAATTTCAACAGCTCAATCAATTGTAACAATAGAGCAAATGTCCATTTGATAATTAAATCAGATATGTCATCTGTAACAATAGATATCAATATCTGTTTGAAAATTTTCAACAGCTCAGTCATCTGTCACAACAGATGCAAATGTCTATTTGATAATTAAATTAGACATGTCATCTGTTGTAATAGATATGAATATCTGTTTGAAAATTTCCAACAGTTCAGTTGTTTGTTGCAAAATATCTCATTGTAATTGATTTACATAGATCTAGGGGTGAGTACATGGGGTGAATTACAACTTCAATTGAGTCTTTGCGATTACATTATGTTGGTATTGCATTCCTCCCGACATGAGTCATCGATCTATCACTCCGAGTCAAAATATTTTGTATTAACTTAGTATTGATATAATACCTAAATTGCTTTAGATAGATCTATGGGTGAGTACATACGGTGAAATACTTCATTTGAGTCTTTGCGATTGCATGATATTGGTATTGCGTTCCTCCCGACCCGAGTCGTCGATCCATCACTCTGAGTCGGAACATTTCATATTAACTTAATATTGAGCTAATACCTAAATTGATTTATATAGATCTAGGGGTGAGTACATAGGGTAAACTACAACTTTATTTGAGTCTTTGCAATTGTATGATGTTGGTATTGCGTTCCTCCCGACCCGAGTCATTGATCCATCACTATGAGTCAAAATATTTCGTATTAACTTAATATTGAGCTAATACCTAAATTAATTTAGATAGATCTAGGGGTGAGTACATAGAGTAAATTACAACTTCAATTGAGTCTTTGCGATTGCATGGTGTTGGTGTTGGTGTTACATTCCCCTGACCCGAGTCGTCGATCGATCACTTTGAGATAAAACGATTCTCATTAACTTATTATTATAAGCTAATACCTAAATTGGTTTAGCTAGATCTAGGGACGAGTACATAGGGTCAACTACAACTTTAATTGAGATTTTTTGCAATTGCATGGTGTTGGTGTTGGTGTTGGTGTTGCGTTCCTCCCAACCCGAGTCGTCGATCGATTAATCTGAGATGAAATGATTCTCATTAACTTATTATTATAAGCTAATACCTAAATTGATTTAGCTAAAAATAATTAAGATCAATTTGGGCCAAATTAACATTTTCAAAACTTGTCATTCTTTTTCCAAATACAAATCAATCCATACAAATCATCTATTTATGGAAAAAAGTTTCATTAATTCAAATCTCGAGTTCTCACTCTTTTATTTTTCTCTTGATAATATAGATAACAACTACTCAACATATTGCTCAACCCTTCACAATAGATCGATTTTCTTTCCATTTTTGATCACATAAGTATTATTTTCTACTTTATTCTTGCTTGTATCCATCATTTTTCTCTGTATTCGTAGGTAACAAAGTTCGAGAAGAGTTATATAGTTTTTATTTTTTCTAAAAATTGAGTTTTTTAGTGAATGATAAAAAAGAAGACTTTTAGTTGTATTATCTTCAAAAATAGGTTAACAATTTTGAGTCTTGATGGTAAAATCATAGGAAGAACTTGATAAAACTCTAGATTTTATTGCACTGTTCTGTTGACTGTGGTGGCATTGGTTGGTATGTTTATGGTGGTTGTTGGTGGTGTCGGTATTCGTGGTGTTTGTGGTGGATGTTGGTGGTGTCGGTATTCATGGTGTTTGTGGCATTGGTTGGTGGTGTTTGTGGTGGTGGCTATCGGTGTGTCAGTATTGGTGGTGTTTGTAATGTATTTTTTAAAATTTATGCATACATCAATTGTAATGTAATTTTTGTTTTTTGTTGTTTGTAGATAAAATATGTCTCCCAAAAGAGAAGAAAGTGAAAGTGAATCAACTTCTGACACCCAACAAAAAAAGACTACAGTACAGAGTGATTCAGAGGAACTTCCTGAATAATCTCAGTTAGGAAAATGAAGTGGAGCATAGATATGAAAAAACAACATTAAGGAAGGTGGACAAGGGCCTGTAGATGATGATGAAGAAAATAAAAGTGAGAAAGAGGAGAAAGTAGAGAGTAAGAAAGATGATGATCATCAATATAATGATAATGGATCAACAATGGGGCATGAATTAATATCGACATCTCATCATGATCCTGTGAAAACTATTAGTATTGACAGGTTTCAAATTGGGATGCTGATAGATGACCCTACAGAACTAACTGGTGAACTTGTACTTAAATGTCAGTTGGGATTTTTTAAATTATTTTAGGAATATTATGAAGAACGAAAACATAGACGGACTTTTTAAGAGAAGTTTCTTTAGATTCTTTCTTGAGCTGCCTGAGGACCACCCTGTCCGTTTCCAAATGAGTATGGTATATAATCTTCTCATGTTCAGGATCAAGTACGTGGGGGATGATAAAGATCGGAGGAGGGGGCAAAAAGATAGATAAAATCTGGATCAACTACTATGGCATGTCGGTTTGTTTTGGCTTGTAAGAGTTTTCCATAGTGACGGGCTTGAGATACGATCATCTAGAAGAATCTATCGCCAAGAGAACACCCTGAAAAAGGTCCAAGGCAAGCAAGAAATCCAAACCACCACAATCAAATAGAGGGAAGGGATTATCTCAGCGACCACCCAGTAAAACCAACAAATGCAAGGAAAAAATAGATGGGTTGTTGGACATGGCTAAAAAGCATCGGATTTGATAACAGCTCTCAAGGATAAAACCATACCAAAGAAGTACAGGGAGCAATTGTGCTTAGTTTGGTTTGCCCATTCCGTTACATTGGCAAGAGTCGTCAACAAGGTCATGAAAGATGATTTATTGGTGCATGCTGAGGATTTTAAGAAATTCAACAATTATCCTTGGGGATATGACAGCTTTTACATGAATGTCAGATATTTACTGACATAGCTATCCCCAGGGTCGATCACATTATACAACTTTCCTTGGGCTTTCATGGTAAAATTAATAACTATTTTTACTCATCCATTAATTTATATTGAATATAGTTATTATGACTTTTTTTTGCTTGCTTCCTATTTACGTTTTTTAGGCTTGGGCATTTGAAGCCATTCCTCCCATCTAAAAGAAGGTAATGGATTACCCGAAAGAGGTTTCTTATCCAATGATGTTTAGGTGGTTGGTTGTAAAGAACAATAAAAGAATTAAGGAGGATGGTCTCTTTAACCCTCTGGATGATGCAGTACGTCTTTTTTCAAGTAAAATAATTTAACTCAATGAAAGATATTGAATAGATGCTATATATGGTGCAACATATGTTATATCTGATGCATCAGATGGGACATCTATTATGACAGATTACCCGTCCTGCTCCAACTGGTGCAATAGATGGGTAATCTATTGCGACAGGCGGTTGATATTTTGCATCAGATTACCCATTTATTGCTTTGGTTCTCTGAACTCAACTCTAATAGATTAACCATCTGCTGCAAATTATGCAACAGATGGGTAATCTGATGTGACATATTGTTAATTTATTGCAACATACAGATCATTTGTTGCATAACATGTAACCCAATAGATTACCTATCTTATGCAAACTGGTGTAATAGATTGGTAATCTGTTGTGACAAATGATTGATATTTTGCATCAAATTACCCATCTATTGCTTTGGTTTTCTGAACCCAACTCAAACGAGTTAACCATCTACTGCAAATTATGCAACATATGGGTAATCTGATGCAATATATTGTTAATCTATTGCGACATACAGATTATCTGTTGTATAAGTTATTTATGTTGACATTTTACCTAACTGTGAAAATCATTATATTATATGATTTAAATGCATTTATCTTTTTTTATAGGTTGTGCATCCATGGATCGTTCCTACTGAGCAGGAGTTGGGGATGACTTATTTCATTACTTTAGGTCATGTTGATACTATAGTAGACCCAACGATGGAATTAATAAAGAAGGAATTGGTTGGAGCAACATCTATAAGAAGAGCACTTAGGCAAGGTCAGCCTAATGTTGAGGCTCTTCATGACCAACCTACTACCGCAGATTTGGGTGCTTCTTCTGGTGGAGTTGTTGGTATTAGTGGCAGGTATGCTGATGTTGCTATCACTCGTGATGATGAGCATCTTGATGCTCAAGAAAAATTAAATATGTTTAAAAACACCCCTTTCACGGGTCCTTTTCACCATTACACAGGTCTCTCTCACCCTTACACTGGTCCCTCTCACCCCTTTTTACCCCCGTGTTCTCGTTGTAAATGGGAAAGTGCAAGGAAAGCCAGGATAAACTCTTTAAAAAGGTAGATGCTATCATAAAAGCTATCGAGGAATTCAAATCCAAGAGGGGCGTCATACCATCCAAGAAGGTGAGGAAGCCATACACTTCTACAGCGACGGTTAGAAGAAAGAAAAGAGCAATTAGCGACGTACTCTCCAGTCGTAAATAAAAAAATATTAAAGTTCAGGGGCCATTGAAGAAGTCCATCTGCGACGGACCAAGAATTCCAAGCGAGGCACACAAGATTACCCCAGGTCCCCCTCCCCTCCTCCCCAAGACTTCAAGATTATGACAGATATACGTATGCAGTAAGAGGACAAGGTAAGTTTACTTTTCCTAACCTATCCTTCTACTCTATTCTATGAAGAAGAAGCTATGCAACCGATGTAAAATTAGTTACAATAGCTAGGTATTCAGGTGCAACTGGTAGTGGTTCTGTTGCAACTTATTATCTATTTATTGCATAAGTTGCGTGGGATTGATTCAGAAAATCCTATGCAATGGATGGAACATCCGTTGCATCTTTACAATTACTAAACTATTTAAAAATTGACCTCTTATATCACAATATGTTGACAAAATTCTCTGCCTCATGAGGAAAAGGAAATTAGTGTACCCAAAATCTTATGACGCTTTCGATAGGATAATGGACCTCGACTTCTGCAAAAAGCTCAAGAATAAGTATGATCAACTCAATAATCTAGCATCGGCCTGTGGCGCAGGATTTGATTTATTAGTTTCTATGTTCAACTGGGATGAAGAAATGATAAAATATATTAGAGGTGAGAGGCCAAATCCACACGACAAGAGCTAGACCGAGGCAAAAAGGATTCTTGTAGTCATGAACATGGACGACATACATTATTGTGCTATTGAGATACTACTCGAGGAGGGAAAGATCAAGGTTTATGACTGCAACGAACCTTCCATCGATGAGGTCATTTTTTTTTATCCACATGCAGTAACTGATGGACCTGTTCCCCATCTTGTTGAGGCAGATTAAAATGATGTATCATTTGCCAGAGAAAGTGTTGATGAAGAAATCATGGGATTTTGAAGGTCGAAACAAGGGCATGAACCTTCCAAAAAATAATACCAGTTTTGTGTGTGGCTCGCACACGCTTGGACACATAAACTATTTGCTGACCTGCACAGAAATGACCAAGCCGACGACCTTTCTGTGGGAGAACGCTGTGGCAAACCTGCAAAAGATCTGGGCTTATAGGGTACTAACTGGACGCTTGGAGACTGTGTATAAAGAAGAGCCTGTGAAATAATAACTTTTTATTTCAAGTCACACTTCACTTTACATTACATGTACATGTAGTGGCAATATTTTTTTCTGTTGAAAGTTGAGTTTTTCATATTACTATAGATTGTCAATTTGTTGTAAAATATATTCTATATGTTCTGGAAGATAGTTTATCTGTTGCAATAGGTTGGTCATCTGTTTCATTATGCCGATGTTATTTCTATCTAATCTAAGTCTTAATCTGTTGCAACAGTGGAAAGACCTATTTGATAACTTCCAATAGATGACCTAAATTTTGAAACATATGCCTAAATCTGTTTGATATTTTCTAACAATTACGCTTGAATATCCATGTGCTCGGCAACACCAAACCAGTAGCAAATACACCACCATGAAAATTTCAGTAATTAGGCTTGAATATCCATGTGTTCAACAACACCAAACCAGTAGCAATAACGTCAACAATGTAGTATCTTCTTTCTAGATTTTGTTTCTCTTCAAAAGAATTGACTTTCTTCAACAAACCCTAGATTACACGATTTACTTGTGAAGGGTGTCATTCTTCATACCAATCAAACTAATCGCATCCACCCAATTTCTGTAAAAACAAGAACATAATTACAAAATAATTACAAGTCAATAATTAATCAACTAATTAAATAAGAAAAATATTACCTTTGAAATCTTACAAGTAAAAAACCTACGACCTGGATTTTGTTGAGTCCAAGAAATCTTCAATAGAACTTCATGATTGCACTTAGAATATCAAAAATCTTTATCACAAAAAATAGTGGAAGATGAGCTCGACATTGTCAAGCTTAGTTAGAAAAAATGAAAAAAAAGATGAAGAAAGACCAAATGCAAATAATTTGAAGAATTTGAATAGATAAAAAAGATGATGAAGAATAAAATTTGAGAATTTAGGGTTAAATTTTAGGAAGAAGATGAATATATAAGACAACGAGGGAAAAATGACCATTGGAGGACAAATCAGACGCTAAGTCAGCAAAAATGGGGGTTCAACGAGCCTTGGCTACGTGAATTACACGTGAGCTGCCAATAGAGCAAAAAATGACAAACTGACACATTTGATACCTATTTTAGATGTTTAAAATGAACGTTGTCTACTTGAGGTGCCAAAGTGAAAGATCGCTGCAACTTTAGGTGCCTGTCGATGGGTTCCACTTTTTTTATTTCACGTCACTTCACTTTACATTACATACATGTAATGGCAATTTTTTTGTCTGATGAAAGTTGAAATTTTTATAATTCAACAGATTGTCTATCTGTTGTAAAATATATTTTATTTGTTCTAACAAATGTTTATCTATTGCAATAGGTTGGTCATCTATTGTATTATGTTGATATTTCTATCTTGGTCTAATTTGTTGCAACAGTTGGAAGACCTGTTTGATAATTGCCAACAGATGACCTGCATGTTGTAACATATGCCTAAATCTGTTTGGTATTTTCCAACAGATAATTCGTCAGTTTTAATAGATAAGATATTTGTTGCAATATTTGAATCTAGTATTCCATTTCAATTAGTAAGTTCAAATCTAAGGATAAATAAAATTCATAGAAAACATAAAATAAATTGAATTCTTCAGAAATTAGAATTTAAAATAAAATGTAAAAAATTGTTATGGGTGCAGATCTCAACAAATAAATCAATAATTTAATTTTTGATGCCAACAATTTCTAAGGAGGGGTGAGGTTATTACTTTGAAAGAATTAAGCTATAAAGATCTACTCAATATGGACAAGTTGTTGTTCATTCGGTGCTATAAAACTCGACTTTGGTCGTCGTGAATCTTTAATGTCGCTTGTGTATGATTTCTGCGCTTTCGCTTCTTCATATTTCCATAAAAAGAGTAGCATATTGTCAATGTTGTTTGGCAGTAGCTTCTACTGTGACATCCACCTAGAAAGCCATAATTGGTCAATGCTAATCACATAGATTTTAAAAAAATAGAAAATGATAACTCATCTGTTTTAGCAAATCAAATAAGTCTTCCTTCTATTTTTAAATCATCCCAAATAGATTTTATTTCTGTTGTAATAGATGGATCAACTGTTGGGATAAATTATAACATGAGGAAGTCCTGTATGATAATTTCCAATGGATGAACCACCTGTTGCAACATATGACTCATATGTTTGGAAAAACTGAAATAGTAGGAAGTCTTGATTTAAATTGTCTTTACAGATGATCCATCCGTTTCATCATATAGGTCATCTATTGGTACAAATAAAAATAGTGCATAGAGCTATTTGATTTGCTAAAATAGATGAGACATATGTTGCAATAGATACTGTATTTGATGCAACAAGTTAGTCAACTATTGCAATAGATGTATATATTTGTTTGATAATTTTCAGCATATGTGTCACCTGTTGAAACAGATGTGTGTGTCTGTTAGTTGGAACAAATGATATATATTCACTTGCTTTAGCTCGTGCTGCTCTCCTGTAGCTCTTGTACATTACTTAATAGTGCAACACATGGACAGAGGAGTTGCAAATTTTTTTTTTGGATGCTTGATAATGCCTTGAAAATTACTTTTCTTCTCCTCTTAGCCTTAATCTCTAATGAAGTGGATGGATATGAAATCCTCTTTGATGTAATAAGACTCCTCTTAGATGTCAGTTCCTTTACAGAAGCAGTTAATGCATTAATAGTATTAATCACTACATCATATTTAGTCTTGTAGTCTTCATATTTGCATGCAGAGCATTCATGAGGAGAGGCAAAATCTGTATAACTAGTATGATAACATTAATAATGGTTTGTTTTAAAAACTGTAAGAGGAGCATCATTAGCCCCAACAGCAGCACCACTACCACCACCAACAGCTTTATCACCACTAAGACCATTAACAACAATAGGCCCACCCTCCAAAATTATTTTTCTTGTGATGGCTATTGTTCCAAACAGTTCCATTTTAATCTTTTCAATGACCTTAGAGTCTGATAAAGTTTGCACAGACCGTAAAGTAAGAAAAGATGACATCTTCAACTCTCGATTTGTCGGAACAAGCAACTGATGCACAATCTAACATAAATCATTACATATATTAGAATGATGATTAGATTATTCAAAAAATTATTAATTAAAACAAAAACTTAATTATACTTACTGCATCCTTCGGGGGGTTGAAGAGATCAATAAATTTTGCATTTTTATCAGTTTAGTCCGACAACTATTTTAAGATTCTTGGACAGGAAACTTCTTCCTGGTAGTTTACTTGTTTGACTCAAATAAGGATTGGCTTCAAACGCCCAAGCCTATAAAATAACCCTACTAAATCAAAACCATTATTGAATTAAAACAATGCATCATATCATAACAAAAGAAAGAATCATTTACCATGAAAGCCCATGAAAATCCATATAAGTTGACTGTCTTTGGCGTTAATGAAGTCAATAAATATTTGATAGTCATTTTGAAGCTGTCATAACCCCAAGGATAGCTTTTAAATGCCTCAACATCCTCGGAGAGGTTTATTAAACTAACACTTATGTTGTTGTTAACGTCTCTCACCCAAATAAAATTATGTACAAACCAAACCAAGCACAATGATAGCTTGTGCTTCTTTAAGAGTCTTTTACCTTTCAACGCTTCTATCAAATTTTTATTTTTGAAGCTTGGACCAACATGGGACACTATGTCATCACAATCACTAGACTTAACTTTGCCTTTTTTGGGTGTGCGAGGTGCCTTTTATAGGTTAGATTAGGTATAACTTGAGAAGAAGGATAACATTTTAGTCCGGTAACTATGGTAAACTCCTTCCAACCAAAACAAACAGGCATGCCACAGTAATTTATCCAAACCTCATCCATCTTATCATTGTTTTCATATATAAATCTATGGTTGAGAAGATCATATATCATTTTCATTTTGAAATGACCACTGTTGTCCTCCGACAAATTAAGATATTTTCCAAAGCATCTGTCCCTGAAATAAGTATCTAATTTTTATAATCGAAGTATTTTTCTGAAGGCGTCGAAAGATTTTCTCATGGCTGACTAAACCACAAAATCACCCGTTAAATTTGTGGTACCATCACACTGCATTCTCACAGGATAATAATCAATGCTGAAGGTTTTGACCACCTCTTCGATGGAAGGGCTATTAGCATTTGGATCTTCTCTTTTGAAATATTCCTCCTCCCCATGTTCATCATCTTCTGCTCCTGATTGAGATAACGCTTGCAAAGCAAGCTCATTGAGTGGTGGATGTAGCCTAGCTGCTTCACTTGTTCCTTTACTTGGACTTGATTCAGTTTCTTTTCTTTTGGAAGCCATATTATCTAAAATTTTCAGGAATATAAAATAGATTATAATTGATTAATACAACAACAATAATAATATACCCAGTATATTCCTACCAAGTGGGGTCTGGGGAGGGTAAGTGTTCGCAGTTCATACCACTACCTCACAAATGAGATAGAGAGGTTGTTTCTTATAGACCCCCGACTCAAAATAAAACAATGCTCAATATAAAACAATCTAGACAAAGAATAATAAAAGGGAAAAATCAACATATCCATATCCAATAATTATAATACCATATACAAGATACACCAAGTAGTCCACTAAAAGAAACAACATCCTAAACTCATGCTAGCTTTCTACCCTAATCCGCCTCCTTCAAAACTTCCTATCTAGGGTCATGTCCTCAGCAAGCTGGAGCTGCTCCATGTCCTGTCTAATCACCTCCCTCCAATATTTCTTCGGTCTACCTCTATCGCACTTGAACCCATCTTTATCCAACTTTTCACACCTCCGCACTAGGCATCCATGCCCCTCTTCATCACATAACCAAACCATCTCAACCTCACTTCCCTCATCTAGTCTTCCACCGATGCCACTCCTACCTTATCTTGAATAAACTTATTTCAATCCTATCTTTCCTAGTGCACTCACACATCCATCAAAGAATTCTCATCTCTGTCACCTTCATCTTTTGAATATGGGCCTTCTTAACAGGCCAACACTCTGCCCCATACAGCAAAGCCGATCAAACCACCACTCTATAGAACTTGCCTTTAAGTCTAGGAGGTACTTTTCTGTCGCATAAGATTCTTGAGGCGAGCCTCTATTTCATCCACCCTACCCCAATCCGATGAGTGATATCTTCATCAATCTCACCATTCTCCTGAATCATACAACCTAGATAATTGATTAATACATCATTAAAAAAGGATAACAGTAAATCAAACATTTACAATAGTAAAATAACAGTTCCAATAGATCACTGATTTGTTGCACCAGGTAGGATATCTGTTGTAACATATAACTAACCTGTTGTAGCGGATGAGTAATCTGTTGAAAATAATAAAAAAAGATCACTAATATATTGCACCAGGTAGGATATCTGTTGCAGCATATAACCAACCTATTGCAGTGGATGAGTAATCCATTTGAAATAATAAAAATAGATCACTATTCTGTTGCACCAGGTAGGATATCTGTTGTAACATATAACCAACCTATTGCAACACATGAGTAATCCATTGGAAATAATAAAAATAGGCCACACATCTATTGCATTAGGTAGGTTATCTATTGCAGCTTATAAGCAATCTGTTGCAGTGGATGAGTAATCTGTTGGAAACAATAAAAATAGGCCACACGTTTGTTGAAATAGATCACTCATCTGTTGCCAAATGAGTTATCTGTTGAATCAATATTGTTTAGATTTTTTCCAAACAGAAGAATCATTTGTTGCAACAGATGAATGATTTATTTTTGTTCATCTGTTGCATTAAATATTTAATCTGTTGCAACAGATGATTTATTTTTTGCATCAGATGGTTAATTTATTGCATCAGATGGTTAATATGTTGCATCAGATGGTTAATCTGTTGCAACACCATTTTTACCAAGAAAAATAACAAATCAACCCAGCAACACCAACATAACGCACACACGCTAATAACATCAATGGTGACTAAAAATAACCAATAAATTGAAGCAATAGTTCGACAACAAGAACTACAATAACAACAAAAAATTATATTTCACATCGGAAAGAATAGCGAAGGAATGCCAGAAATTAGGGTTTTATTCAGTCCATATTTCAAATTTAAGCAAGAAATATTGAAATTGTTAGCCAATACTAGAAGAGAAGTTCACTCAAGTTCCTCTGTTTCTAGGCTAACTAAAAAGACATAATTTTTACATGTGAAAGAAGAAATGGGACGACGAAGAACTTGAAGTTGTTGTCGCCAGAGAAGTTGGCTCAAGTTCCTCTGTTTCTTCACGTCGATTGATGGTTGAAAGTCGAAAAGAACTCGCCCAGCTATTTGTCATTGGAGCTTGAAGTCGTCGAGGATTAAAGGGAGAAATTTTGAAAAACTATTAGTTGAGAGAGAGTTGAGAGAGATTGTCTCAAGAGAGAGAGGAGAGAGATGGTTAATTTAGAGGAGAGGGGTGTGACTTGATTTGTTTTTTTGAAAAGATTAAAAAGTTTTAAAAATATTAATCAAGTCCACAATTAACTTGATCAAGTTTCCTAATTATGTTTGACCCTTTAAGTTGGTCGATGTCATCAATCCTTCATTCATGACTTAAAAGACACATTTTCTTCAATTTTCTCGTGTTAGTACGAGCTCATTATCTATAATGCATCGTCATACCTTACTAAAAATTCTATTTGTCCCGAAGTAGTCATCTTAGCAAATTATATTTATTTTAACATATTTGACATTTTAAATAGTAGAAAGTCCTTTTTACATTTAATTTTCTTTGGTAATTACGAAACTTTATTAATCATCAAAACTATAAACATTACAAATCTAGTAGCTAACTATACACAGTTAGCTACACTTTCTTTCTGCTACAAAACACCAAATACACTAGAAAAAAGACTATGAATAACATTCTGCAACCTAGATGTTCTAACACACATAACATAGACTATCTCTTTTGCTATAACTTCCCGTGATCTGCTTCGTTTCTAAAAAAATTCTCAAGTTCCTCTCAATCCATATAGCTTGTATGACTTCTATGCATAACATCTTAAACACTAGTGCTTGCTGGGATTTGCCTTTTGCATTGGTGATCAACCAACTTTAATGTTGTTCCCAATTAATAGGTTCATACATCTGTCTATGCAGCCATCCCAACACTCTATTCCATAGTCCGCTTGCATACTCACATTGAATCCTAGTTTTCTCTTTCTGAATTTTACAGAAACAACACTTTGTAGCTATTTCCATTCCCCATCTAGATAGCCTCTCGGTAGTTAATAACTTACCCTGAAAATGGAGCCAAGTAGAGAATATAGCTTTAGGCCTAGCTGCATTATTAAACATGTCACATTTCCATGGAACAGGTTCTCTAGCAGCAATTGATTAGAGATAAATTTGCCCAACCACACTTTTTCTTGTAGGCTGCAGCTGAATATGTGACAGCATTGATTTAGCCTCCAAAAACGTTCACATTATTCAACATGCTTGCTTGGGTACTCTGATTTCCTCCACTGCTTGGCTTTTGAGATAGTATGTGTAGATCCACCTAATCCACATCTTGCCTTGTTTGTGGTCAACATCCCAACATTGTTTGGCAATAGTTGCTTTACTCCACACATATATGTTTAGTGATATTCAAACCTCCAACACACTTTGAAGTGCATAACTTATCCCTTGCTACCAGAGCTTTCTTCGTTACAGTACTAGTGTCTGCCCATAGATAGCTTCTACAATGAGCATCTATCAACTTCAACACTTCTGTAGTAATAATGAACAATTGGGACCAAAAAGCTTGTATACCAAACAACACAGATTGGAGAAGTTGTGTCCTGCCAGCATAAGATTGCTTTTAGCTGTCCGTGAAGAGATTTTGGAGGTGATCTTAGTTATAAGTTGTTGCCATTGAATGAGTGAGATTTTCTGAGTTGATAAGAGCATTCCAAGGTATTTAAAAGACATTTCTCCTTCTGAGTAACCAAGATGAGCTAGAATACTGTCTCTTACTTTCTTGTCCATACCATCAAAGTAAACTAAACACTTCCAAATATTAGCTTGAAGATCTGAGGCTTGGGAAAACACTGTAAAGTCCTGATGCATCATGGTAATACAATCCAAATGTCTCCTAATATAGAGTAGGAGATCATCTTCAAAATACAATTGGCTAATCCTAAGCTTGGCACATCTAGGGTGATTGAAAACCCTTTTTCTTCTTCAAATTATTCAACAATTTACTCAAGTTCTCCATACCAGTTGCAAAATGAAAAAGAATACATGTGATCTCCTTGCCTGAGTCCCTTTAGCTACTTAAAAAGGTAATTTATGTTCACCATTGATAATGATATTATAGCTTACAGATCTCACACATTCCATGATCCACTCAATATAAGTTACAGAAAATCCCTGCTCAGACATCAGTTTCTTCAAGTATGGCGACTCCAAGGAGTCATATGCTTTCTGAAGATCAATTAATCATGTATCTGGGGGTTATGTGTTTTCTGTTGTACCCTTTCACCAGTTCTTAGGCAAGTATAGCATTATCTCCCAATTTTCTTCCTAATATAAAATTAGCCTGAGCTTCACTAGTCATAGTAGACATCACCTTCTACAATCTTGTAACACCACGGGTGTTAGGGGAGTCTAAATCAAGCTAAAAATGAACCCACATGATTCCTAGATTGAGTGTAAAATACCTCAGGATGATTTCAAATGCGTTGGGAGAAGTTTGGGCATAGAAAAATGGTTGGGCGTCGCAAGGGAACCATCACGGGATGGCCCTGCGCCGATGGGAAGCCCGCAAGGAGCTACTGCCTCGCCTCCACGCTAAGCCCCGGGCCGCAAGGGGGCTGCTTCGTGTTAGGCCCCGCCACTGTGAGGCCAGCCCTTCGCGTTAGGGTCTGCGTCGAGACCGCCTCTCCTTTCATCAATGGGACATTGTTTTAATTGTTTTTAAAGTGTATTTAGGTTCTTTCCCACCTATTAAACCATCCCTCCTTCACTTAATATACTTCTAAGCCTTAAAACATCTGTAATCACTCAAAAAGGGTCATTTTTCTCCTAAAAACAAAACTTGAAAGCTATAAGGCTAGGGTCAAGCTTGGGGCTCATCTTTCTTGCAATTTTCAGGGAAAATACTCATCCAAAAGGTATGTTGAATACTTCTTATTTTATTTACTATACTCAAGTGTGAATGTTAATATTGTCATGCTTATTTTGTTAAAGTTTCAAAGTTGGGATTTGAGAATTGCATTATAAACATAAAACATTGATTTTTCCCTTTTTCTTACAAATTGTTTCTAACCACTTGTGGAGGGTTTGGAGGTTTGAACAAAAGAGTGAAAGGATTCATTTCATTATGTGATATTGTGAACAAATGGAATTATAACTTTCAAGTATTTTGAGAAGGCTTGGAATTAAGATGATGAACAAAAATGATACCCTGGGCTTCCTTCATATTCTTGGATATTTACTACCTATTGTATTTAGTTATGAACTTACGACATGAATCCTTACAAATTTTCTATTAAATTATTTTAGTTCCCTTTCCTTGGGTTGCATGCTAGTACTCGTTATACTGACTGTCTCTGAATGCTATATTATTTCATGGTGTAGGTTCGGAGGAATTTTCTCGTAATTCTACACAACACTAGGTCACGTATATTCTCTCGGGGATAGCTGGTTTTAAGCCCCACATCATCCAGAAGACTTTCTTCTGTTTACTAAGTCACTTTATGTTTTTATGGCATGGTCGGGGTCATGTCGAGACATATGAGTATTCTTAAAATTTAGGCTTCATAGACAGTGTTTGATAAAGGGTTGAATGATATTGTTAAGATATTGATAGTACCTTATGTAAGGTTTTGAATTTCCTTAATCGTGGGCTTACTTCCGCATCTTTAAATTATGACCAAGCTTTTGAGATAACACTAAGGGGTCAACCCCGATCTTTATTGGTTTGGGTTGCTCGTCATGAATAGGGCCAAAGTTTGGGTCGTTAATAGCTTGGTATCAAAGCATGGTCAGGTCCCAGAGTGTCTATGAAACCATATCAAATAGAGTCCTTTTTATGGGTGTGTAGCGTGCCACACTTTTAAGAGGGAGGCTACAGGCATTTAGGAACATTTCCCTTCTCTGTGGTCTATTTCGTGTTAGACAGTCTGGTTATTATGAAAATCTTCTAACTCTTGACATTATCGCATTTCATATCATGCTTCCACGAAGATCTAATAGCCGCAGAAATTCAGCTGGAGACTCCATCGCAACAGAGGAAAATACCGAAGAGGTTCGACCTACCAATGGAATGCAAACTTAGTATAGAGCCTGTAAACCTGACTTTACTGGTCCTCCTAGGCTTTCGCGGACCCCAACTAGTCTACCTCAAGCCCCCCGGGCTGGTATTAACCACACTCAGTCTCCGTAGAAAGATGTCATTAATGTTGAGTTTCGTCAGTCCATTCATACACTTGCTCAAATTATGGCATCGCAGTCTTGTCGATCTAATCAAGTTGGTCTTGTCACTGGCTCATCTGAGATTACTTGAGTTGGTCAATGTTTGAGGAAAAATTCCTCGACTTTCATGATTTCCAAGGCTAAGGAAGATTTGCAAGAGTTTGTGGATGATATGGAAAATATTTTCAAAGTTATGCATGCTAGTGATACGAAAGGGGTAAAGTTTGCAACTTACCAATTAAAAGGGGTGGATTACCAGTGGTATGGTGAGTGGAAAGAGTAGAGGGGTAAAAATGCTGAGCCAGCTATGTAGGATAAGTTATTTGACACTTTTCTTGACCACTTCTTTCCTCGAGAATTGAGGAAAGCTAAGGTTGAGTAGTTTGTAAATATTAAGAAAGGTAAGATGAGTCTCAAAGAGTATGCCTTGAAATTTACTCAACTATCCTATTACGCTTTTGAGATGGTGTCCATTATGAGGTCTCATATGAGGAAGTTCGCGTTTGGTCTTTCTAATGATTTGGCGCTGGAATGTAAAGAGCGATGTTAAATAGTGAAATGGACATATCCAGGTTAGTGGTGTGTATGCAACAGGTAGAGGATGAAAATAAGAAACATGTAGAAATAAGGGAGAGCCAGAATAAGAGAACTAGGTCCACAGATCGGGATTCGAGTCAACAACATAGCAGAAAGGGGGAAAACATCTATTTAAGAGGAAATCATGGGATAATACTCACTCATCAACTAGTGCACTAGTCCCTGAACCCTTATGTGATCAGAGATTTTAGTCTAGCATCAACCCTAAGGTGTAGGGTACTCAGTCTCAGGCTAGTGTGGCTCGGTTAGCTTTCTTTTACCCTTCCTGCCGCACCTATGGAAAACTTTACCGTGGAGTATATCGATTCAACAAGGGAGTATGTTATAATTATGGCCATGACATGACCCGAACCAGGGCCTAGTTGTGTTGGGCATCTCAAGTCCAACCAAGATCGGAGACCACCCCCAATACCCAATCGTAACAGCCCTGCATCTTATGACGGATGAATTTCGAACATATAATAAGATAAATCAATAATAATTCAAGACATTACATAAAGTCCATATTCGTAATCCAACAACCTCAATCAAATATCAACCAGTGCCAACTCCTATGCCAATACTAATACCAAGGATGACACCAATATCGACACCACCTATGCCCATAGTAGTCCGACCAAGCCTCTAACTAGAATCAAGTAACATCCAATTGGGACATGCCCCTGACTATATCCAAAACCAAAATCCAAGAAACAAAAACAATGGAAAAAATTTCATCGCATGAAATGGAGTCTTCCGGAGTATGAAAGCTCACCACTTCAATCTGACTTAAAGCTATCCCTGAATTCAAGTCACTGAGAAGGAGGAATGGTTGTATGGCTGGTTCCTGCATCGCATGGGGTTACAACACTCAAAGACGGTTAGCGAAATGAACATAAGCACATACTCAGGGATAAAGCTAAAATAATGCTATTATTAAAACCAAATCAAATAACCATATGCATTTACACCTATATATATATATATATATTTATCATGCAGGGATAGGGAACCGGTTTTAGCATACATTTAAAACCTTAACCTGGGTTATATAGCTCGATCGTCCTAAATGTCCACCCATGGGCTAAATGGGTTCAGCTTCCCCTATTGAAAAGACTGCGGTGCATGATAGCTGCACGAATCAAAGAAAAACCTCAAATGACTAGTATATCTCCTAAATAAAAAGTGTTACATCATGCACACAATTACCATGACCAAATCTCACATTGGCAAACATGAGTTTCCAGTATTGGTCCCCCTCCCCCCGAACCTCTACCTTCCACGGCTTTGCTAACATAGTCCTCTTTAAGACCATATTAAAACTAATTACACATTTCAACTATTTACCAAGGAGTATTTTGTTTAGTCATTAACCGTTGGTATCGTCATACCCAAAATTAGAGCTTACAAGTCTATCCTATTATGCCATACTAAAACCATTAAACCAAGTTGACTCTAAAGTTTCCAATTAAACCAAAACCATGGCCACCAAGTCTTTTCGAAACCATTTAAAATCCACCAGACCAATTCAGGTTCAATTACCATTTATACAATGCAAAGATATCAAGATTAGTCAAGCAAAGTGACAAATTCTTCTCATTGGTATTTTAACAAATAGGTTGAGGCACATAATTTTCAAAGCCATAACTAAGTAATTTGGGGGAATCCATAATACCCCAAAATTCATTTACCAATAACATGCATCTCACAATGTCAAAATTATACTAAAAACATGAAAGAAAATATAATAAAACCACGAGAACCATTATTCAACCATAAACATCCAAAACCCTCCAACCATTATTTCAAACCAGAATAATATCATAAAAATAATACATTAAAACACATGATCTTTGTAAAATAACAATGAGGGAGGAGTAACATGCGCTGGATACCAAGGAAGATAGAGAGAATCACTCTTGAAATCCCCAAATTGATTAGCTTGAAGAAGCCCTAGCCTCTTTTATTAACAACGAGTTAGAGAGATTTTTAAGAGTGTTTCATTAGAAATAATAGGTTAATGAATTCCCAAAAGGTATTTTAAGTCGTGGTATCTAATGGAGTTACAAGGAAGAAATGTCTAGAATACCTCTAACTTAAACTGTAAGAATACCACAGGTGGTTACGAGTTGACCCCATAACATATGACCACAACTGTAATACCCCAAAGATTTCTAGCAAATTTCGTTCCAAGAATGACTAGTATTAGCTTTTAAAGTGAAGGATAATTATTCCATGAGGAATTTTCAAGATTTTCACTTTTTTCATGTGGAAAATTCAATAAGCTTTCCACCGATATATGATTCGCTTAAATTCGATAACCGGGTAAGAAGTTATGACTATTTCAAGTTCCCGACATAAAACAACGCCATATTAGTCAGTGCCGCACCGCGCCACAAGAGGAAATAACATTTGGAAATTTCCAGTAGGTGTTCGCGATTATGGCGTGTCGCGCCAACACTCAAATTCAGAATTGTCCTTTTTCCAGTATCTCAGCGCGATTTCCCCTGCGTCGCGCCAAAGTTCCAGGTCACAAAGAAAGGGGAAACACGATGGCTCTACATCGCGCCATCCCTTAATTTCCTAATTTTCAATTTCCAGTGACACAGTGCGATAACCCCGTGTCGCGCCAGGGGCTCAGTTTGAGAAAATTTTAGTAAATTAAATGATGCGTCCAGGGTTAAAAGGGTCAATTCCCTACCCCTATTTAAACCCAATAACACGTGATTTAGCTATTCTTCACCCAAAATATACTATTTTCTCTCAAGTTTCTCTCAAGAACAAGATAGGGTTGCCATTGAAGATTCAAATTCAAGAAGGTTTCACCATCAATCTTCACAAAATCACGAACTAAGGTATGCATAGTGTTCATTCATGGACTCCTTTCGTCCATGAAGCCCAGGAATCTCTTTTCTAAATTCAAGTTATGGATTTTCTTTTGAAGTTTATGATTGGGCTGCTTTTGTTCATGTTGATAATGAGTAATTGAATTGTATTCCATGAATGAGTGTTAAATTCCATATGGGTTGATTTGTAATGGTATAGATTCATGAAACCCTAGGACTAAACCCTTGAATGATTAAATTGGAATTGAATCACAATAGTTAATTGTTGTATGATCTTGTTTACACATTCTATGCCTACTATGTTTTTAGTTGAGTGCCTAGATGAAGGGAAAGTGTCTAATTAGCATGATACCATGAAATCCCCATGTACGTACAAGCTTATGCCTATCACATGGTTGATGAAATGCTTCAGTAAATGTATTATGATGATTATTATGTATTCAAGTAAGTCATGCTTTGTCAGTTTCCTTCCATCTAGTCCTGGAGGTACTTGTACCCGAAACATTAGCTGTGTACCTAGAGCCATGTCATGTTTTCACGATTCTCTCAGTCAAGCTATGAATCCTTAGACTTTAGATAGTCTTATGACTCAGGAAAAATCTACATGATCTCATGACTCAGTCAGTTGTCAAATATCAGTAGTATTCCGTTAGTCAACGAAACTTAGTAACTCAGCTCATGTTCAGTTCAGTAAATCATGTTCAGTGTCCATTTAGATGGGAGCAGGAATTAGCACTGAGTGAACCCAAGGATGGGTACACACACTATCAGATGAGGGTGTGATTCTTAGAAGTCATCCTTGTATTCCAGAACTACGTATCCAACATAGGTTGAGACATCAGCACTGTTAGATGAGGGTTTATTAGGTGGATAAGCACTGTCAGATAAGGCCCCCACCATTCTCTTTTGGGGCCACTATTAGATAAGGGTCTCCTACAGCTTGTCCTTACTAGTGGCGCGGTATTGACACCCTTCCAATTGGGGTTACAAATTGGACCCCAACTCAGCCATAATGGCGTATCAGAGGCATGTCGATTAAATACTACCTCCTATAATTTTAGTACCAGTCTCAGTAAAAGAACTCAGATAGTTCTTCAGATTCAATATTGTCAGATACAGTCAACTCAGATACAGTATAAAACTCAGATAGTTCCATCAAATTTATGACTGTCAGATACAGTCACCCATGTTATCAGTTACATTCAGATACAACTATTTATGCTATCAGTTATATTAGTTATTAGTATGTCATCAGTATTCAAATTCAGTAATCATGATATCGCAGTGTCAATTATAGTTACGTATTTATGTATGTATTCTTGCATTCATGTTAGCCAGTCATCTAGCATTATTTATGCATGTTAACCCTTGGATTAGCCTACCTCACATGTATACACAGTACATTCAAATGCACTAACGCATTTGCGCTATGGTGCTTTCTTTTTATGTTACACTATAGGTTTAGAGACACGAGTTCCAGATCAGCATTAGATTCTAGTCTTAGCAGTCAAAATAGAAGTGAGTCTTCATCCTTCGAGGACATAATTATTTCTCCACTATTTCATTGATTAGTTATTAGTTAGAGTTAGTTGGGGACATGTCCCATCAACTCTTTATTCAGATTATTCTGACAGTAGAGGCTTTCAGACTAGATGCCGACTATTATGTTTCAAACTTCAGTGTTTACAGTTTTGTTTTGGGTATTGTATTACCCCATCGATGTTATCTCATCCATGTTATATTTAGTATTGAACCTTATGGCCTTTTAGTGCATGTTTCTGCATTATTCAGTATTTTATGCAGTATATAGGTACAGATATTAGTCATAGGTTAGATTGTGGTCCTTTGGGGTCATGAGCACCGTGTAGCATTTTGGTTCAGCAAATTGGGATGTTACAACAACATACAACGCATACCATTAAGTCATCACCAGGACAGTGAGTTTGAAACCTATACACCATTCACCATAGGACTCCCTAACCCCAACTCATAACCAGACCATACGACTAGTATGGTCCAGTCGTACTTAAGGATGAATCCAAAAGGATTGAAACTGGACAATATACGAATTCTCACAATGACTCATAACCTATCCTCACAGCTCTTAGTGAGCCACTCCCACTCATAGCCAAGTCAAGTCACTAAGTAATTGATTTGATTAAGGGACCGTCCTAACGACCCATCACCACCACCACTAATGACTCGTACCACAAAAACCTTAACCACAATAGATTCCCAACCACCATCCATTGGACACCTAATGATTTGGGTCACATGACCCGTACCCACACTATATGACTCATATAGTGAGTTGTTTCTAGTGTAGTGAGTTTAAAACTTAGAGAATTTCCAACGGCCAAAACCTAGGGTATTTTAGGCAAATATAGATAATTCCATTAAGTGTGTCCCTCGATAAAAGTTAATTTTGAGGTTAACAGGACCTAGACTATTCCTAATTTAGTTTTTGCTAAGAGCGCTACTTCTGGGATGGGAAATGGTCGTAACCGTCCGTATGTAGATTCTGAATTTTCTCAGGTGTTGTCACTGGTATGTTACACCTTTTCTCCCGTGAAGTTTATGCATTACTTAATATCGGTTCCACACTATATTATATGACACCTTATGTGACAGTATATTTTGGGTTTGGTCTAAAAAATATTTCTAACCCTTTCTTAATTTCCACCTCGGTGGGTGAGTCTATTTGTAACGTCCCGAAATCTAGTTCCCAGGATGCCACACAGTCTTCGAATTACAAGTAGTCCTGAGCTAACCTTGGCTGCCTTCTAATATATCTGAATCTTATCATAGGGAGATATAAGTATAAAATTATTGTAAAATATGGAAAACTGTCTGAATATATCTAAAAGTACTAATCTCATCAATATGATTAAACAAATACTAAAAAGTATGAATACAACAACTAAGATCTAAGACTGAATCTGGTAGTCCGACAAGCCTTTACTAACTGAATCTAGAGATTTATTAGGACAGGCCATAGTTGACTTGGACCAAACTGAAATATCTATTAATAAACTGAGAACATGAATAGCTAAGTCCCCAAAATATGAGGACTCACAAACTGCAAGGATGTAGATAAGATACTCAAAAATCAATGTTGCTGTTGGGATTGAGCACTTGAACCTATATTATGAGACAATGTAGTACATAGACATATATATATGGATCAGTACTTTGAGGATGTACTGAGTATAAGGGGGTGCATGAAATAAGTAAACAATATCATCATAGTTTATAAAAAATATTATGCATGCTAAATGTAAATGACTCACATAAGCTTGAGAAATTTGAAAGTCAAATCATGAATAATAAACATGTAATCTAAATCTTGTGAGCCATTACACTTAGTTCAGAAATCTGTATCTTGTTCTTATTCTCAAATCATTTAGGCTAAATGAAATATGAAAACTTATTTTGCATATCTTAAGGCTTTAAATCACTTAAACTATTTCAAGAGTAGGGTACGTCTGTTTGGGAGGTTCTTCTAACCAACATGTACACCATGTGAGCATCCATGGTGTCCCACGACTAGCCTCTGTAAGGTTAGGGTTGTTCTACCCTTGCCATCAGAATAGAACAATCTAATCTATGTGATCATAATCTGAGTCATCCACGTAGAAGTGGGAATAATTTGAATCTGTACCTACGGTGGCACGTAGTTCTATGGAAGATAGGGCACGCTAATCCCACACTTTTTGCTCGGTGCTAAATACTACTCCCAATCTCATGCTCAAAATGTTAAGAAAAATCCACTTTAAAAGTAATCTAATGGTTTAAAAGAAAAACCAACTATAAATCTGTAATATGAATTTGTAAAGTGGATTTTAAATCTGTTCTGAGACCAAAAGATTAAATCTTTCTCAATAATCTAAAAATATTCTAATCATGGGGTGTTTATAGCACAACAATTCTTTGAATAACAATCTTTAAATAGGGCTTAATAACCCATGTATCAATATCACGATAAACATCTCAAAAATTCATGTTTGATAATATAAATATTCATAATTCATCATAAAATCTGGAAATTTCAACAATATGCATGGAAACATAAACATAATCATGTATTTCAACTTCTAAATCATGGAAAATCTCATAATCTTGCAAATAATGATAATGGGTATAAACCTTAACTTGAATTTCATGAGAAATCATATAAAATGATAGTAAATTTGTATGTAAAATAAAGTTTTGGGCACAAGGATGAAAGGAGTATCCTTGTTCATAACCCCACATACCTTAATTTGATGATCTTTGATAAAAGGCTTGAATTTCTTATTCCTATTGATGCCTTGGAGATGATTTATTAGTGTTCTTGTATTGGAAAATCTCAATCTTGAGTTATCTTGGAGGATTAATGGAGTAATCTTGGATTTCTTGGGGAGGAAGTTGATGAACTAGGATTTTTGTTTGAGGGAAATAGATGAATAAGTCATAAAGTGCCTTGATATTTGTAAAATCTTATATTTTTAGATGGATTGGGGGTTGGGGGATTTACCAAAATAGCCCCTTTAAACTCTTAAATGGAACTACAAAACGTACATTTTTCCGATTTGGGTGGCCACCGGGACGCGCCACTATCGCGGTGGCTCATTGGAAATTGGATGAATGGGAAATGGGCTCATTCCGCGATGTGCCACAATCGCGGAGCCCTTATATTTGTCATTTGAACCACGGGCGCGACGCGCCAGTATCGCGAGGTCACACTGGAAATCGCCAAATGGAAAATTTGGCCTCTCCGCGATGCACCACAATTGCAGAGGAACTCTGGAAAATGACAAATGAAATTTTTCACTGCTCCACGATGCACTAACGGTCCAAATGATGGTGTTTTACGATTGGAGCTTAAAATAGCCATAACTTCTTACCCGATTATCAGATGTAGGCGAATCTTATATCGTTGGAAAGCTTATTCAAATCTAAAGAATTTCACACAAAATAAACATAACATTCATTGTAAGATCTAATCCTTGTCATAATCAGGATGAGTTTAGGCTAGGAAAATCGTAGGGTATTACAATATCTCCTCCTTGGGAACATTCGTCCTCGAATGTCACTAGTTAAGCTAGAATTTCTAAGGAATTTGAGAATATAAGATAGCATGCACAACTGAATTGAACTGAATATCTAAATCTAAATCTTTCTGAGCTTCTGAGTAATTTTGAAAGTGCATGAACTTACATGAAAAAGATTTTATAGCTGAATCTGTGATTAGAAAAGGAATGAATTAAGGAAGAGTATTACCTTCGGCTAAATCTGAGGTTGCAGAGAAGAGGTGAGGGTACTTGGCTCGCATGTCTACTTCTGTTTCCCAAGTGGCACCCTCAATGGACTGATTTTTCCAAAGAACTTTGACCAAGGGAACTTCTTTGATCCTTAGTCTACGGATCTGATGATCTAAAATCTCAACTGGAGTCTCTTCGTATGAAAGGTTGTTCTAAATTTCTGAGCTTTCTAAAGGAACTACAACGGTGGAGTCACCGATGCACTTCTTAAGCATAGAGACGTGGAATACAGGATGAACGGCTAACAAGTCTGTAGGAAACTCAATCTCATAAGCTACTTTTCCAACACAACTTAGAATTCTATAAGGGCCAACATAGCAGGGACTAAGCTTCCCTTTCTTTCCAAATCTCTTTACCCCTTTCATGGGTGAAATCTTCAAATACACAAAATCACCAACTTCAAACTCGAGGTCCCTTCTTCTCACATTTGCGTAGGATTTCTGACGACTCTGGGCTATTTTTAATCTCTCTCTAATCAGCTTAACTTTTTCCATAGCTTCAAACACTGAATTAGGCCCAAGCAAAGTGGTCTCACCTACTTTAAACCAACATATGGATGATCTACATCTCCTCCCATACAGAGGCTCAAACAGGGCCATCTGAATGCTAGAATGGTAACTGTTATTATAACCAAACTCAATTAATGGCAAATGTTCATCCCAACTACCTTTGAAATCAAGAGCATACACCCTCAATATATCTTCTAGAGTTTGGATGGTCCTCTCTACCAGACCATCTGTCTGCGGATAAAAAGCTGAACTAAGGTAGATCTGGGTGCCAAGACCTCTCTGAAAGGCTTTCCATAACTGGGAAGTAAACTGAGTACCCCTATCCGAGATGATAGACAAGGGAACTCCATGCAATCTGACTAAATCTCGGATATACAACTTAGCATAATCTTCAGCTGTATAGGACGTATGAATTGAAAAAAATGCATTGACTTAGTCAATCTGTCTACAATAACCCAAATTGAATCATGATGATGAAACGATTGGGGTAAACCAGTCACAAGTAGTAGTATATCTTGGTAACACCTGGATGAATAGAATAATGCGCACCATGTGCTTCTGCCATAATTCTCTGCCTCAAATCATCAACACAAGGCACACACAATCTACTTTAGTACCTTAACATACCATCTACCCCTTGGCAAAAAACCTCTACCTTTTGGTCTTTAACTAATTCCTTCAATTTGACCAAGCTAGAATCCATATCTTGTTTTTCCTTCACTTTCAAAACTAGGGAAGATTCGAAACTTCTCTAAACCCAGACATTCCCTTCAGCTAAATCAACCAACCTAACACCCAATCTAGAAAAATGATGAACTTCTCAAGCCAATTCTTTCTCACCATTCTCCATATGAGCAACACTGCCCATAGACAATCTACTAAGGGTGTCTTCCACTACATTGGCCTTGCTCGGATGGTATAACACACTCATATAATAATCCTTTAACAACTCTAACTACCTTCTCTGATGCAGAGTCAACTCCCTCTGAGTAAACATTTACTGGAAGCTTTTATGGTCTGTGAATATATCAATATGAACACCATATAGATAGTGTCTCTAGATCTTCAAAGTAAATACCACAACAGCTAATTCCAAATCAGGAGTTGGGTAATTCTTTTCATGAGGTTTCAACTGTCTATAGGAATAGTCTATGACCTTACCTCTCTGCATCAACACACAACCCAAACCAACTCTCTAGAGGCATCACAATACACCATAAAACCACCTGTACTATTAGGTAACAATAACACTAGGACTGAAGTGAGTCGAGTCTTCAACTCCAGAAAACTCTTCTCGCAGGAATCTGACCATTGGAACTTAACATTCTTTTGGGTTAATCTAGACATAAAAGATGCAATAGATGATAAACCTTCAACAAAACGGTGGTAATAGCCAGCTAGACCCAAGAAACTGGAAAGATAGGTCTAGGCTAATTTCTTACAGCTTTTGTGTTTTGGGGATCAACTCTAATGCCATCAATGGAAATAATATGACCAAGAAAGGCTACTGATCTTAGCCAAAATTAACACTTTGCAAGACAATTCTAAGATGATCTGCATGGTCATCCTCACAATGGGAGTATACAAGGATATTATTTATGAATACTATGACAAACATATCTAGATACTATTTGAACACTCGATTCATGAGGTCCATAAAAGCTGCTAGAGCATTGGTTAACCCAAATGACATAACTAGAAACTCAAAATGACCATAGCGGGTTTTAAAGGATGTCTTAGGAATATCACATTCCCTAATTTTAAGTGATTATAGCCTGATCTAAGGTCTATCTTTGAGAAATAACTTACACCTTGCAATTAATCGAATAGGTCATCAATTCTAGGAAGAGGATATTTGTTCTTGACTGTCACCTTATTTAGCTGATGATAGTCAATGCACATGCGCAAAGAACCATCTTTCTTTCACAAGAATAGGATGGAAGTGCCCCATGGAGAAACACTAGGCCTTATGAAACATTTATCTATATGATCTTTGAGTTGCTCCTTCAACTCCTTAAGCTCTGTGGGAGCCATACGATAAGGAGGTATAGAAATACGCTGAGTATCTGAAAGAAGGTAAATACTAAATTCTATCTCTCTATTAGGAGGTATCCCTGGGAGATCTTCTGGAAAGACATCTGGAAACTCATTTACTATATTGACTGACTGAATAGTTAGAGTCTTAGACTTAATGTCTTTAACTTGAACTAGATGATAAATGCAACCTTTGGATATCAACTTTCTTGCCTTAATATAAGATATGAACTGACTCTTAGGAGACACTAAATTATCGAACCACTCAAAGGTTGGCTCATCTGGAAACTAAAACTTCGCCACTCGGGTGTGACAATCTATTGAAGCATAATAGGAATGGAGCCAATCCATACCAAGAATAAGATCAAAATCAGCCATATCTAACTCTATCGAGTCTACTAACATGACTTTATAAAGGACAGTGATAGGACACTTTTATAGATTTTTTTAGCAACAACTGACTCACCTACTGGGGTAGAAACCAAGAAGAACTCGGGAATCTTTTTAGAATTTATCTCAAAATTCACAGCAACTAACGGGGTCACATAAGAGAAACTTAACCCGGGTCTAGCAACACATACATATCAAAATAAAAAATGTGAAGCATACCAGTAACAACATCTGGGGAATCCTATGGCTCCTGACGGGATGGAAAAGCATAAAAACTATTCTGGCACTGACCACCAACAGTACTAGATGATGCGCCCTGAGGAGAGGCTAGGCGACCTAAAGAAGCTGGTGCACTGTTAGCCTGAGTCTGGGGATAAACATCTCTATTTCCCCATCTAGCATGCGGGCATTCCTTGACTCCATGACCCTCCTGGCCACAACTATAACAACCTTTCTATCCCAATAAATATTTACCTCCATGATGCTTGCCATAATTTGGACATAGGAGATGATTTGGCTTCCCACTCATACTACCTTAAGATGTGGACTTAAAAGACTTATCCCACTACTCTTGCCTATTTTTGGGTGCAGTAGCACTGGCTGAAGAAGGTGCTGGCATAGATGAATAATTCTAAAATTGCTAATGGTTTTCTCCTCCAGACCTATTCTGATTGTGATCAAACTGCCCTGTTCTAGCCCTCTTATTTACTCTCTCTCCTTCCTTTATCTTTTTTGCCTTAATCTGCTGAACATGCATCATCAATCTAGAAAGATCCATATCCCTATTAAGCATAGCATTCCTACACTCCTTAACTACCATCCCAGACACACCGGTCCCAAACTTACTCATGCTTGACCTAGGGTCAACCATCTGAATAGGGGCATACTTAGACAACTGATTAAACTTGAGGAAATGCTCCTTTACTGTCATAGAGCCCCGCCTTAGGTTCATGAACTCTTCTATCTTAGATTCCCTCATCTCAAGTGGGAAGAACTTGTCTAAGAACGTATCCTAAAATATCTGTCAAGCCATGGGAGCTGCATTCGACCCCTAAACTCTTCTTCCACATCACTACCCAATCATAAGAAATATTCTTCAGCCTATAGGATGCCAATTCTACACTTTATTCTTCAAAAACATACATAATTTGGGTAATCTTCTTCACCTCATCTAGATATAGTTGTGGGTCCTCACCTACCTTCGACCCAAAGAATTATGGCGGGTTTATTCTCATAAAGTCTCAAATTTTGGTTGAGGCTAAATCCCCATCTTACTTAGATGGGACTATAGCCTGATGATTACCTTAAACATTAGTAGTTATAGCTTGGGATAGCACCTAAAAAACTGCTCGAAACTCTACATATGACATATTCTCATTCAAAGGATCTGCGGGCTGAGGTGTCTGGTTATCGTTTCTATGGGCGTTAGCTTGACAAGGAGGCATTTCTATCATAAAAGAGCATGAGTTAATAGTAGATAGAGAAAACTGTAAGCACGATGGATTATGAAAGAAAAAAAGGATTTTCCTGAAATGCTCCATATTGCTCATAGATGTGGTGCGCTTTACACCGATGATCAAGACTCTATGTAACGTGGATTGTCTGACTCCCTAGGACTCTCTAAACCTTATTCTCTGATACCAACTTTGTAATGCCCCAAAATCTAGTTCCCGGGATGCCACACGATGCTTCAAACTACAAGTAGCTAACTCTGAGTCGCCTTCTAACATATCTGAATCCCATCATAGGGAGATATAAGTATAAAATTATGGTAAAATATGGAAAACTATCTGAATATATCTAAAAGTACTAATCTCATCAATCTGATTAAACAAATACTAAAAAGTCTGAATATGATAACTTAGATCAAAGACTGAATCTGGTAGTCCGATAAGCCTCTACTAACTGAATCTAGAGAGTCAATGGGACAAACCCCAGCTGACTCGAACCAAACTGAAATATCTATTAATAAACTGAGAACATGAATAGCTAAGTCCACAAAATATAATGACTCACCAACTGCAGAGATGTAGATAAGATGCTCGAAAATCACTGTCGCTGCTGGGATTAAGCACCTGAACCTATACTATCAGACAATATAGCACATAGACATATATATAGATCAGTGCTTTGAGGATGTACCGAGTATAAGGGGGTGCATGAAATAAGTAAACAATATCATCATAGTTTATAAAAAATATTATGCATGCTAAATGTAAATGACTCACATAAGCTTGAGAAATTTAAAAGTCAAATCATGAATAATAAACATGTAATCTAAATCTTGTGAGCCATTACACTTAGTTCTAAAATCTGTATCTTGTTCTTATTCTCAAATCATTTAGGCTAAATGAAATCTGAAAACTTATTCAGCATATCTTAAGGCTTTAAATCACTTAAACTATTTCAAGAGTAGGGCACGTCTATTTGGGAGGTTCTTCTAACCGACATGTACATCATGTGAGCATCTATGGTGTCCCACAACTAGCCTCTGTAAGGTTAGGGCTGTTTTACCCTTGCTATCAGAATAGAACAATCTAATCTGTGTGATCACAATCTGAGTCATCCACGTAGAAGTGGGAATAATCTGAATCTGTACCTACAGTGGCACGTAGTTCTGTGGAAGATAGGGCATGCTAATCCCATACTTTTCGCTCGGTGGAAAATACTACTCCCAATCTCATGCTCAAAATCTTAAGAAAAATCTACTTTAAAAGTAATCTAATGGTTTATAAGAAAAACCAACTATAAATCTATAATCTGAATCTGTAAAGTGGATTTTAAATCTGTTCTGAGACCAAAAGATTAAATCTTTCTCAATAATCTAAAAATATTCTAATCATGGGATGCTTATAGTACAACAATTCTTTAAATAGGGCTTACTGACCCATGTATCAATATCATGATAAACATCTCAAAAATTCATGCTTAATAATATAAATATTCATAATTCATCATAAAATCTGGAAATTTCAATAATATGCATGGAAACATAAACATAATCATGTATTTCAACTTCTGAATCATGGAAAATCTCATAATCTTGCAAATAATGATAATGGGTACAAACCCTAACTTGAATTTCATGAGAAGTCATATAAATTACAGTAAATTTGTATGTAAAATAAAGTTTTGGGCACAAGGATGAAAGGAGTATCCTTGTTCATAAATCCACATACCTTAATTTGATGATCTTTGATAAAAATCTTGAATCTTTGATTCCTATTGATGCTTTGGAGATGATTTCTTAGTGTTCTTGTATTGGAAAATCTAAATCTTGAGTTATCTTTGAGGATTAATGGAGGAATCTTGGATTTCTTGGGGAGGAAGTTGATGAACTAGGGTTTTTGTTTGAGGGAAATAGATGAATAAGGTATAAAGTGCCTTGATATTTGTTAAATCTTATGTTTTTGGACAGATTGGGGTTTGAAGGATTTACCAAAATACCCTCTTTAAACTCTTAAATGGAACTAAAAAATGTATATTTTTTCTATTTGGGTGGCCACCGCGACGTGCCACTATCGCGGTGGCTCACTGGAAATTGGATGAATGGGAAATGGGCTCCCTCCTCCGTGATACGCCACAATTATGAAACCCTTATGTTTGTTATTTTGACCGCTGGCGCAGCGCGCCAGTTTCGCGAGGTCACACTAGAAATTGCTAAATAGAAAATTGGGCCTCTCCGCGATGCACCACAATTGCAGAGGGCTACTAGAAAATGACAAATGGGATATTTCACTGCTCCACAATGTGCTAAGGGTCCAAATGACTGTGTTTTACAACTGGAGCTTAAAATAGCCATAACTTTTTACCCGATTATCGAATTTAGTTGAATCTTTTATCGTTAGAAAGCTTATTAAATTTCCTACGCCATGGAAAGTTCAAATCTAAAAAATTCCACACAAAATAAACATTATTCATCCTAATAATTAATCCTGGTCATAATCTGGACGAGTTTAGGCTAGGAAAATTTTGGGGTATTACACTATTATAGCCAAGAGAGTCTATAGGGGCTATGTGGTGTCCATCTTCCATCGGGCTATTATAGAAGATCTTGTAGAGATTGATATAGTAGATTTTCATGTAATCTTGGGGATAGATTGACTTCACTCATGCTATGCTACCTTGGACTGTATAACCAAAAAGATCACTTTTCATTTTCCTAATGAACCGATGATAGAATGGGAGGGGAGTTTCTTAGTACCTAAGGAGATGTTCATTTCTTATCTTAGAGCTAAAAAATTATTATCTAAAGGGTGTTTGTATCATCTGGTTTGGGTCATAGATTTTAGTGCTGAAAGTCCCTTCTTGTTGTTTCTTCTTGTGGTTAATGAGTTTCCCAAAGTTTTTGCGGATGTTCTTCTTTGAATTCCTCTCGATAGGGAAAAAGTCTTTGGATTGAACTTCTTCTCGATACTCATCCCATATCTATTCCAACATATAGGATGGATCCTGCAGAGCTGAAAGAGCTAATGAAGCAGTTAAAGGACATTCTTAATAAGGGTTTTATATGTCCTAGTATTTTTTTTGAGGTGCGCTTATGCTTTTCGTGTGAAAGTAAGATAGGTCTCTCCGGATGTGCATAGTCTATCCTCAACTAAATAAGGTCACTAAGAAAAATGAGTAACCTCTTCCTAGGATTGATGATCTCTTTGATAAACTTTAGGGTGCTAAGAGTTTATCTAAAATAGACTTTTATTCAGGTTACCATTTGCCAATGATTAGGGAAGCTAATATTCCCAAGATTAATTTCCAAACCCGTTATGGCCATTATGAACTATTGGTCATGTCTTATGGATTGGATAATGATCCTAATTTTTTATGTACCTTATGAACTGGTTGTTTAGATGATTTCTAGATTTGTTCGTAATATTTTTCATTGATGACATCTTGGTGCACTCTAAAGTGAGAAGGATCATGTTAATTACCTCTCTATTGTGTTGCACGCCCTTAAGGATCAGGAGTTGTATGTGAAGTTTTCTAAATATGAATTTTTGTTAAGTGTTATGACTTTTCTTGGGCATGTTGTCTCTAGTGAAAGGACTAAAGTGGATCCACAAAAAATTGAGGCGGAGAAGAAGTGACCTAGACCCACGACTCCAATCGACATTAGGAGTTTCTTGGGTTTAGTAGGTTATTATAGGATATTTATAGAAAGTTTCTAGTCTATCACTGTTCCGCTTATGATATTGACTTAGAAGAAGGTAAAGTTTGTATGATCTAATGCTTGTGAGGGAAATTTCTTGAAATTGAAGGATTGGTTGACCTCTGCTCTTGTTTTGACCCTACCCGAGTGTACTGAGAGGTTTGTTGAGTATTGTGATGTATCTTAAGTGAGACTTGGGTGTGTTCTTATGCAACATAGGAAGGTGGTAGCTTATTCTTACAACATAAGGTGCACGATAGGAATTGCCCGACTCATGATCTAGAGTTAGCGGATGTGGTTTTTGCATTGAAAATTTTGCATAACTATTTGAATGGAGTGCATATGGACATCGACTTAGACCATAAAAGCTTTTAGTATATGTTCACCCAAAAGGAATTAAACCTCAAGCAGATGAGGTGGCTATAATTGCTTAAGGACTATGACATGAGCCTACACTACCACCAAAGTAAAGTTAATGTTGTTGCTGATGCTCTTAGCAGGTTGTCTATAAGGAGTTTGTCTTATGTTGAGGAGGAAAAAAGAGGGTTGGTGAAGGAAATCCATCGGCTGTCTATGCCTTTTGGATTTTGAGGATGAGGGAGTGACCGTCCATGAAGTGGCTAAGTCATATCTTAGGGTCGAGGTTAAGAAGAAAAAGGTTCTTGTCCCTATACTTGTGTAAAGCAAGGATGATGTGGGTCAGCAAAAAGTTATAGCATTTGAAATTGGAGGAAATGGTGTTCTGAGATATCAAGGGAGATTATGTGTTCCTGATGTAGATGGGCAGTGGGAGAGGATTTTGATCAATACCATGTGTATAGGTATACGGTTCATCCCTATTCGACAAAGATGTATCATGACTTGAAAGAAATATATTGATAGAGTAATATAAAGAGGGATGTAGTTAATTTTATTGTTAGGAGTATACATTGTTAGCAAGTTAAAGTGGAGCATTTGAGACCGGGTGGCACCTCCTAAGAAATAACTCTACCCATTTCGAAATGTGAAATGATTAATATGGATTTTGTTACTGGTCTTCCACAGTCTCAAATTAGTACGATTCCATTTAGGTCATTGTCCATTTGGGTGGCACCATCCTAAAGACCCATTACCACCACCAATGACTCGAACCACCAAACCATAACCACAAAAAAACCCCAACCACCATCCACTGAACACCTAACGATTTGGATCTCTTACCCGTAACCACACTATACGACTCGTATGGTGAGTCATTGCTAGGGAAGTGAGTTTAAAACTCAGGAAATTCCCAAGGGCCAAAACAAAGGATGTTTTAATTCTACCCTACTTGGATCATTCGTCCTCGAATGATGGAACAAGGCAGTTACTAGCACGATTAGACCCCCAAATATATCTTTTCTTACCTTTAAGACAGAAAATAGATTACCAAAAAATCTACCATTTACCTATAACAAAGACAGAAAATAAATATCCTAAGAGCAATACATACCTTAAGCACGATTTTCCAAAATGGAAAATAGGAATGGATACTTGGACTTCATGTCCTCTTCTGCTTCCCATGTAGCCACTTCCACCTTGTGGTTCCTCCGTAGAACCTTTACCAAAGCTACGTCCTTGGTCCGCAACCTACAAACCTGCCAATCCAAGATCTCAACTGGGATCTCCTAAAAAGACAGAGAATACTAAATACCAATATCCTTGATAGGAACTACTAGCGACGGATCACCCATGTACTTCCTCAACATAGAAACATGGAACACCGAATAAATGGAGCTCAAACTAGAAGGTAACTTCAACTCATACGCAACATTGGCAACCTTTCTCAAGACCAAGTACAAACTGAGCTTTCCCATCTTCCCAAACCACATCACTCCATTCATAGGAGTCACCTTCAAGAATATCCTATCCCCAACTTGAAACTCTAACTTCCTATTCTCACCAAGCCTTCTCCATGGCTTGGTGAACCAAATTTGGGACAAACATCTTCGCCTCACTAACCTCAAACCACCTAATAGGAGACCTATACCTCCTACCATATAACGTCTCAAATGGAGCCATTACAATGCTAGAGTGGTAGCTATTGTTGTATGCAAACTCTATAAGAGGTAAATGCTCAACCCAACTACCACCATAGTCCATCACGCAAGCTCGAAGCATATCTTCCAACATGTGAATAGTCCTAACTGCTTTCCCATCCGACTGTTCATGGAAAGCCATACTAAGACTCACCTTAGTCCCCAAACCTTTCTGAAACTACTGCCAAAAGTAAGATGAAAACTGTGTGCTACAATCCGAGATGATAGAAATAGGCACCCCATGGAAATTCACAATCTCATGGAGGTACAACCTCGCATAATACTCTACTAAAAAATTTGTTTGCTCTGGCAAGAAGTGAGTAGACTTTGTTATCTTATCCACAATGACCCAAACTGAATCAAACTGATTTTGAGAATGAGAAAGACCGGTAATAAAATCCATATTAATCACCTCCCATTTCTAAACAAGCAACTCAATTTCTTGATACAATCCTCCAGGCCTCATGTGCTCAACTTTCACTTGTTGGAACACCATGCACTTAGACATAAAACTAGCCACATCCCTCTTCGTATTGTTACACCAATAAATCTCTTTAAGGTCATGAGATATCTTCGTCAAAGCAGGATAAATAGCGTACATGACTCATGTTCCTCAGCCAAGATCCTCCCGCGCAATCTATCTATGTCAGTAACACATAACCTCCCTTAGTTTCAGAAGGTACCATCACCACTAATCTCAAAGGCCATCACCTTATGCCCACCTATATCACCCTTGATCCTCATCAAGACAGGACCCAACACTTCCTTCTTCTTCACCTCAGCACCCAAGGATGACTTCGCCACCTCTTGAAAAAAATACCCTTCCCCCCATCCTCAGAGTCTAAGAGACAAACTCCAAGGTTAGCGAAATGGTGAAAATCTTTCACTAACTCACGCTTGCCCTCATCCACATAAGCTAGACTCCGTATGGATAACTTGTTAAGAGCATTAATAACCATGTTAGCTTTACCTGGATGGCAGTGAAAAATTATGTCATAATCCTTGAGTAGCTTAAGCTATCTCTTTTGACTGAGGTTAAGCACTTTTTAAGCAAACACATACTGCAAACTCTTATGATCTAAGAAGATATCCACATATACTCCATATAGGTAGTGACACCAAATTTTCAGCGTAAATACCACAACCAGTAGCTCCAAGTCATGAGTTGAATAATTCCTCTCATGTACCATCAACTATATAGAGCATAAGATATCACCTTGCCATGCTGCATTAAGGCTCAACCAAGCCCCACGCGAGATGCACCATAGTAGACCACAAACCCATCAGTGCCTTCAGGCAAAGTCAATACCGAAGCCAAAGTTATTTTATCCTTCAGTTAATCAAAACTACCCTTACAAACATCAGACCATGAGAACTTCACCTTTTTTTGAGTCAACTTAGTCAAAGGGGCAGTTATAAAAGAGAAATTTTCCACAAACCTTCTGTAATAACTGGCTAAACCAAAAAGCTCTAAATATCAGCTGGAGTGCCACTTCTTAACCACTGCAACCTTTTGTTAATCCACCATGATCCCCTTACTAGAAATGACATGACCCAAAAGAGTGACAACATTCAACCAGACTTCATATTTCAAAAATTTGGCATACAACTGCTGCTCTTTCAGGGTTTGTAATATAATACAGAGGTGATTGGAATGATCTACCTCACTCTTTGAATATACTAAAATATCATCTATGAAAATATTGATGAACAAATCTAGAAACAAATGAAAGACTCTGTTCATCAAATCCATGAACGCTGCCAGAGCATTGGTCAACCCAAAAGACAGAACCAGAAACTCAAAATGCCTATACTGGGTACGGAAAGCAGTCTTAGGGATATCTACCTTCCTAATATTTAACGGATGATGCCTGGATCAAAGATCAATCTTGGAGAAAAACTTAGCACCCTAAAGCAGGTTAAACAAATCATTTATCCTTGGAAGAGGGTATTTATTCTTTATCGTCACCTTATTCAACTGTCGATTCGATACACATCCGAAGGGAACCATCCTTATTATGCACAAATAAAATTGGTGCACCCCATGGAGACACACTAGGACGAATGAAACCCTAATCTAAAAGATCCTTTTGTCGCTTCTTAATCTCTTTCAACTCAATCAAAGCCATTCTATATGGGGAACAGAGATAGGATGAGTGTTCAGAACAAAATCTATCCCAAAATTAATCTCCCTATCAGGAGGGACATCAAGAAGGTCATCGAGGAAGACCTTAGTAAATTCATTCACCACCGAGATGGAATATAAAAAAGGACCCTCCAAGTTAGAATCTCTAACCCAGACTAGATGATAGAGACACCTCTTGTAGATTAATATTCGAGCTCTAAGATATAATATGAATCTCCCTTTAGGGGCTAGGGAACCACCCTCCCACTCAATAACTAGCTCATTAGGGAATTTAAAGACCACGTTATGGGTTTGATAGTCTAGAGAAGCATAACATGAATGCATCCAATCCATCCCTAATATGGCATCAAAATCAACCATATATAATTCAAATGGATACACCAAAGTCTCTCGACAACCCATAGACACCACATAACCCTATAGAATCTTCTAGCCATTACGGAGTTACCCACTGGGGTTGAAATAGAAAAAGGGTTCAAAATATACTCAGGACCAAAACCAAAATGCATAGCCACAAATAGGGTCACATAAGAAAGAGTGGATCCTAGATCAAGTAAACAATACACATCACGGGTAAAGAGTTTCAACATACTAGTAACAGCATCAGGCAATGCCTCAGACTCCTGATGAGTAGTAAGAGAATAGGGTCAATTTTAACTAGTATCGGAGCTAGATGGTGCACCCTTTGGTGCCGGAGTGGAATAAGAGGCAATAAGAAATTTTCTTGCCCCAAAAGCAACCTTACCAATAGGATAGTTTCTAATCATATGTCCTGGCTAACCATAGTTGAAGCACTTGTCCTTTCATCATCACAGTAACCCCAATGCAATCAACCATAAAATCTATAGAAAGGATATTATGGAGCTGATTGGGACCCACTAGCCTGAGATTGGGCACCCTATGCTCTATAGTTGTCGCCACTTTAAAAATGTTTATCACCAGACGACTTTGGGTAGGGAGCACTAGCCATCGAGTAAGACCTAAAGTTTCACAACTTCTTCTTGGATCACTTGCCATCATCCCTCCAACTCTACTATTGGCCACCACCCTACTCAAAAAATATAGACTTCTTTCTCTGCCTTCCCCTAATCTTCACCTGTTTCTTCTTCTCTTTCTCAACCTGCTGCATATACACAACCAACCTGGAGATATCTATTTCTTTGCTCAACAAGGTAGCCTTACTATCTAAAATCAAGTCTTAGGACAACTCGAAAGCAAACTTTCTCATTCTAGCCCACATGCTAGAAACCAACTCCAGAGCATATCGAGATAACTAGTGAAACTTCAAGGCATACTCCTTGACCATCATCCTGCCTTGCTTCAAGTCAAAAATCTCTTTCACCTTTGCTTTCCTCAACTCTCGAGGAAAGAATCAATCTAAAAAGCACTAGAGAAATCATCCCATAGGTCTGACTAAGCATTGTCAACCCTTGACTGCTCATATTCCTCATACCATTGGTATGCTACATCTTTCAGTTGGTAGGCAGTGAATTCCACACCCTCCATGTTAGTAGCATATATAACGCAGAAGTCTTTTTTCATCTCATCAATAAAACCATAAGGATTCTCCTCAACCTTAACAACAGTAAACACCGAAGGGCTCAACCTCATAAATAGGCAGGCCCTTGCGGCCTCAGAAGATGGAGTAACAAAATCACCATGCTCAACTTGAGAAACTACCAATTGTGCTAATATATGGATAGACTGACAAAACTTAACATTCGTTATATATTCTTAAAGAGCTCGAGAACGATTAGAAGGGACCAGTGGAACTCTAGGAGGGAAATCAAGAACTAGAACCCTAGATCGAGTCTAGATCCCATAAGTAGGGTGTTTTCCATCAAAAATGTCCTCAGGTGGGACAAAAGAGTTTTCATGAGATTCAGATCATCGGGTAGGCATGATCTGAAAAGCGAACAAATAGGAATTTGAGAAGATTCAAGACCTTAGACTCTACAACTCAAAAATAAAACACAAGAAAGAAAAACATTCCTAAATGCCTCGTAGCCTCTCCCTTATAAGTGTATCACGCTACACACCCTTAAAAGAGACTCTAATCGATATGGCTTTGTGGACTCCTAATTGACCATGAACCTAAGGTTCCGATATCAATTTGACAGGACCCAACTAGGGCTTAATCGTGTCGAGTATCTCAAGTCCAACCAAGATCGGAGACCACCCTTAATACCTAACCATAACCACCTTTCACCCTACGTCAGATGAATTTCAAACATATAAAAAGATAAATCAATAATAGTTTAAGACATTAAATAAACTCTATATTCCTAATCTAACAAACTTAATCAAATATCAATCGGTGCTAACCCTAATGCCAATACCAATACCAATACCAATACCAAGACTGATACCAATATCAATATCATCTATGCCCATAGTAGTTTGGCAAATACTCTAACCAGAATTAAGTAACATCCGATTGGTACATGCCCCCGACCATAGCCAAAACCAAAATCCAAGAAATGAAAACAATGAAAAGAAGTGCATAGCATGAAATAGAGTCTTTCGAAGTATGGAAGATCAATTTGACTAAAATTTGTCCCTGATGGAATAGTTGTATGGCCGATTCTTGCATCGCATGCGGATACAATACCTGAAGACGATTAGTGAAATGAACGCTAGCATGTACTCAGGGATAAATATAAAATAATTCCATTATTAAAATCCAATCAAATAACCATATTCAATCACACGTATAACATATATATATAGTATCGGGATAGGGAATAAAATTTAGCATGCATTTAAGACCTTAACCTAGTTTGTGTATCTCGGTAGTCCTAAATGTCTACCCATGAGCTCCCCCTATTGTAAGGACCCCAATGTTTGTTAGCCGCACAAACTGGAGGAAAACCTAAGATGACTAGTAGTACTCCCAAAATATAAAGTGTGACATCATACACACAATCACCATGACTAAACCTTACATCGATAAATATGAGTTTTCGCTATTGGTCCCCCTGGGAACTCCACATTCCACGACTTAGCTAACACAAACCACTTTAATACCGTATCAAAACCAATTACACATTGCAACCATTTACCAAGGAGTATTTTGTTTAGGCATTAACCGTTGGTATTGTCATACCCAAAATTAAAGCTTGCAAGTCTATCCTTTTATACCATACCAAAACCATAAACCAAGTTGAATCCAAAGTTTCCAATTAAACAAAAACCATATCCATTAGACCAATTCAGGTTCAATAACCATTTATGCAATGCAAAGATATCAAGAGTAGTCAAGCAAAGTGATAAAATTATTCTCATTGGCATTTTAACAAACAGGTTGAGGGCACATAAGTTTCAAAACCATAACCAAGTAATTTAGGGGAATCCATAATACCCTAAAATACATTTTCCATTAACATGCATCCCACAATGTCAAAATTATACTAAAAGCATGAAATAAAACATAGTTAAACCACGAGAACTATTATTCAACCATGAACATCCAAAACCCCTGAACCATTATTTTAAACCATAACAATATCCTGAAAATCATATATTAAAACACATTCTCTTTGTAAAGTAACAATGATGGAGGAGTAACATGCCTTGGAAACCAAATAAGGTGGAGAGAATCACTCTTGAAAGCTCCTAATTGGTTAGCTTAAAGAAACCCAAGTTGTTTATTGAACAATGAGTTTGAGAGATTTTTAAGAGTGTTTGATTGGGAATAATAGATTAATGAAGTCCCAAAAAGTGTTTTATGTCATGGTATCAAAAGGAGTTACAAGGGAGAAATGTCCAGAACACCCCTAACTTAAACTATAAAAATATCGCAAGTGGTTACGAGTTGACCCCTTAACTCATGAACAAAACATACGAATCATATCATTGAGTCGTCACCAGGATAGTGAGTTTAACACCCATACATTGTCCATCATATGACTCCCTATCCCCTACTTGTGACCAAACCATACGACTAGTATGGTCCAGTCGTACTCAAGGCAGAATCCAATAGGATTGACACTGGAAAACATACAACTTCTCACAATGACTCATAACCTATCCTCATGACTCTTAGTGAGCCACTCGCACTCAGAGACAATTCAAGTCACTAAGTTACTAATTTGATTAAGGGATCGTCCTAATGACCCATCACCACCACCAACGACTTGTACCACCAAACCTTAACCACAATAGATTCCCAACCACCATCCACTAGAAACCTAGTTATTTAGGCCACCTACTCTGTACCCATACCATACGACTTATATGTTAAGTCGTTGCCAGGGTAGTGAGTTCAAACTCAGAAAATTCTCAACGGCCAAAACCTAGGGTATTTTAGGCAACTCTGGATATTTCCAGTAAGTGTGTCCCCTGATAAAAGTAAATTTTGAAGGCAATAGGGCCCATACTATTATTCCTTTAGATTCTGCCAAGATCGCTACTTCTGGGATGGGAAATGGTCGTAATCATCCATATATATTATCTACTCATCAGGATTTTGAAGCTTCTCCAGGTGTTGTCACTGGTATGTTACAACTTTTCTCCCATAAAGTTTATGCATTTCTTAATCTCGATTCCACCCTGTAGTTTATGGCCTCTTATATTACTGTGCATTTTGGGTTTGGTCTCAAAACTATTTCTAACCCCTTCTCAATTTCCACCCCGGTGGGTGAGTCTATTATATCCAGGAGAGTCCATAGGGGTTCTGTGGTATCCATCCTCTATCAAACCATTATATAAGATATTGTAGAGATGTAATCTTAGGGATCAATTGACTTCACTCATGCTATGCTACCTTGGACTATAGATCCCGAAAGACTACTTTTCATTTACCTAATGAACTAATGATAGAATAGGAGGGGAGTTCCCTAGTACCTAAGGAGAAGTTCATTTCTTATCTTAGAGCTAAAATATTAATATCTAAAGGGTGTCTATATCATCTCGATTCTAGTGCTGAAAGTCCCTCCTCATAGTTTCTTTTTGTGGTTAATGAGTTTCCCAAAGTTTTTCCCAATGATGTTCTTGGAATTCCTCTCAATAGGGAAATAGACTTTGGATTGAACTTATAGTCGATACTCATCCCATATTTACTTCACCATATAAGATGGCTCCTGCAGAGCTGAAAGAGCTAAAGAAGCAGTTTAAAGACATTTTTAATAAGGGTTTTATCTGTCCTAGTATTTTTTCCTTGGGTGCTCTTGTGCTTTTTATACAAAAGAAAGATGGGTCTCTCCAGATGTGTATAGACTATCCTCAAATGAATAAGGTCACTAAGAAAAATAAGTAACCTCTTCCTAGGATTGATGATCTCTTCGATCAGTTTCAAGGTGCTAAGTGTTTCTAAAAAATAAACCTTCATTCGGGTTACTATCACCTAATAATTAGGGAAGCTGATATTCCTAATACTACTTTCCAAACCCGTTATGGCCATTATGAATTTTTGGCCATGTATTTTGGATTGACTAATGCTCTGGCTGCTTTCATGGACCTTTTAAACTGGGTTTTGAGATAATTTTTAGATTTGTTTATAATAGTTTTCATTGATGACATCTTGGTGTACTTCAAAAGTAAGGAGGATCATGTCAATCACCTTCGAATTGTGTTGCACTCCCTTATGGATCAGGAGTTGTATGCAAAGTTTTCTAAATGTGAATTTTGGTTTATTATTGTTAATTTTCTTGGGCATGTTGTCTTTAGTAAAGGGATTATAGTGGATTCATAAAAAATTGAGCCGGTGAAGAAGTGGTCTAGACCCATGACTCCAACTAACATTAGGAGTTTTTTGGGTTTAGTAGGTTATTATAGGATATTTATAGAAAGTTTCTTATCTATAGCTTCTCTACTTATGATATTGACTCAGAAGAAGGTAAAGTTTTTATGGTCTAATGCTTGTGAGGGCAATTTTGTGAAATTGACAGATCGGTTGACCTCTACTCCTATTTTGACCCTACCCGAGGGTACTGAGAGTTTTGTTGAGTATTGTGATATATCTCTAGTAGGACTTGGGTGTATGCTTATGTAATATAGGAAAGTGCTAGGTTATGCTTCCTGATAACTTAAGTTGACGAGAGAAATTACCCGACTCATGATCTAGAGTTAGTGGATGTGGTTTTAGCATTGAAAATTTAGCATAACTATTTGAATGGAGTGCATGTGGACATCTACTTAGACCATAAAAGCTTGTAGTATGTGTTCACTAAGAAGGAATTGAACCTCAAGCAGATGAGGTGCCTTAAATTACTTAAGGACTATGACATAATCCTACCCTACCACCCAAGTAATACTAATATTGTTGTTGATGATTTTAGATGGTTGTCCATAAGGAGTTTCTCTCATGTTGATAAGATAAAAGAGGGTTAGGGAAGGAAATCTATTGGCTAGCTAATTTAGGAGTTCGCCTTTTGGATTTTGAGGATGGGGGAGTGACCGTCCATGAAGTGGCTTAGTCATATCATAGGGTCGATGTTAAGGAGACAGTTTATCATCCCTCTGTTTGTGAAAATCAAGGATAATGTGGGTCAATAAAAAGTTATAGCATTCGGAATTAGGGGAGATGGTGTTATGAGATATTAAGAAAGATTATATGTTCCTGATGTAGATAGGCTGTGGAAGAGGATTTTAATCGATGCCATGTGTCTAGGTATACGATTTATCTCGGTTCGACAAAGATGTGTCATAACTTGAGAGAAATGTATTGATCGAGTAATATAAAGAGGGATGTAGTTTTATTGTCAAGAGTATGAACTGTCAGTAAGTTAAAGTGGAGCATTTGAGACCAAGTGGCACCTCCCAAGAAATAGCTCTACCCATTTGGAAATGGGAAATGATTAATATGGATTTTTTTATTGGTCTTCCGCAATCTCAAAATGAGTATGATTCCATTTAGGTCATTGTCGATTGGAAGACCAAGGTTGCCAACTTTCTACCAGTGAGGACTAATTACTTTGAAAAGGATGATGCAAAGTTGTTCATTCAAGAGATAATTTGGTTACATGGAACTTCAATGTCTATTATATCTGATCGAAGTATTCAATATTCTTCTCATTTGTGGCGGTCTTTTCAGAAGGGGTTGGGTACTCAGATGAATCTTTGTACCATTTTCCACCCTTAAATGGATAGACAAAAGAAACATACTATTCCAACCCTTAAAGATATGCTAAAGGCTAGTGTAATTGACTTTAAGGGAAGTTGGGTTGATCATTTTCTGCTTATTGAGTGCACATATAATAATAGTTATCATTCCATCATCTACATAGCTCCTTTTTGAGTCCATATATAGTAGGAGATATAGATCATCGATTGGGTGGGATGAAGTGGGTGAGACTAGATTTTTTGGGCCTGACTTGGTACATCAAGCAATGGAGAAAGTCAAAGTGATTAAGAGCTAAAATTTGAGGTTGGTGATTGGGTGTTTCTGAAGGTCTATCCTATGAAAGAAGTTATGATATTTGGTAAAAAGGGAAATCTTAGTACCCATTATATTAGTCTGTATCGAATTCTGAGGAGAGTTGGAAACGTTGCTTATGAATTGGACTTACCGATGAGCTTGGCATTAGTTTATCCTATTTTTCATGTATCTATTCTCAAGAAATATGTGGGTGATCCTTTCTTTGTGGTTCCCATTGAGAATATTGGTGTGAAAGATTCTTTGTCATATGAGGAAATTCCTATCAAAATTTTGGATAGACAAGTTTTGAAATTAAGAACCAAGGAGATAGCTTCGATAAAGGTGCTATGGAGAAACCAAAAAAGTGAAGAAAGATACTTGGAAATTGGAGGAATACATGGCAAGGTGATAGCTTACGCATTCTCTTGATTCATTTGATTTTATCTTTTGAGTCCTTCTGTGTTCTTTTTTGTGTCATACTAAGGGTATCCTAATCTCTCATTTAGGGATAAATGATCCTAAGGGGGGATAATGTAACACCCAGGGTGTTTGGGAGTCTAAATCGAGCTGAAACAAACCTACATAACCCCTAGATTAAGAGTAGAGCACCTCGGATGGCTTTGAATGCATTGGGGGAAGTTTGGGCATATAAAAATGGACGGGCATCGTGAGAGAACTATCGCACGATGGCCCCGCACTGCGAGAGATCCTGTGAAGGGCTACTACCTCACCCCTGCACTAGACCCTGCACCGCAAGGGGGATTCCTCGCATTGGGTCTCGCTTAGCAAGGACGAGCCTCTATGTTGCGTCGCGACCCCTCTCCTTTCCCACCTATTATATCGTCCCTCCTTCACTTAATATGTTTTTAAGCCTTATAACATTCGTAATCACTCAAAAAGGGTTATTCTTTTCCTCAAAACAAAACTTAAAAGCTATAATGCTAGGGTTCAAGCTTGGAACTCAATTTTTTTGTAGTTTTCGGGAAAATACTCATCCAAAAGGCATGTTGAACACTTTTTATTTTATTTACTGTACTATATGGTGAATTTTTAATATTGTCGTGCTTATTTTTGAAGTTTTAAAGTCAGGGTTTGAGAATTGCATTACAAACACAAAACTTTGACTTTTTCCTCTTTCTTACAAATTGCCCCTAACCACTTGTGGAGGGTTCAGAGGTTTGAATAAAAGAGTGAAAGGATGCATTTAATTATTTGAGTTTTGAAATATTAAATGTTGTGAACGAATGGGAATTATAACTTTCAATTATTTTGAAAAGGTTTGGAATTAAGATGATGAACAAAAATGACACCCCATCCTTTTAAATCATAAAAATTGATGAAATTTGATTGTTTTGAGATATTTTTGCAATCCTAATGACTAATATGTTCATGTTATTGAATGATGGGTTTAAGGAGTTGATGATGTTTTATGGTAATATTTATGCGGCATGATACAAATGGCTTGTAAGTCTTGGTATAATGATACCAATATATGAATTCCTTAATGAAGACCCCTTGAATAAAAGAAAAGGAAAATGTTTTAATTGGGCATAAAGAGGAATTGGTATTTTCAATGAGAAGGTAGCGCCCTCGTGACTAACACTATAAACCACATTTGTGATGTCGCCTAAAACTAAACCTCCAAGAAGTAGAACATGGTCATGTCAAATATAATAACCCAATAGAGGTTGGGGTCGAAACCACAGGGAATACGCCAAATGTATCTCACGATTCTATTGAAGTAGCCAAAAAAATTCAGGAAAGTAAATAGGGGGTTTTCTGTGAAAACAGTAAAGTAGCAAAAATTTTTGATTGCTTTAGTTGAAATCAATTTGATAAGAATACTAGGACTGCATTCCTCTGGCTTCCTAATTCCATAGATTTATCATGCTTAATCCAACTAGCTCAATGCTCTACATGCAGAATCTGACAAGATATGTATCCCCAACCATCTTGTGAATGCCTTTGGTAAATTTTACTCCTCACCTCATGAGTTTCAGAATGTCTCCTTACTCACCCTTATCTTTGATCCTAGTTCAACTATCTCCTTTTGGGTGACGAGTTGATTAGATGAGGGTTGGTAGCCTCAGATTTCTATTACAAATCTCAACCTCTCTTGTAAAGATGATCTTGAATATTGGCAAGTTCTTAACCTTTTTAGTAGTTAAGAAAGCATACAAATTGAAAAAGATCACAATACATGCATAAGCACTGATTTAGAAGGTTCTCACACTTTCTCTACTTCGTTATTTTACCAGGGTTACCACAACCCTAGTTAGGTGGTTTAGCCTCTTATGGATATAATAATATCCATGGAATTCACTAAAGAAGGCTTAAGATGAATCTCACAATAATTTAAGAACAAAACCCAAATTCTCAAATTAATAATCAACAAAAAATCAAGAGCAATGGATTCCAAGTTTAAACATTTAATCTTGAAAATAATATATGTTGGTGAATATAAAGAGTGCATAAACTATAATAAAAACATACAAAGAGTATTTATAGTTTCTCAAAATTACATATAAAACCTAAAAGAAATAGGAAAATAAGGTTGGTAGTGGCTACGCCTCAAACAACGAGTCATCGGGACTCGTAGTCAACTCCATTGTCTTCCTTCTTCACTCAATGATGATGACTCATCATGAGAGACTATGAGTCATTGGCTGGACTCGTTGTCTCTCCAGTGGATTTTTATCTTTCAGAACTTTCCTCATTATGCTCAGAATAGTTTCTCCCTATGAGTTGTAGCCTAACACTACAACTCGTTGCTAGCCTTCATCTTCACTGTGCTCCAATTTATTCATTCTTAGGACTTTCCCCTAAATGTGCTTAGAACGATCTTCTATATGACTCGTAGTATGATCCTACAATTCATAGTCTATATCTACTTTATCGTTCAGCTCAGAATACCTCACTATTAACTTGACGACTTAGACTACGAGTCATATAGTCACCTAACAACTTGTATCTAGGGCAGAAACTTTAGTTTTTCAAGATATTTTTCTTTTTACTTTGTCCGTTTTCACTTCCAACCTTGTTTTCCTACAACAAACACAAAAATACACATTATATCTAACATAATGGCCTAAGTATTTACACATTCTCATGGTTTTAAGCATTGAAAGTGCTATGAAACCACGACACATCAGTTTGTTGACCTGGAAGGTCTTGTCCTAAAAGAAGGGTGGTCGTTGTATTCTTGCTTCAGTATTGGTATGCAGTTATAATATGACTATCTCAGTCCATGCAGCTAACATTGATTCGGGCCCCCAGTTAGGTTCGGACTGGACTCATATTATCCTTGGGCAAAACTATGTCGGTGTAACTACCTAGACTAGAACTAATGTCTTCACTTGATTATGTTTGCTTCACATTCTTGACTATTTACTTCCTATTGTGTTTAATTTTGAACTTACGACATGAATCTTTACAAATTATCTATTAAACTGTATTAGTTTCCTTTTCCTGGGTTACATACTAGTATTCACTGTACTGACCATCTTCGAATGCAACATTATTTCATAATGTAGGTTCGGAGGTATTTTTTTGGATTCTGTGCAGCACTAGGTCACTCATATTTGCTCGGGGACAACTGGTGTTAAGTGACGAGCCCTCCATCATCCGAAAGGCATCTGTTTATTTCCTTTATGTTGCTACTGAGTTACTTTATGTTTTATGGCATGATCAAGGTCATGTCCCAACCTAGGAGTATTCTTAAATAGAAGCTTCACAGATAGTGTTTGATAAAGGGTTGAATGATGTTGTTAACGTATTGAAAGTACCTTATGTAAGGTTTTGACTTTCTTTAATTATGAGCTTACTTCCACATTTTAAATTATGACCATGTTTTTGAGATAACACTCAGGGATAAACCTCGGCCTTTATTGGTTTGGGTTACCCGTCACGGCCAGGGCCACAGTTCGGGTCGTGTCAATTTTACTAGCTAAGATTTTACAAATGATCTTATACATAGCTGAACAACATATAATAGGTTTGTACTCTTTGACGGAGGCAGGATTTGCATTTTTAGGAATTAACATTATTGAAATATAATTCACAGGTTCTTGCAAATTTACCTATGGTGAAGAAGTTCATCACTGCTTTTATTACTTTATGTTTGATTATATACCAGGATTTATTAAAAAAGTACTGTATTATATTCATCTACTCCTGGAGCTTTATCATCCCCTATTGTTTTGAGGCTTGTTATAATCTCAACCTTAATCACCTTTGTACATAGTTGAATTATTTACACTTTACACAACTTGGGGCCACTCTTCATGATCTCCTTGCTGACTGTTGGTACCCTATATGCCCTTATTTTTACTAGACCCTTGTAAAAAGAGAGAATTTGTTCCTTGATATCCTCCTGATTACTCAGTAACCAACTTCCCAAAGAGGTAAGTTCAACAATTTGTTTCTTTTGTGGGCCTCTCTCTTTAAAGACATCAGAACAATACTTGGTGTTAGAGTCACCAAGTTTTATCCATCTATCTCTAGACTTTTGCTTCATTGAATTCTCCTCTATCAATGACCATTTCTCCAAGTCTTGCAAAGTTTCCTTTTTCATAGCTTGCGAATTGTCTGTTCAATATGCCCTCATTTGAGTTTGTATAATAGCTAAGTCATTTCTTTCTAGGTCAACTCTCTACACTGTATTCTTAAACTCTATGGTATTTAATTTCTTCAATCTGCAACTGAGAGCTTTCAGCTTGAGCCATATATTCTCCATTGCTTTATTGCTCATATTGTTAGCACATTCCTTAGCAACAATTGTATTGAATCTACTGTGATTTTCCCAATATAAAAGAGACTTTAATAATGCTATGCCACCTTGTCAAACTCAATATCATGGAAGAGAGATCAGAATCATTAGCTAAATCATACTCCAGCACCACACGTACCCATGTTAGCATCTATTCATGATTGCCTAAATCTCTATATAATCTACTATAAATTCTATTAGTCACATGGTTTTTATTAGTCCAAGTATAGCAGTCACCCTTTCAGGATAAGTCATTTAGATGGAGGTCCTGAACACACTTCATAAAGTCTTTGTCATCTCTATATTGAACTGGATTTCTATTTAGTATGTCTTGGAGGTATAATAAAACATTAAAGTCCCCACAAATCAACCATTATATCTTAACTCCTACTGTAGTATCCTTGAGGTAATTCCAAAGATTCTTCTTTGCTCCACTGTATTATAACCATACACAACAGTGAGGTTGCATTCTATTTCAGCACCTTTAGTGACGTTGCAATGAATTGGCTGGTCTTCCTCTTTAATGAAAGCCACATTATAGTAGTTTGGGTCCCAAATTATACATATTCTTTCATTTCTATCTGCATATAGTTGTCAATATTCCTTCACCTAGGCTGAATGTTGTTCATTACTCTATTAGCCTTGTGTTGCTTTACCCTAGTTTCAATAAGTCCAACTAACTTCACTTGATAGTTTAAGAAGAGATTCCTCACTTTATTTTTTTATAGCACTTATTAACTCCTGTTATGTTACAAAATAACCAAGTCATACTTGAGAGGATGTCCCTTTGTCAGGAGGGACTCTTGATTTCACACTCTCACCACTTCTATAGACCCCTATTTTGTTCTTCACCATCGTAAACTCAGTATAGGGAAGTTTACCGTGTCAAATGCTTAAATAGTTCCAGTAGTAGGTGCTCTTGCTTCCTGCTCTAATAATACAATGGAGCTCTAAAGGCTCCATTGACACTGCATAGTACCAATATCAACTACTACTCTAGCTTGCTCATCCTCTGCAACAACCTGTGACTTTTTCCCTTTACTACTTTGTAAAGACTCATTTGGTTGGAGTGGTTGCATTTGTTGTTGCTATTTTAGTACATTGTATGACTCAGGGTGTGGAGCAAGTTATATGAGTCCTTTGCATTACCACATTTTCACTATCTTGGGTTGTCACGACCTGATTTATGAGTTATGATGGCACATACTCTATCCCGGCAGTAAGTTAGCCAAATCGTAACCCAGAGTTAAATGCAATGGGTTAACTTGGTGGAAAAGGCCCAACATAGGTAAAAAATCAACAACATAACTATTAATTAAGCATAGTATTTGAAATACATAAAGATAGTCAACATAAAGATCATCCCACGACCTGGTAGAGCCAGTACAAGAGCATCTAGTAATAACAATATAAACCTAGTCTCTAGAATATTCAATACATCAGTCTCAAAACAAAAGAATGAATCATAGAAAGATAAAAGGAAATAGGTGACTCCGACTCTAAGAGCTCACCCAATCTATGGATATCAACATAAAACAAATGTGGATCAACGATAGCAACTAGTACTCGGATCTACACCAAAAAGGTATAGAAGTGTAGTATGAGTAGCAGAACCATGGGTACTTAATAGGCATCATCGACCGACTGAGCTAAATCATGATAAAATGCAAGATAACATAACTATGTCAAGGTATAGACGAACGTGAAGTAACTCTAATATTAGTGTGCATAAACAAGTAAATATACCATTATAATAGCATAAGATAACGTAAAGCATCAACACAAGCAATCATAACTACAAAATTGGCTCCCATACTCCAATGAGTGTGGAAAAGTAAATATCTCATCGCAAGCTTCCATAAGCCTGGAAGGTACAAACAAGATAGAATAACCCACCACCATCATTTCTCAACTCTAATAATACAATTAGAATTCATCCAAGTCATGTCACATCAATTGTCCACATTCATCATTTGTAAATAAGTCAACACTTATCAACTATCCATCATGTAGCAACTAATACTTATGTATCAATAAATCATCCTTTATCAACTAGTCATTATTTACCAATTAACCAATATTTGTCAACTAGCCAATATTTATAAATTAATCATTATATCACTAGAGTCTATTTATATCATACTACATCATAACTATTTCCTCATTTTTGACTTGGCTAGATTGTCTATCTCACAGCCCAAAGTCATCATATCATAATAAGTATATCATCATAGTATAATACGTATATCCGGACTCAAACTGATATGAATATTCAACAATATCCTCATAAATATCATTATAATCATCTTCTGATCTTGCCGGGCATATATCATCATAATCACCATCTGGCCTTGCCGGGCATATTTCATCATAATCATCCTCCGGCCTTGTCGGACATATATCATTATACTCATCCTCTGGCCTTGCCGAACATACATCATCATAATCATCCTCCGGTGTTGCCGAGTATATATATATATCATTATAATTATCCTCCGGCCTTTCTGGGTATATATATATCATCATCATATGGCCAATAGCATAATCAATAGAGTACTTACTAGCATAACCATGAACATAATATATTAAGATGATCAATAATCATAATCAAGATTATGAGTTCTATCATAACCAATAGTATGATTTCCAATATAATAAATAAGCACGGTATTTGGCATAATTAATAGTACACTCGCTAATATAATCAATAAGCATGCTCTTTAGCATAATCCATAACGTCTTCGCCAATATAGTCATTAGACATGACCTCTAACATAATCGATATGTACTATCAACCATAGGAAATAACTTATAAATAGCCTAATTAATGGTTTATCATTAGCATACTAGATAGCTTGCTAATAACTTAATCAACAACTAATCCATAGCATAATCTATAGTTTATTCATAGCAATTTATCGATGAGCATGATCGCTAGCGTAGTTAATAGCTCATTTGTTGGCTCAATTCATAACATAGTTTATGGTTGTCAATATCATAATCAAGGACTTATTCAATAGCATATTCGGTAGCCCAATCGGGAGCAATATCAATAGCATGTTAAATAGCTCATTAATAAAATAAGCTTAATCAATAACTCATTCATAGCATACTTGTTAAGCATTAATTTTAATATTATCTATCATATCCTACAAGTAGCAAGGTGTCCAAATATCACCGAAATAACCATCTTCCTAGATGTACACAAGCATGTCAAAGGGTCTTTAATAACTATCATAAGTCTTGGCCTAAGATGGGTCGAAGAGCCCACTTCTAGATCCTCATAATTTTTACCAAGCAATGTTTATCCCGAACTAGGCTATGATATCTAAATCTGGTATTAGATGTTGAATAAGCCAGAACTAGCCCTAGAATAGTAATTCCTCCTAATATAGAGCAACTAAGTCAAATCCACCTAAGGTATTGAAATTTTGGGTAAGTTTCATCCTAAACTCAACAGACCAAGGAATAACCTCATTAATTGAGTAACTAAGATATTTCCATCCTAAACAAGATCCTACAAGGTCAATTGCACCTAAGATAGGAATAACTAGGCTAATCATGCCCAAAGAGATATTCAAAATAGCCTAAAAGCTCCAACTAACCAAAGTATTCCAATTTAGCACACCAACACCTAAAATCAATCTCAATCTAACATAATATCATAAATATACTATGAAGTCGCTCAATCTAACAAGGGTAAAACCTAGCTTACTTGGATACCGAAGAAAGCCCACAAGATCCACTAAATCACTATTTTTTCCTTCAGAGAAGCTTCTGCAAGGTGCTAAGCTATCAAAATCACATCCAACTCATAAATATGATAATAACGATACCCATATTACAGTATTGTGCTTCGGGTAAAAAAATTACCCAAAATACCATGTGGGTCCCATTTACGAAAAAATCATGTTTATAAAATCAACTCAATAATCTCACATGCTCAAGGAATCATTAACCTTAAAAATGGGTGAATTTTGAGCTAATTTGGGCTAAAATCAAGCCCCCAAGGTTTTAGAATTTTTGAACAAGAAATGAAAATTCCTACCATCAAAAGAGTGAAATCTTACCACAAATTTAAAGATAATTGCGTAAACAAGTGTTAGAGAAGCTCCCAAATCACCCACGAGCTCTAATTTTAAGTATCTCTCTAATTAGGGTTTTATATTTCTTGGAATGGATGAAGAATGGTTAAAACCAGGCAAAGGGGGTCTATTTATACACATACCATGTACTCGTGTCTCGCTATAATGATCTGATGTTCGCAAATGATATATTGGGTTTGTCCAAGTGAATCGTGATCATGATACTTAGACCCGTGATCACAACTCTGCTACCCTGCTCAAGGAATTCTCGATCTCAAGCCCAAAGCATCGCTATAGCGATGCACTAGATACAATAGTAGATTTGGAATTTTCCAAGTCTCCGTCAAGCCCTCGAGATTCATCCAAAATCCCGTATATGCAAATAAACTATGTAACCACACTAAATTCAATGTTTCAAACTCAATGACACAGTTGAAATTTCCATTCAAGGTTGTTCCGATGAAATATGGGTACCACACTCAATTTATAATTTCTTAACTTTTTGACCAATAGGTGAAAATGAGTTTGGGTGCCTCAAGACTCAAAGCAAAGGTCCACCTAGCCTATAATCAACATTTTGGAGTTGCTGGAGCAATCAAAATTTGCATTCAAGGTTGTTTGACTAAAGTTTTTGCCTGATTGTCATGTAGAACCAGTGAAGACTTCAAAATAGGAAAATGGCACTAAATTCAAATGAACTGTTCGGTAACCAAACTGTCAGTTCTAATAAGTCATAAATGAGTTGGGGAAGCTATAGAGAATCTCTAATGGCAAAAATAAGGAAAATAACCTAAAGGTTCATTACAATATCTACTACTAAAGGAACTTTCATTCATGAAATTTAAGGATTAGGATGTACATAAAGCCTCAAACAAGTGAGGATACTGGGTCCACATCTCGCTCTTGATATCCCAAGTAGCCTCATTCACTCGTGGTGTGTCCACTAAACCTTAACTACAGAAATCTTCCTAGTGCGCAACCGCCTAACATCACTAGCCAAAATGAGAACAGCCTAACATCACTAGCCAAAATGAGAACAGACTCCTCCAAGAAGGTCAACCACTCATCTAGATGGACTAAGTCCCATTGTAACACCCCAATTTGCTGAACCAAAATGGTACACGATGCTAATGACCCTGAAGGACCACAAGATAACCTATGACTGATATCTGTACCTATAAACTGTATAAAATACTGAATAATGCAAAAACATGCACTGAAAATCCATAAGTTTCAATACTGAACATAACATGGATGAGATAACATTTGTCGGGTAATACAATACCCAAAACAAAACTGTAAACACTGAAGTCTGAAACATAATAGTCGACATCTAGTCTGAAAGCCTCTACTATCTGAATAATCTAAATAAGGAGTTGATGGGATATGTCCCCAACTAAATCCAACTAATAACTAATCAATGAAATAGTAGAGAAATAATTATGTCCTAGAAGGATGAGGACTCACTTCTATTCTGACTGTTGAGACTGGAATCTACTGTTGATCTATAACTCGTGTCTCTAAACCTATGGTGTAACATAAAAAGGAAGCACCATAGAAAAAATGTGTCAGTACAATGAAATGTACTGAGTATACATGTGAGGTGGGCTAATACAAGGGTTAACATGTATAAATGATGCTAGCTGACTATCTAACATGAGTGCGAAAATGCATACATAAATACGTAACTATAACTGACACTGTGATATCGTGATTACTAAATCTGAATACTAATGACATTACATACTAATAACTGATATAACTGATAGCACAAAATAGTTGTATCTGAATGTAACTGATAACTGATATAACTGATAGCATAAATAGTTATATCTGAGTTTCATACTGTATCTGAGTTGACTGTATTTGACAGTCCTAAATTTGAAGAACTACCTGAGTTCTTTTATTGAGACTGGTACTAAAACTATGGGAGGTAGTATTAAACTGACGTGCCCCTGATATGCCATTATGGCTAAGTTGGGGTCCAATCTGTAACCCCAATTGGAAGGGTGCCAATACCATGCCACTAGTAAGGACAAGTTGTGGATGACCTTTATCTGCTAGTGTCCTCAAAAGAGAATGGTGGGGCCTTTATCTGATAGTTCTTATCCACCTCATCAACCCTTATCAGACAGTGTTGATGTCTCAACCTATGCAAGCTACATAGTTCTGGAATACAAGGATGACTTCTAAGGATCACACCCTCATCTAATAGTGTGTATCCCCATCCTTGGGTTCACTCGGTGCTAATTCCTACTTCCATCTGAATAGACATTGAACATGATTTACTAAACTGAACATGAGTTGAGTTACTAAGTTCCGTTGACTGATGGAATACTACTAATATCTGACAACTGATTGAGTCATAAGATCATGGAGATTTTTCCTAAGTCATAAGACTATCTGAAGTCTAAGGATTCATACCTTGACTGAGAGTATCGTGAAAACATAACATGGCTCTAGGTACACAGCTAATGTTTTGGGTACAAGTACCCCCAGGACTCGATGGAAGGAAACTGACAAAGCATAACTTACTTGAATACATAATAATCATCATAATACATTTGCTGAAGTATTTCATCAAACATATGATAGGCATAAGCTTGTACGTACATGGGGATTTCATGATATCATGCTAATTAGACACTTTTCCTTCACCTAGGCATTCAACCAAACACATAGTAGGCATAGAATATGTAAACAACATCATACAACAATTAACTGTCGTTATTCAATTCCAATTTAATCATTCAAGGGTTTAGTCCTAGGGTTTCATGAATCTATACCGTTACAAATCAACCCATATGGAATTTAACACTCATTCATGGAATACAATTCAATTACTCATTATCAACATACACAAAAGCAGCCCAATCATAAACTTCATAAGAAAATCCATAACTTGAATTTAGAAAAGGGATTCTTGGGCTTCATGGATGAAAGGAGTCCGTGAATGAATACTATGCATACCTTACGTTATTTTGTGAAGATTGATGGTGAAACCTTCTTGAATTTGAATCTCCAATAGAAACTCTAGATAGTTCTTGAGAGAAACTTGAGAGAAAATAGTATATTTTGGGTGAAGAATAGCTAAATCACGTGTTATTGGGTTTAAATAGGGGTAGAAAATTAACCCTTTTAACCCTGGACGCGTCATTTAATTTTAGTAAAAAAATTTTGAACTGGGCCCCTGGCGCGACGCGGCATTATCGTGTCGTGTCACTGGAAATTGACAATTGGAAAATTAAGGGATGGTGCGACCTAGATCCATTGCGTTGCCCCTTCCTTTGTGACCTGGAACTTTGGCGCGACGCGGGGGAAATTGCGCTGAGATAGTGGAAAAAGGACAATTTTGAATGTAAGTGTTGGCGCGATGCGCCATAATCACGGACACCTACTGGAAATCGCCAAATGTCATTTCCTCTAGTAGCGCGGCGCGCCACTGACTAATATGGAGCTATTTTAGGATGGGAACTTGAAATAGTCATAACTTCTTACCCGGTTATCGGATTTAAGCGAATCATATATCGATGGAAAGCTTATTGAATTTTCTACATGAAAAAAAGTGAAAATCTTGCAAATTCCTCATAGAATAATTATCCTTCACTTTAGAAGATAATACTTGGCATTCTTGGGATGAAATTTGCTAGAAATCTTTGAGGTATTACACCCATCTAAGCACATGAGATGGATCAGGAATGTATGACCGCAACATGGAAACATAAAAAACTAGATGGACAACTCCAAAATCTGGAGGTAAAGTTAACTCATAATCAACCTTACCAAATGTGTCAATAATCTCGAAAGGTCCAATATACCTAGGGATAAGCTTGCCCTTCCTCCCAAACCACATCACATCCATCATGGGCGACACATGGAGGAATACCCTACCACCAACTCCAAATCTCAAAGCATGAAGCCTACGGTCTGCATAGACCTTCTACCTACTCTGAGTAACTCTCAATCTATCTTGAATCACTCTAATTCTATCCAACGCCTCCAAAAGAAAATCAGTACCACAGGGTTAAATCTTAAAAGTCTCAAACCATTCAATCAAAGAATGACATCTCCTACCATACAAAGCCTCAAATAACGTCGTCTCAATACTCAAATGATAACTTTTGTTATAAGAAAACTCTGCTAAGGCTAAGTGCTACTCCTAAAGACCTCCAAAATCAATAACACAAGCTTAGAGCATATCCTCAAGCACCTATCTAGCCCGTTCGGACTCGCCATTAGTCTGTGGATGAAAAGCTATACTCAGATCCAGCTGAGTACCCAAGTCATCCTGAAAGCTCTCCAAAAGCTAAAAGTGAACACGAACCCTAGTCTGAAATGATAGATATGGGAACACTGTGCAAACTGACAAATATCTGAATAGGAATGAAATGTGATGACTTGGTCAATCGATCCATGATGACCCAAAAAGCATTGGAACCACAAGAAGTATGAGGCAAATCACTAAAAATCCATGGTAATCTGCTCCCATTTCTACTCGAGAATGGGTAATCTCTGAATCATTCCACCTGGTCGCTGATGCTTGACCTTTACCTGCTAACAACATAGGCAACGAGCTATAAAATCTACCACATCTCTCTTCATCCCACTCCACTAATAATGGTGTCTCAAATCTTTATACATCTTTGTCGTGACCTAATAAATAGAATACCTAGAGCTATGATCCTTATGTAGAATAAACTGGATCAAGTCATTGATCATTGAAACATAAATGCGGCATTAAATCTAATAATGCCCTCAGAATCTAGGGTTATCTTGTCGGACTCACCTCTTACTACCTGATCACAGAGGAAGCAAAGCTTACTATCCTCAAACTGATAATCCCGAATTTGCTGAAAAAGTAAAGACCTCGCCTCAACACAAGAAAGAATCCTCCTAGGGTTTGAAATATCAAGGCAAATCAACAAGTTGGCTAAGTATTGAAGGTCCCATGCCAACGACCTCTGAGAAACTAAAATACAACCCAAGTTACCCTTACTGACTATCTTTCAACTCAAGGAATTTGCTACCACATTCACCTTACCTAGATGATACAAGATAGAGATATCATACTCCTTAAGAAACTCCATCCATTTACATTGTCTAGCATCAAGCACTTTTTGGGTCATACGATGCTAAAAACTACGATGATCAGTGAAAATCTCACAATGCACACCATAGAGATAATGCCTCCAAATTTTAAGTGCAAAAACTACCATCGCCAACTCCAAATCATGAGTAGGAGAGTTGCACTCATGTACCTTAAGCTGTCTCAAAACATAAGGAATAACAGGACCCTACTACATCAAAACACAACTTAGACCCACACCAGAGATATAACAATACATGGTGAATCCCTCACCCTCTATAGAAAGAGCTAGGATAGGATCTGAAGTAAGAAAATCCTTGATCCTTCCAAAGCTTAATTCACACTCCACGAACCATAAAAAAGGAACCCCTTTTTGAGTCAAACTGGTCATAGGCATTGAAATAGTAGCAAAACCCTCGATGAATCATCTATAATAACCGGCTAAGACAATAAAGCTACGAACCTCAGTCAGAGAAGTAGGTTTAGACCAATCACGAATAGCCTTAATCTTTGCAGGGTCTACCATAATCCCATACTTAGACACCACATTCCAAAGAAATGTCACCGACTCAAGTCAAATCTCATACTTATAGAACTTGTTAAAAATCACATGATCTCTCAAAGTCTGGAGCACAATTCTTAAATATTACGGATACTCATCTATACTCCTCAAATACCCAAGGATGTCGTGATGAACACAATCACAAAGGAATCTAAATAATGTCTAAATACTCAGTTCATCAAATTTATAAATGTAGTTGGAGCATTAGTCAACCCAAATGACATCGCCAAGAAATCATAATGACCATAATGGGTCCTAAAAGTTGTCTTTAGGATATCCTCAGCTGGAATCCTCAAGTGATGGTAACCATATCTCAAATCACTCTTAAAAAATCATGCTTCTTCTTGAAGATGGTCAATCAAATCATCAATGTGGGGCATAGGATAACAGTTCTTCATCGTTACCTTATTAAGCTGTCTATAATCAATACACATAAGCATGGAGCTATCTTTCTACTTCACAAATAGTACAAGGGCTCCCATAGAAGAAATACTCGATCTAATAAAACCTTTACTAAGAAGATCCTGAAGCTAATAATTTAGCTTCTTAAGCTCGGCAGGAACCATAAGGTAAGGTGTCATAGAAATAGGTTGTGTTCCAGGAGCAAGATCAATAGCAAATTCAATCTCACAAATAGGGGGAATACCAGGCCAGTCAGTAGGGAACACATCAGAAAACTCACAAACTAAATAAAAAGAGTCAAGCGATGGACTCTCCACACTAATATCATGAACATAAGTGAGATAAAACTCGAAACCCCATAAAAAAGCCTTTGAGCATAAATATAAGAAATAATTTACTCGTAGTTAATTGCTCCCTCTATACGACTGAAGGTATAGCGGTCATGGCTAAGGTAACAGTCTTGGCAAAATAATTCATAACCACATGATAGTGGGATAATCATGTAACGCCCCGAAACCTAGTCTCTGAATATCACACGATGCTCAAGACTATGAGTAGCCTTAAGCTAACCCTATTTGCATACTACTGAGCCTAAATCTCATAATAATGGAAATATAGACATAAAATTCACACTAAAATATGGAAACCATCGGCATATAATGTCTAAAATAATATCTGAAATTTCAATACTGAATAATCTGAATCAAAACTAGTAATCTAACAAGCCTCTACTACTAATAACTAGGGAGTCAATGGGACAAACCCTCAGTTATCTCGAACTGTCTAAAAGAAATGCTAAATCTCATAGACTGATAAGCTGTAAAATTAGAATGAATAAGTCCCCGAACTATGAGGACTCACCAACTAAAGGATGTAGATGGAGATGCTCGAACTACTCATGTTGTTGAAACTAAACACCTGAACCTACATTATGAGATAATGTAGCATATAGATGTATATGTGGATCAGTACTTTGAGGATGTACTGAGTATATTGGGGTGAATGCATAAGTAAAACATCATCTCATAATCATCATTTATAAAATAATGCATGCTAAATGAAAAATAAGTTGGAATATCTGAAATACAGAAATCTGAAATCATGAATAGCAATTCAAGCTTTATAAATCTAGTGAGTCATAACATTTAGTTCTAAAAGTTTTACTTGTAGTCTCTCTCTAAATTATATTGTCTAAGTGTAGAAAGGACTCACTTCTATGTCTGAAATATGAAAGCTGAAATCTGAAGCTAATATATTTATGTAAAGCATAATCTGAATAAAATTGTGAGCCTTTACACTTAGTTTTCTTAAAAGTTTTTTTGTTAATCTTTTACTTTAACAAGCAGGAAAAATACTTTAAAAAGCTTTCTGCAAGGGAAAATGCTTTATCTTTTATCTGAAGGGAGGTTCTATTAACCGACATAAACTATGAGAGCTAACATGGAGTCCAATGTCTTGTCCTCCTAAGGAAGAAACCTCATGTTGGGAAGAGGTGTCATACTCTTGCCAGGGAGTATAACCTACTTTCCATGTGATCGATCACAAGCTAAATCTATCATCCATATAGAAATAGGAATAATCTCAAAATCTGTACCTAAGTTTGGCTACGTAGTTTTGGGGAAGATAGGGCAAGCCAATCCCAGGAAAGATAGGGCACACTAATCCCATACTTCCTGCTCGGTGCTAAATACTACTCGCTCTTAAATTTGTATGCTCAAACCATTGGAAATTCACTTTTTAAAACTAGCATAATGGTTTATATGAAAAACCAATATACATTTATCTAAGTAAATTTGTAAATAAAGCTATTCTAAGTTTTGTAAACTGTAATAATTTGTAAAGTGGATTCCAAAGCTAAACCAATGAACGAAAGATCAAAGCTTTACTAAAAAACTATAAATAATCTGATAATAGGATGCTTAAAGCATCATCTTTCTTGAAATAATAATTGTCAATCTTGGGGTAATAACCCGTGCTTCAATCTCATGTCAAAACATCATAATAATCATGCTTGATATTAAAAACAATGATAATTCATCTCAAAATCTGTAAATTACTGCAATAGGCATGAAAATATGAAAATAGACATGCAACTCATCTTCTAAAACATTGGAAATCTCATAATCTTGCTATTAGAAATAATGGGTATGAACCCTAATTTAAATCTCATGAATAATCATTCAAAATCATATGAATTTTAAATAAAAGCTTGGTTTTGGACACAAGGATAGAAGAAGATCCTTGTTCATAAACCCCACATACCTTGATTGATGATTAGATGAAGAAACTTGAATTATTAATTCTTTGAGTTCTTAGATATGGATTCTTGATTATCTTGCCTTGGGAATCCTCAATATTAAGCTTTCTTAAATAATCAATGGAGGATTTTGATTTCTTAGAGAAGAGGCTTTAGAGCTCTAGGGTTTTGCTTTTGAAAAGAATGATGAATAATGGGCACCAAGTGCTTTGAATATGTTTAATCTTCTGTTTTGGATGGATTGAGGCCTTGGGGATTTACCAAAATACCCCCTTTAAACCCCTAAATGGAAATGGAAAAGAAGACTGAAAATCCCAATTTAATGGGCCACCACAACGCGCCATTATCGCGGTAGCTCACTGGAAATTAACGACTAGAAATTAGTGGTCTTCGACGTGGAGCTATTGCGTTGGACCATTGGATTTTGACAATTAGGACCTGTAACTTTAACGTAATGGACCACCATCACGGTGCCCTATAGAAATGCCATTTTTGCCCCTAGTGTGATGCTCGTGTTGGGCTACTGGAAATCGACAATTGAAAAATTGGCCCTCTTCGTCATGCGGGGTTATCGTGAAAGGCCACTGGAATTTGACAATTATGAATTTACCTACCTTCGTGCCGTGCCAAGTGCCCAGGTGGCACACTATCAACTTAAAAATGCTCTAACTCCTCAATCGACTGTCGAAATTGGGCGAATTTGATATCGATGGAAAGCTTATTCAATTTTCCACTCAATGGGAGGTCTAAATATGGAAAATTCCACACTAAATAAATATCATTCATTTTGTAAGCTATTTCTTAACATTCTAGGAATGAATTTAGGCTAGGAAAAGTGCGGGCTATTACAATATCTCTCCTTTAGGAACATTTATCCTCGAATGTGGCTAGATAAGCTAAAAATACTGAGGAATCTGAGGCTATAAGCTATCATGCACAACTGAAATAAAATTGAATAACTTAATCTCAATTAAAATGAGCTACTGAACTTATCTAAAAGTGCATGAATTCTCATAAAGATAACTATATAGCTGAATTTGAAACTAGAAAAGAACTGAACGAAGGAAAACCATTACCTTCGGCTAAATCTGAGTTCGTAGAGAAGAGATGTGGATACTTGGTTCGCATGTCTGCTTCTGTTTCCCAAGTAGCACCCTCAATGAACTGATTTTGCTATAGAACTTTGACCAAGGGAACTTTTTTGTTCCTCAATCTATGCACCTGGCGATAAAGAATTTCTACTGGGACTTCTTCATAAGAAAGGCTATTCTGAATGTCTATACTTTCTAGAGGAACTATAACAGTTGACTCATACATGCACTTCTTCAACAAGGACACATGGAACAAACACATGGAACACTGGATGAACTGAGGATAAATCTGCAGGTAGCTCAAGCTCATACGCTACCTTCCCAACACGGCTTAAAATCCAAAAGGGACCAACATAACAGGGATTAAGTTTCCCCTTCTTTCCAAATCTCTTCACCCCTTTCATGGGTGAAACTTTCAAATACACAAGATTATCAACCTCAAACTCAAGATTTCTTCTTATTACGTCGGCATAAGATTTTTGATGACTCTGAGATGCTTTCAATATCTCTCTCTCTGATCAACTAAACTTTCTTCATGGCCTCAAACACCATGTCTGGCCCAATCAAAGAGGCCTTACCTACTTCGAACCAACCAACTAGCGATCTTTATCTCCGCCTATAAAGAGCCTTAAATGAAGCCATCTGAATACTAGCATGATAATTGTTATTATAAGCGAACTCAATCAATGGCAAATGATCATCCCAAATACCTTTGAAATCAAGAACACATGCCTTCAACATATCCTTCAAAGTCTAAATGGTCCTCTCGGCCTGACCATCAGTCTGCGGATAAAAACCTGAACTAAGGTGAACTTGGGTACCAAGACCCTTCTGGAAGGCTCTCCAAAACTAAGAGGTAAACTGAGTACCCCTATCTGAGATGATGGACAAAAGAACTCCATACAATCTGACTATCTCTCAAATATACAACTTAGCATAGTCTTCAGTCTTATAAGACGTGTGAACTGGCAAGAAATGCGCTGAATTTGTCAATCTATCTACAATAACCCAAATCAAATCATACTGGAGACACGACTGGGGTAAGCCAGTCATAAAATCCATATTCACCTCTTTCCACTTCCAAGTAGAAATACCAAACTCTTGCAATGAACCACTAGGTCTTTGGTGCTCTACCATAATCTATTGACAAGTTAAACACTTGGCTACAAATTCTGCTATATCTTTCTTCATACCACTCCACCAATAGATTTCCTGCAAATCGTGTTACATATTGGTAGCACCTGGATGAATAGAATAACGCGCACCATGTGCTTCCGCCATAATTCATTGTCTTAAATCATCAACACAAGGCACACACAATCTACTTTGGTATCTCAACACACCATCTCCCCTTGGGAGAATACCTCTAGCTTTTGATCTTTAATCGACTCCTTTAATTTGACCAAACTAGAATCCTTATCTTGCTTCTCTTTTACTTTTGAAACTAGAGAAGATTTAGAACTACTCTGAACCCAAACATTCCCTTCAGCGGAATTAACTAACCTCACACCCAATCTAGCTAATCGGTGAACTTCCCAAACAAGCTCTTTCTTATCATTCTCCACATGAGCAACACTGCCCATAGACAGTTTACTAAGGGCGTCTGCTACTACATTGGCCTTGCCCAGCAGATACAACACACTCATATCATAATTCTTCAACAATTCTAACTATCTCCTCTGACAAAGATTCAACTCCCTCTGAGTAAACACATACTGCAAGCTCTTGTGATCCATGAACACATCAACATGCACCCCATACAAATAATGTCTCTAGATTTTCAAAGCAAACACAACAACGGCTAACTCAAGTTCATGGGTTGGGTAATTCTTTTAATAAGGCTTAAGTTGTCTAGAGGCAAAGGCTATGACCTTACCTATCTGTATCAAAACACAACTCAAACCAACTCTGGAGGTATCACAATAAACCACAAAACCATCTGTACCATCAGGTAATGCTAAAATTGGTGTTGAAGTGAGTCGAGTCTTCAACTCCTGAAAACTCTTCTCGCAGGAATCTGACCACTGAAATTTAACTTTCTTTTGGGTCAATCTAGACATAGGAGATGCAATAGACGAGAAGTCCTCAATGAAGCATTTGTAATAACCATATAGACCTAAGAAACTCCTAATGTCTAATGGGGAAATAGGTCTAGGCCAATTTCTTATAGCTTTTGTCTTTTGGGGATCAACTCTAATACCCCTACTGGAAACAATGTGACTAAGGAAAGCTACTGACCTAAGAAAATTTCATACTTATTGAACTTGGCAAACAACTGGTGATCTCTAAAAGTATGCAACACAATTCTAAGATGGTTTGCATGATCATCCTTACTATGAGAGTAGACAAGAGTATCAACAATAAAGTCTATGATAAACATGTCCAGACACTATTTTGAACACTCTATTCATCAAGTCCATGAAGATTGTTGGGGCATTAATTAGCCCGAAGTACATGAGTAGAAACTCAAAGTGACCATAACGGGTTCTGAAAGTTATCTTGGGAATGTCACATTCCCTTACTTTAAGTTGATGATAGCCGGATCTCAGGTCTATCTTTGAGAAATAACTTGCACCTTGGAGTTGATCAAATAAGTCATCAATTCTAAGAAGAGGATATATGTTTTTGACTGCGACTTTATTCAAATGATGATAGTCAAAACACATACGTAAAAGACCATTTTTCTTTCGCACAAATATGATGGGAGCGCCCCATGGAGAAACACTAGGCCTTATAAAACCTTTATCTAAGAGATCTTTGAGTTTATCTTTCAACTCTTTAAGCTTGGTGAGAGCCATACGATATAAAGGTATAGAAATAGGCTGAGTATTTGAAAGAAGGTCATTACTGAATTCTATTTCCCTATCAGGAGGTATCCCTAGCAAATCTTCGGGAAAGATGTCTAGAAACTCATTAACTACTCTAACTGACAAAACTATTGGAGTCTCAAACTTAGCATCTTTAACTCAAACAAGATGATAGGTACACCCTTTGGAAATCAACATTCTGGCTTTAAGATAAGATATGAAATGACTTTTGGGAGACACTTAATTACTTGACCACTCAAACTCTGGCTCACCTGGAAACTGAAACTTCACCACTCGGGTAGACACTAAGAAAGGCTCAGGAATCTTTTCAGAACTTATCTCGAAATTTACAGCAACTAATAGGGTTACATAAGAGAAACTCAACCCAGGGTCTAACAACACATAGACATCAAAATGAAAGATACAAAGCATACAAGTAACAACATTTGGTGAATCCTCCTGCTCCTGATAGGATAGTAAAGCATAGAATTAATTCTGGCACTGGCCGCCACTGGTACTAGATGATACGCCCTGAGGAGGGACTGGGCGATCTACAGGAGCTGGTGTACTAGTAGTCTGAGTCTGGGGAGAAACATCTCTGTTTCCCTGCTTAGCATACGGGCAATCTCTAATACCATAGCCCAACTTACCGCAACCAACACAACCCTTTTGGCCAGCTAAACACTCACCAGGATGACTTTTACCACACCTAGCACATGGAGGATAACTGGACATACCACTCACACTGTTTTAGAATTTGGACATAGAAGACTTACCCCACTGCTCCTGTCTACCTCTGGGAGCAGAAGCACTAGCTGAAGATGGTGCTGGCACAGATGAACGATTCTTAAACTACGAACGATTCCCTTCATGAGACCTATTCTGACCATACTTAAACTGCCCTATTCTAGCCTTCTTATTTTCTCTCTCTCTTCTCTTTAATTTCTCTGCTTCAATCTATTGAGCATGCATTATTAATCTCGCAAGATCTATGTCACCAATGAGCATGAAAATCCTACACTCCTTGACTACCAATCTAGACACTCCTATAACAAACCTACTTAAACTAGCCCTAGGATCAGCCATTGTATCAGGGGCATACTTAGACAACTTATTGAACTTAAGATAGTACTCTTTCACTGTCATCAAGCCCTGCCTCAAATTCATAAACTCTTCTATCTTAGCCTCCCTCATCTCACGTGGGAAGAACCTATCTAGAAAAGCATCCTAAAATACCTGCCAACTCATAGGAATAACATTCTCACCTCTACCATTCTTCCACATCACTACCCAATCATACGCTACATCCTTCAATCTATAGGATGCTAACTCCACACTCTCCTCCTCAGAAACATACATAATCTAGGTGATTTTCTTCACTTTATCTAGATAAAGTTATGGGTCCTCACCTGCCTTTGACCCAAAGAACTCTGGCATATTCATTCTCATGAAGTCTCTTATTCTAGCTGCTGCTAAATCCCCATTCTACTATAGTGGGACTGCATCTTGATTCTGATGATTGCCCTGGACATTGGCAGTCATATCTTGGGCTAATACCTAAAAGGCAACCCTAAACTTAGCATGGGATACATACTCATTCAAAGGATCTGTGGGCTAGGGTGGCTGGTCATCATTTCTGTGGGCGTTAGCTTGATAACGAGGCATATTCAACTGTCATGTAAGAGCATGAGTTAAAAGCAGATAGAGATACTGTAAGCACAAGAGATCATGAAAGAAAGAGATAATTTCCTAAAAATATCTCATAGACTCTTGTTCATAAATGTTGCTCGCTTCACACCCATGACCAAGATTCTATGAAACGTGGCTTGTTTGACTCCTTAGGACTCTTAAAAACCTTATGCTCTGATACCAAGTTTGTAATGCCCCAAAACCTAGTCTCAGAATGTCACACGGTGCTCAAGACTACGAGTAGCCTTAAGCTAACCTTGTCTACATACTACTAAGCCTAAATCTCATAATAATGGAAATATAGACAAAAAATGTCATACTAGAATGCAGAAACTGTGTAAATATAATGTCTGAAATAATATTTAAAATGTTAATACTAAATAATCTGAATCAAAACTAGCAGTCTGACAAGCCTCTACTACTAATAACTAGGGAGTCACTGGGACAAACCCCTTGCTAACTCTAACTGTCTGAAAGAAATGCTAAATCTCATAGACTGATAAGATGCAAAATGAAAATGAGTAAGTCCCCGAACTATGAGGACTCACCAACTGAAGGATGTAGATAGAGATGCTCGAACTACTCACGCTGCTTATATTGAGTACCTGAACCTACATTATGAGACAATGTAGCGCATAGATGTATATGTGGATCGATACTTTGAGGATGTACTGAGTATATGGGGGTGAATGCATAAGTAAAACATCATCTCATAATCATCATTTATAAAACAATGCATGCTAAATAGAAATGACTCACATAAGCTGGAATATCCGAAATCATGAATAGCAATTCAAGCTTTATAAATCTAGTGAGTCAAAACATTTAGTTCTAAAATTTGTACTTGTATTCTCTCTTTAAATCATACTGTCTAAGTGTAGAAAGGACTCACTTCTATGTCTGAAATATGAAAGCTAAAATTTGAAGCTAATATATTTCTATAAAGCATAATCTGAATAAAATTGTGAGCCTTTACACTTAATTTTCTTAAAAGCTTTTCTATTAATCTTTTACTTTAACTAGCAGGGAAAATACTTTAAAAATCTTTCTGTAAGGAAAAATACTTTATCTTTTATCTGAAGGGAGGTTCTCCTAACCAATATAAATCATTATAGCTAACATGGAGTCCAACATCTTGTCCTTTTAAGAAAGAAACTTCATGTTGGAGAGAGGTGTCATACTCTTGCCAGGGAGTATGACCTACTTTCCATGTGATCGATCACAAGCTAAATCTATCATCCATATAGAAATGGGAATAATCTCAAAATTTGTACCTATATTTGACTACGTACTTCTATGGAAGATAGGGCACGCTAATCCCATACTTCCTGCTCATTGATAAATACTACTCCCTCTTAAATCTATATGCTTATACCATTGGAAATCTATTTTTTAAACTAGCATAAGGGTTTATATAAAAAAAAACAGGTGGCACATTGTCAACTTAAAAAATAATCTAACTTATCAACCGAGTGTCGGAATTGGACAAATTTGGTATCGATGAAAAACTTATTCAATTTCCCACACAATAGGAGATATAAATCTGGAAAATTCTATACGAAATAAATATTCTTCATTTTGGAAGCTATTTCTTAACATTCTAGGAACGAATTTAGGCTAGCAAAAGTGCGGAGTATTACAAACCAGTCCATATCGAGAATCATATTCAAATCCACCATATCCAGAATAACAAAATTAGCATGAGTATTAATATCTCTAACAGTCACAATGCAGGATGTGAATACCCGATCCACTACAAAAGAATCACTTGCGGGAGTAGATATATGCAGGGTCACAAATAATAAATCCTAAGATAACTCTAACTATATAACTTTAACTGTGGAACATAATAAGTAGATACATATGATAAGTAGATCCAATCAAATAAAGAAAGGGCTGACTAACAACACACCAAAATCATACCTGTAATAAAAGCATCTGAAGACTCAACCTCGGGTTTAGAAGGTACTACATACAACTGACCACGCCGCCACCTGTTTGGGATTCTAATTGACATCCTATCCTACCTACCTGATAACCTTCTCGAGTACCTTAGAAACCATCCCTACGACCTAGACAACCACCTATATCTGAGGGATAAACTACTCTAATAGGGGAAACATTCTGAGCTAAAGAAACAATCTCCCTACAACTAGGGAAATCTCATGAATAGTGACCGTGAGCTCCACAACTATAATATGTCACCTGAGCTAAACCAAAACCAACAGATTTGACTAACCCGAAATAACTACCATGTCTAGAATGACCAAAAAATGCACCTCTCAAACACTGACCACTGCCCTGACCAGGGTGTTTATTAGTACTAGACTGACCTCCATTAGTAATCTAAAGTGCTGCTTTAACAGGTCAACTAGACTGACTCTGAAGATGATAGGATGGATGTAGAGGATATCTACTACAGAAATGGCTACCTCTGAGTCAAGAATTACTACAGCTTCCATAAAAATTGCCTTGATGTCTAGGCCTCCTATCGTTTCCCCCATGAGCCTCACAATGCTTCTCCTTCATAAGATGAGCATGATCAGAAACCTCAGCCAAATACCTACCCACAACAACCAAACTCTGAGTATACATACAAAGGGGAAGTCTTAACCCCTTGACAAAGCAATGAACTCTACCGTACTCATTATCCAAAATAGAATTCGCATGTGTAGCTAACTCATGAAAATGAGCCTCATACTTTACAACAGTCATGGAGTGCTACTCCAATCTACAGAACTAATCTCTCAAATGATCTCCAAGGTTGAGGGCATATACTTTTGGAAGAACATCTCAGAGAATTGAGTCCATTCCAAAGGAGAAGATTCAACTGGTCTAGATTTCATATAACCTCTCCACCAATGACAAGCAACTAAGTCTAACTGAAATATAGTGTAATCCACACCACGAGTCTCAACAAGCCCCAAATTATAGAACCTATCCTCATAAGCAATCAGAAACTCATATGCATCCTTGCCCTAAGCACCAAAAAATCTAGGCGGAGCCAATCTTAAAAATCTGCCTATCATCTTTTGCTCCTTAGCAGACATAGAAGGTTGGCCAACTACTGGCTTAGCAACTACCCGCTAAGAAACCGCTGGCACAGGAGGAACCCCCACTCTAGGATTCGCATCTACAGGCTGCACCCCTGCCTCAGTACCATTTTGATTTATAAACTGTACACCATCATACGGTTCACCACCAACTAACCCCAAGAGATAAAGTAAATCATCTTTGAGCATTGAAGAAGAAATAAACCCTAGTGGAGCCTGGGTTGGTCCCTGGACTATCGTTGATTGGGGCAGAAGAACCTCTGGCTTAGGAGAGAGAATAACATCTAGTGGAGGACCTCTATCCTAGCCCATAGCTGGGGACACATCTCATGGATGTCCATGAATTCTGGGTCATCCATAAACAGATGAAGGATTCCTAGGCTTGGTCTAGGGACCCTCTTCTCTATAGAGATAGCACGTGTCCTAGCCATCTGTGAAAGAGAGAACTCAAAGAAATATTCAAAACTAGCTTAGACTCTTAGCACACATTTGGCAAAGAAGTAAAGAACTCCTAAGAATTTCCCATAGCCTCTCGAAGATAGGAAACAAATATTATCATTTTGATCAACAAGACTCTATTAGACATTTGCTCTTGTACCAACAATATCAATTAACCTAGGCTCTAATACCAATTTATCACGACCTGATTTACGAGTTATGATAGCACCTACTCTATCCCACTAGTAGGTAAGTCAATTCTTAACCTGTAGTTAAACACAATGGGTTAATTTGATGGAAAATTCCCAACATAGGCAAAAATCAACAACAACTATTAATTATGCATAGTATTTGAAATAGTTAAAAATATCCAATATAAATACCATCCTATAACCTGGTAAAGTCAGTACAAGATCATCTAGTAGTAATAACAAAACCTAAGTATCTAGAATAGTCAATACATCTATCCCGAAACAAACCTCTGAATTATAGAAAGATAGAAGGAAATAGGTGACTCTGACTTTAAGATCTCACCCTATCTCTGAATATTAACACAGCATGAACGTAGACCAACGGTGAAAATTTATACTTAGATCTATACCAAATAGGTACAGAAGTGTAGTATGAGTACCAAAACCACGGGTACTTAGTATACATCATTGGCCGACTTAGATGAATCATGATATGAGAATGATAAGATGCAAGATAACATAACTAAGTCAAGGTATAAATGAACCTGAAGTAACTCTAACATCATTGCGCATAACCAAGTAAATAAACCAGAATAATAGCAAAATGTAACATGAAGCATCAACACAAGCAATTATAACTACAAATTAGCTCTCATCCACCAATTAGTGTTGAAAAGTAAATAACCCATCATAAACCCCCATAAGCCTGAAAGGTAAAAACAAGAAAGAATAACCTACTGCCGGCATTTCTCAACTCTCATAATATAATTGAAATTCGTCCAAATCCTGTCACACTATAAGAATCGATTATCCATATTTATCATTTGTAAATAAGTCAATACTTATCAACTATCCATCATGTAGCAACTAATCCTTATGTATCAATAAATCATTCTTTATCAATTAAACAACACTTATTAATTAACCTTTATATAGCGGGTAATCATCATTTATCAACTAGTCATTATTTACCAGTTAACCAATATTTATAAACTAATCATTATATCACTAGAGTCTATTCATATCATACTATATCATAAATTTTTTTGCATTTTCAACTTGGCTAGACTGTTTATCTCACACTCCAAAGTCATCATATCATAATAAATATATCATCATAGTATAATACGTATAGCCGGACTTGAACCAGTATTGACATTTAATAATATCCTCATAAATATCTTCATAATCATCTTCCGGTCTTGCCAGACATATACTTGAACCAGTATTGATATTTAACAATATCCTCATAAATATCTTCATAATCATCTTTGGGTCTTGCTGGACATATATCATTATAATCACTCTCCGGCCTTGCCGGGCATATATCATCATAATCATTCTCCAGCCTTGTCGGGCATATATCTTTATATTCATCCTCTGACCTTGCCGAGCATATATCATCATAATCATCCTCTGATCTTTTTGGGTATATATGTATCATTATAATAATCCTTCGGCCTTGCTGGGTATATATGTATCATCATCCTATGGCCAATAGAATAATGAATAGAGTACTTAATAGCATAACCATGAACATAATATATTAACATGATCAACAATCATAATCGAGATTGTGAGTTCTAGCATAACTAATAGTATGATTGCCAATATAATTAAAAAAAACATGATCTTTGGCATAATTAATACTAGCATACTTGCTAATATAATCAATAAGCATTCTCTTTAGCATAATCCATAACGTTTTCGTTGATATAGTCATTAAACATGACCTCTAACATAATCAATATGTACTATCAAGCATAGGCAATAACTTACCAATAGCCTAATTAATGTCTTATCATTAGCATACTAGATAGCTTGCCAAGAATTTAATTTAATAGCTAATCCATGGCATAATCTATAGTTTATTCATAGAAATTCATCGATGAGCTAATCACTAGCGTAGTTAATAGCTCATTCATTGTCTTAAGCCATAGCATAATCTATGGCTTAGAAAATATCATAATTAAGGGCTTATTCAATAGCATATTTGGTAGTCCAATCAGCAGTTGTATTAATGGCATGTTAAATAGCTCATTAATAACATAAGCTTAATCAATAACTCATTCATAACATACTCTTTAAGCATTACTTTCAACGTCATCCACCATAACCAACAAATACCAAGGCGTCTTAATATCACCGAAATAACCATCTTCCTAAATGTACACAAGCGTATCAAAGGGTCTTCAATAACTTTTACAAGTCTTGGCCTAAGATGGATCAAAGAGCCCACTTCCAAGTCCTTAAAATCGTTTACCAAGAAGTGTCTACCCCGAACAAGGATATAGTATCTAAATCCACTATTAGATGTTAAACAAGCCACAACTAGCCCTAGGATAGCAATTCCTCCTAATAAAGAGAAATAAGTCAAATCCACCAAAGGTATTGACAATTTGGGTAAGTTTTATTCTAAACTCAAGTGACCAAGTAAATCTCCTCAGTGAGTGAGTAGATAAGGTATTTCCATCCTAAACAAGGTCCTATAAGGTCAATTGCACCTAATATAAGAATAACTAGGATAATCATGCCTAAAGAGATATTCAAAATATCCTAAAAGCTCCAACTAATCAAGATATTGTAATTTAGCACACCAATACCTAAAACCTATTCCAATCTAACACAATATCATAAACATACTACGAAGTAGCTCAATCTAACAAGGGGTAAAACCTAGCCTACCTGGATACTGAAGAAAGCTCACAAGATTCACTTAACCACTATTTTTCCCTTTCGAGAAGCTTTCGCAAGATGTCAATCTATCAAAATCATATTCTCCTCATCAATACGATAGTAATGATACCTATATTATGCTGCGGATCCTAAAATCACCCAAAAATCTCATGTGGGTCCTATTTATGGAAAAATCACATTTTCAAAATCAACCCAAAGTTCTCACATGCTCAAGGAATCAAAACCCTCAAAAATAGGTGAATTTTGAGCTAATTTAAGGTTAAAATCAAGCCCCTAATGTTTTGAGATTATTAAAGAAGAAATGAAAATTTCTACCATTAAAAGGGTGAAATCTTACCACAAATTGGAAGATAATCGTGTAAACAAGTAATAGAAACTCTCAAATTATCCACACGCTTCAATTTTAAGATATCTCTCCAATTAGAATTTTAGCTCCGTTAGAATGGATGAAGAATGAGCAAAATCATGTAAAGAGGGTCTATTTATACACATACCAGGTGCTCGATCTCCCTATCGCGATTCAATATTTGCGATCGTGGTATATTAGGGTTTTCCAAGTGAATCGTGATCGTGATACTTAGCTCCAATATCACAACTCTTCTACCCTACTCAAGATAGTCACTATCGCGATGCACCAGATACAGCAGTAGACTTGGAATTTTTCAAGTCTCCGCCAAGCCCTCAAGATTCATCCGAAATCTCATATACGCAAACGAACTATGTAACTATACCAAATTAGATATTTCAAATTCAATAACACAGTTAAAATTTCTATCCAAGGTTGTTCCAATAAAATGTGGGTCCCACACCCAATTCCAAGATCAATAGATTTAAATGAGCCCTGGTGCCTCGGGACCCAAACCAAAGGTCCACCTAGCCTATAAGTGATATTCTGGAGCTACTGGAACAATCAAAATTTTCATTTGAGGTTATTTTACTAATGTTTTTGCTCGATGGCCATTTCAAACCAGCGAAGACTTCAAAATAGAAAAATAACTCTAAAATCCAAACGAACTGTCTGGTAATTGAAATGTCAGTTTCAGCAAGTCATAGATGACTTGAGCCAACTATAGATAAGATCTAACAGAAAAAATAAATGAAAACGTGAAAAATAACCTGAAGGATCATTGCATGGGTCCTTTCCTTCTCCTTGATTGTTCCTACCTAACAGGCTCTTGAACAGGTGCACATTTGTGCCCAATGGTTTGACACTGATCATAATATACAAGCCTTCATTCATAAGTCACTGGCTTCATGAATGATTTTTCATTTGGATCTAACATTTTAATTTTATTTGGGAAGGGTTTGGTCACATTCACCTCTCCAAACATACACGTAAAGGATACGCTCATTTGCTTTGTTGTATATTCATCTGCATAAACTGGGGAACTAATAGAGCTAGAAATTTGATTTAAAGAATTGATACCCCAATAATTCATGGGTAACTTCGACAATTTGAGCCACAAGAAAATCTCTTGTGGGGAATTCTTCATTAAATCAAAATCAGGAGTCGATGGTTTTATATTTAACGACCGATAGTTTATAGTATAAGGACCAGCATATAAAACTTCTCTTGTATCCTTAATAGATTGAAATTTTACTGTGAAGTACCCTTTCTCATGTAGGTATAGCTCCGGTTTGGTAATGGAGTTCCAGGTTTGTGCTACGTACCTGCTCATAGTGTTATAACCTGGCATTCACTTATTAAGTACACAATTAATGCACTATGCTACTTTTGTGTTTCTCAATCAACTTTCTTATGCTTCAGCTTTGCTACAGTTTCTCTTTCAACAATTTATGGAGATATACCTCAAAGGTAGACCATTTTTTGAAAATCTGTTCTTGACGAACAAATTTACCTTAGGAGTTTCTCTTTGTTCACCTTAAGTGCTCCCTTCATTATGCTCAATATGCTTTGATCCTTTGTGTGCCTCTGCAAGTACAGAGAATATTGTTTCACTGGTTTTGTGATTAGGGCTATTAAGTTGCGATTTATGGATTACTCTTTTTGTATGAGACATTGATCTTATCTTAGAGATTCCATTTCTAGTTCTCCCAATATGGGTCAATTTTGGGGTTACTCCTTTGTGCTCCTCCAGTACACTCGAATGCAATGCTCCCAAGTTCACAGATGTCACTAGAGGTTCTTTTCTGGCTCTTCTACGACCTCACTCAGCTCCTCTACCTTTACTTTCCCTTCACCATGGTCTATGGTTTACTCACTGACGTAGGTTAGCTAACATGAGCTCAGACCCCACTTTTTTTACATTTATTTTTGCTTTTCCAATTAATGTTATATTAATTGAGACTTTTAAGAAAAGATCAACAATTTTGATTATTTTTATGTGATATGTATAATTATTTCCTTCGTTCGTTTTTACTTATCACATTTAGATATGACACACTCATTAAAAAATAATTATTGATATGACTATTTTACCATGTTACTACTATTAATTAATGTTTAGAGAAATATGTTTTGAAAATAGTTTGGAGAATAAACAACTAATGCTATTGATAAAATATAAAAAATTCTTGTCTTTTCTTGATATGTCAAAAGTAACAAATAAAAATAAAAATTCAATTAAAAAAATAATGACAAATAAAAGCAAACCAACAGAGCACTTCATACCATTACAAATATGAACAATTTTGCACATCATCGAAATTACTTTAATTTTCTTTCCGTTGATGAAATTTAGACCTAGATTTTCAATGATTACTTTGTTGACCAATAGGCTATGCTTTTGACAATAAAAAAACTATATTCTATAAGCTCATCTTAATTCTCTTAGGTTAAATTTAATGGATTACTTTGAGGTATAGATACACATTACACTCATTCATACCTTGCGCATTATCAAACCGTGGATTCATCATTCATGGATGTGTGGTAGCTACTTTCAGAAGTTTCTAGGTTATATACATGTGTGTGCGTGCATCTATATATAGCTAAAAGATGACATGCATGTGGGACAAATTAGATATAAAACATAATACAGTGGAAGAAAATTGAGATGGGAAGATTCCACAGATTTAGGTGTCGTTGATGTCTTTCTAGTGGTAGATTGAAAATCCAGTGGTTCCTATATATGTATGTTGTTGGTTTATAATCCATAGATTCTAAAGGGTTCTCTTATTAGAAGCAAATTCATCATATATACTCAGCGTTCCTTGCATAACATGTCTGCATAAGAAATACCACCAAGTAAGATGTCAGTCATCACTTCCCAATTCACAATGACTGCGTGAAATTTTTTGTTTGGTATATTGTGAATTATTTTCTATAACATATAAGCCAACAATTTTAGGACTATCACAGTATTAAACTATTATACCAAGAGCAATTAAATGTGTACTGTGAGGTATATAATGTTGTGCCCTTTTGGTCCAATTTGATTGGCCACTGAACACGTGGAAAGACTCATCATCTTTACACCACCACGTGTGAGCAGAAGAAATTGCTTTTTCTTCAAAAAGTTCCAGATCAATTTATCTACCATTTGCAGATTTCAATTCATTCTCTTTCTAGATCTAAATTGGTGAATTTTTTTCTCTACACTCACGGATTTATGATTAAGACCAACGTTTGTGTTAATGATAAAATTCTTGTTTGTTTTCTTCACAAATTTTATTGGTTGTGTTATTATTTTCACTTCTCTTTTCTCTGATTTTCCTCTCTATTAGATGTATATCTGTTTGAAATTTAGATCTCAAATCTTTGATAATTATTTTATTTTTGATTAATCTACTGTGAAATTCCTGACATGCATGTTCCTAATTGAGTTAAAGATGCTTTTGAACTAATTAAAATTCAAACTTCTGCGTCGGAACATTGATAAAGAACTTCATTAATTTAGTTTGAAGCATGATTCTAAGTATCAAAACGGAGCATGTATATTCAGATTTTTTAAATTTACTGTAGCGCTAACAAATTAAATTACTGCATCTACCAAGGTCGAAAGATAAAGCAATAATCAAAGGTTATTTTGAGCTTTTCTTTCTTAGTTCAAATTGATGTAAAAGTATGTACTTATATTCTATTCACGCCATAAGTTTCAATGATATATTAATCCTCATTATAGACGTATAGAAATAATTATTAGAAGAATTCAACAATTATTACTCCAACTACAAGAAAACATAAAATTATATATAAGTCTCACCGTTTTAGGTTTTCATGATCAGAAAGTAATTAACTTTATTGACTAATTAATCATGATGGTGAAAAAAATAGAGTAATGTGAAAAAAAGGTTTAATATTCTATGACTGCTAGTACGCTTTATACTATACTCAACTTTTATGCAGTCCAAAACTCCTATAGTATATATTGAATCTGGTCTTTATATTTGTGGTCCTGCCCCTAATTTTGTTGTGAATGTTATATATACGAAATGTTTATACAATCTTCTGTAATAGGATCTTTTGAAAAAATACGAGAGTAAAATAATCTCTAACAACTAGGTATTTAACTTTTCTATTTAAAAATATCATTGACTCAATTAAAAATTGTTGCCAATTCGATATTTTTACTATGTACAAATGTAAGATGCTAGCTGTAAGACTAATGACCCTTATTTATTTTTCTTTAATAATGCAGTTTTTTGTGGCTATGAAAAATTATGTTATTTTTAGAAGTAATTAATTCATTCACATTAGCATCTTTACAGTTATATGTGCTGAACCATCAAGCTTTTGGCGAAAATGTATATTTCATTGAGTCGACTAACTCTTGGCGTCATGTATATGTCATTGAGGCTACTAATATATGAATGTTTTGAGTTTTATTCTGGTCTGAATTTGTTTATATTAGTAGCTTTGTCGATTGTTGCCCGAGCTTGAAAAATATTCAGTTTTGTTGGTTGATGATCGGCTGAAAATTATGTAAATTTATATTTTTCTCATTTGCTCAAATAAAGAAAAATACATGTTCTTTTTGTTATTGCTCCACACTTTTCTCCACTATTTTTCAACTGCTTTAAATGTTGTTGTTTCTCCTGTATCAAAATATCTTCTAAAAATGATGTATTATTAGTTACTTAGCTTTTTTATTTACGTATTCTAGACACTAATATCCAAAAAGTTTTATTTTATGTACAGGTAATCACATTATATGCACTAGTTGGTGCATTATGAACTTGATACTGGATATGGACTATGATAATTTTTATTTTGTGCGAATATTGATAAGGTGAAAAAAATGACTTTGATATATCAAATTTTCATGATCCTTATTTGATAATGTAGTATGGTATAATACGTTACAGTTCAAATTGTGCATGGCATTCGTTTCAAATTCAACTACTGAGGCCATTCTAAAGAAGCTCCAATGTCATGCACATAACCCTATCAATACTGTTCTACACAATAAAAGGAGACATCTTTCCACCAAGTGTTAATAAGATGAATATCAGAAAAGGTTAAGCCTCTAACAATAAATGTGGTAGAGATAGAAGCATAAGATGTCAAAATCTTTGAGCTTAGGGCTTAAACAGGAACTACCCACAATAGCAAAAAGGCTAAAAAAGAATCAACCTTCTTAAGTACCTATAGTTGAGCTTTGACAGGACTTTTAAATTAATACGATTGAGAAAATATATAACTTATATTCTCTTCTCATACATTTCTCACTTTATTTGTGTCGTATAATTTCAGTAAGTATCTTATCTTTCTTATTTTTGTGACTTTTGGTGACTGAATCAAAAAAAAATTTTGAATTATCAGCTGGTACAACAACTTTGCTCAGTAGGGAGGCTCATCATAGGAAACTAGAGTGGATGAAGACACAAATATAGTACTCAGATTATTCAACTTTTTTGCTGCATCATAATTTTAGATTTACAGGTAAATGATCTGCCACTTCTATTAAGAGTTCTCATGTCAGAGAGTTGAGCTAAAAGAAGAGTTAAAAGGTTGGACGGGTTGCCAATTATGTCTGATCTATCTATGCATTATTTCAATATTGAATTTTTATCTTTGTTATGAACTAATTAATGTAAAAATAAATAGTAATATGAAAAATTAAGGTAGCAAAATTGAACTGAACTTCTGAAGTGGACTTTGCACTCGAGTGTTTTATAATATGCCCAAGTAATCATCCCGTTTTTCTTTTAAAGATACTCTATCAATAGTAAGTGGACGCGTAAACTCAAGCCAAAAACTTTATTACTTTTTGTAATTTGACCAACCAATTAATCACCTCGACCTTCTAATAGAGTAATAAATTCAGGACAAGCGCACCAAATTGTGTAGATACATTGGTTGATGAAATTTGATTAGAGACTAATTAGGATTAACTTGCACTTTACTTGCTATTATAAGCATGAAAGAAAAATATCAGACTTTTAAAATATACTATTTCAAAATCATTAGCTAATGTGATGTCAGAAGTCTTATAGTATAATGAAAAATTAGTTTTTAAGTAGGGTAAATAGTCCAATCAGAGAGTTAAAGTATTTTACTGCTTTCAACTTTTGTATCAGCTAGCTCTAAAGATTTCAAGTTCAGAAGGTCAGAATATGTCGACATAAATCTACAAGATAATTTTTATGTTCAGTGGACAGAGTTTAGCCAAATTATATGACGTTAATTTGGAGCTTCAAAAGTTCTCCTTAACAATCTCCAAGTGAACCTAACAAGTTTAAATTTGTGTAAACTTCACACAACATGCATGTATATGACAATCTCCTGGCTATTTAATTTTTAGGTTCAATTCCAAATATTCAACCTTTCAGGTATTAGAACTTCAGTAGTGTTACTAATGATACATTGTTGGACTAAGTCAAAAGAAATATTTCACTAACACGTCAATATAGAGAAAGGGTTTCAGATCTACTACACAATTGTGAAGTGTCCAACTACTGTTAGCTATTTTTGGACTCTAAAATTATCTAATTTTCTTACTCCTCTGCTCATTTTGTTCTTCAATGTCTCTGCAGATTTTAATAAAATATAAAATTTTTGTTGTTCAAAATTAGCTAATAACATTATAATTTGTAGTACATAAGCTTACCCCATCAAAAGTTACGTATCTTTTTAGCTGATGTACTAAGCCTTCTGCACGTACACAAAAATTAGAGTTTATATTATATTTTTTAATTCCCCAATTACTATTTTAAGAATATCATGTGTCGTCATATCGTATAATTAGTTTATTTAGCTGTTTACATATTTACCCGTCTAGTTGTTTCAGAGCTTTATATTTTTTCATGTTTTTCTTCAACTTTTCTATGTTTAGATCGTATTGAGTTAGGGATCTATCGAAAAAAATCTCTTTAAGATAAAGGTATGATCTACGTATGTTATTGTTATTGCTATGTTTAGATCCTTTGATTTTATATAGTCTTTGAAGCTTCAAAATCATGTGTCAACACATAAGTAACACTTTCATGTTAATTACTTATGCAGTATTTGATAGAAAAACAAAGTGAGAAAAAGGACAAAACTTTCCTGTTGAGTGAGGCCATCTCTTCTATATTCCTTTTCCAGCAATGTATCATTGTCGCATTGCTTGATAAAATTTTGTTATCTTCTTTTAAAATGCATGAACTTCTCTTAGTTCCAACTTACTTGATAGATTGATACATATTTTTCAAGGTACCTTCATAGCTTCTTATGGCAGAATCTTTGAAATGCAGAAGAATGACTACTAAGCGCGGGGCTTCACCTCCAACACTCCTCAACTGTCAAATTAAGATATGTTCGTTGATGCATTTGAAGATATGTGCAGTTGCTATATTTCTTGGAGTATAATGTCTATCAAAAATAATACATGTTGATGGATTAATTGGACATCATACATCTGTTGTACAGATAACTTTTATATATAAGAGTATGTTCAAAATCTTATATTGCCATAGTTGTGCTCAATTATTTTAGATTCTCAACTTTGTCATTTGAGAATTAATGTGTATTTAAGAGGTAGACAACTCTATGGATTAGATGTTTATACTATAGTTCAAAGAGTCCTTGTAAATATTTACCTACATAATTTTCAGTGGGTACAATCAACTTTGCACTTGGTGGAACGACGATGAATTATTTTTATTCTTAAGAAAGGTTCTCTTTGGTGTAAATTATTTGTTCAACATAGTTTTGCATCAAGATAATTGCAAATGTTTTCAATTGTGTATCTTCATGCATATGCCATTCAATTTGTCAATGTGTTTACAATTGTGTATCTTCATGCATATGTCATTTAATGTGTCAATGTTGGGCCCGTGCTCAAGCACGGGCCATGCCCCTCTACTTTGGATAAAAGGAAAAAATGTTAAGTGATTAAATATATTAGGTAAAATAGCTCGGTGGATCCTTGTACTATGTTTATTTTGTAATGTGGATACTCCTATTTACATGTTTGTCATCTGAAACCTTGAACCCATTAAAAAATAATATTTTAAACTCTTTGACCGTGATCGAACCTATGTGGCACTAAAATGACTGAGTAAGACGAGACGCGTGTAGGCACACGTCAAGGGTGAGAGTGAGGGTCATTTTTTGATCAATTTTACATTAAAATAATTTTAAAAAATTAAAGAAAAAGTCCCCCCCACCCGCCCCCCTCGCCCATCCCCTAACCCCCTACCCCTGCACCAGCCCTCATTCACCTACCGTCTTCCCCCACCCCCGCACCAGCCCCTTTCCTCATCCCTCCACCCTCTCCCCCATCTCTCTAGACATTTAAGAAACCTCTATTAGCACACCATTTAAGTCCATAAAGAAGAGTTGTTACTTCTGCTATGTTGCTCGTACCAAGTCCCAAGTTGATGCAGTAAGCAAACACAAAGTTGTCCAAAAAGTTTCGAATCAGAACACATCCACCGCAAGGACTTTGATTGCAGTTACCATCACTATTGAGTTTTACAAACATATTAGGAGAGGTTTTATCCACTTTAATATGATAGTGGTTCTGTGGTTAATTTCAGCATATTTAATGTCACCTCCTTCCTTATTCCCCATCCAAAATACCACCGACGGCGAATCTACACCTCCATCAACTTCACCCATTTATTCTCAACCACCACCGCCGTTGCAGTCACCGCCGACAATGACAACGATTCAATTTTCATTCAAATTCAATTTTTTCAATTATATCAGCTCTAAAATCTCTCATAAAACACCAAAATTCGCTGAAAAAGAAACAAAATTCATCAAATTCAATTAGAACTCAACTCCAATTTTCATCCAAAATTTAAATTTTTTCAACTATATAAATTCAAAAAACCTCTCATAAAACACCAAATTTCAAACAAATAAACTGAAAAACATAAAAAAATTCAGCATATCCGATCAGATCTCAACATGAACAACCTTAATTTCACCAAAACAATTTCACCAACCGCAATTTTTATCTCTATAATTCAAAAATTGTAAAAAAAATCTGAGTAGAAGAGGCAGAAGAGATACAAAATTGTAGTTGGTTGAAACTCAAAACGGGATTATAGAGAAAACACTGTAGTTGGTGGAATTTTGAGAATTTTTTGTATCACCATGTCAGCGATTGGTGAATTGTTTTTAGCTCGATGGAGGGGTTTGAAAAGAGATAGAAGAGATAGAAAAGATGGAAGAGAGAAAAGGCAGAGGTGGGGGGGGGGGGGGGGGGGGGGGGAGGTTTTTTTTAGAAAAAAAATTCTTTCTTTAATTGGAAAATGGCGTGAAATCTATGTGGAAGCTGATGTGGCAGCAAGTGTGTTATACACACCGAAAAAGGGTTCAAAATATTCATTTTTATTGGGTTCAAGGGTCTAGATAACAAACATGTAAGTAAAAGTATCCACGTTACAAAACAGACATAGTACAAGGGTTCATCGAGCTATTTTGTCTTTATAAGAAAATTAGAATTTTGTGAGAGTGAGCAAGTTGTATATTGATCCATAATCCTAGAAATTATATTTTCAATGATCTTAAAAATTGACAGTCTTAAACTTTTGTCTCCTACTCGCTTTATTGATAAAATTTTAAGGTTAGAAGTGTTATCCGTTGGAGTCCCGCATCAGTTTGTTTAGAGATTCTTGATCTCCCTATATGATTTTAAACAATCATTTTCTCGTGAATTAGTTTTTTGTTAGATGCAAAATCTATTTAAGGAAATCAAGGACTTGTGTATCCACTAATGTGAGACTAAGGAAATCAAGGACTTGTTTAGAGATTCTTGATCTCCCTATATGATTTTAAACAATCATTTTCTCGTGAATTAGTTTTTTGTTAGATGCAAAATCTATTTAAGGAAATCAAGGACTTGTATATCCACTAATGTGAGACTAACATTACCTATGAGGCCAAATTAGTTAAATTTAAAATTTTGCATAAAAATAAACTGGATCAAAAGTTTAAGACGGTTCCCTTTGAATCCGGCTAGCTCTTATTTGAAATTCGTAACTCTTTTCGAAATGAATTATCAATTAAGAAATATAAAGATCCAAAAAATAGGTTGGTGCATGAAAAACTAATTTTGCAGGAGATATATTCAGGGGCGGATTCATGTGTCACCGTGAGGGTGCACAATCTATTATATTAACCTTAATATCAAATTGTGTCTTGGTGCACTGATTCTACGCTCAACTATGTACGTCATTGATGCCCCAACGTCGTGGGTTCGATCCTGACCTTTACAAATACAATATTTTCATTAGAATATTAGATCTGACCCACCACACTATTATTTTAATAATTAATTAAATTAATAAACCATGAAATGTTCTATTCCCAAATCCCAATTCCCAATCCCACTGCCCACACATTTTTCTCCCCCAATTCCCAAATCCCTAAAAACTAAATTATTTTCCTCAAAATTCACTCCAAGCTCCAAGCCAAGGAAAAATTTCACAACTTGAAAATACTCACGCAGCCATCATCAACAGCGGCCAAGTGCCAAAGAAAACATGGTGTCATTTCAACAAACAACAATACAAATCAGAAGTTGATCGTCAGAAGTTAAAGATAATGGTGCACCCCCTATTTTCAAATCCTGGGTTCGCCTCTGGATATATTCCTTTCATTTTAATTTATTTGTACGGTTAATTTTGACTTGATCTAAAATTAAAAAAAATTAATTTTGTGATGTTAAATTAAAGATATATAAAAAGTACTCAAAGTATCATTTAATCTTATAATCTTAAAATATAATACGTGTAAAGTCAAAATTAAAAAATAGTTAAAAAGTTATAGAAAGAAAAAATCTTTTTATCAATTGATAAGAAAAAAAATAAGACAAACAAATTAAAAAGACATTAAATTGTCTCTAAACAATTTGATCGAGGCAGATTTGAAGCTCAAAAATTTATTTAGATCACTCAAAGTGAAATAGATACTAGTAGATACGTTTACATGCGGGAGAATTATTTGTTTAGATCATTTATAATTTTTTCTTTAGTTTTGTATTTCTTTTATAAGAGAATTTTCTTTTTTGTATAAGTGATTATTATTTTTAGATATAAGATATTTAAAAAAAATATTTTATTTATTTATTTTATAAGAGGTTAAGAAGTCCGTCAATTTTGATTCTCATCAATCATAATTAACATTTTATTCTATATATGTATTAGTTGAAGCGTACGCAATTAAATGAGGATTTACCAATAGGACTAGTAGTATAAGTAATAAATATTTTTTTATTCTTAATCAAAAAATTTAAATTTGGGTGTTAAATGTGAAGTCATTTTTTATTAATGAATGAGAATGAAATTTCTCCACACAAATTTAAACATAGTCGAAATCTGATACGAACATATGAAGAAAAAAGGAAAAAGGATCAAAAATATCCCTCTACTTTAGTTTATTGGTTAAATTTACCCTTCGTTATACTATGGGGTTAATTATGCCCCTGCCATTATACTATAGGGTCAATTATACCCTTGTCATTATGAAAGTTAACAAGTAACCCTTAATTGGATGAATTTTTTTGTTTTTCCAATTTCGCTTAAATTATCCGTTCTTCCAATTTTACCCGCCCCATTTCCACCTAAAACCATTCAAAACATAACCCATATACACTCAGCCAACCCCCGTTGTTTTCTCTCTTTCATGAACAGCAGCTTGGGTCTCAAGCCCGTTGCTCCAGCGCTCCACCCCCGATCAACAATTGCTCTTATTCCGTCTCCTTCCTTCCTCGGTTTTATACCATTCAAGTAATCTAGTGAACCAGCCATCTCCGATGATCCACGAAAGTGATTAACCATCATAGCTTATATGATTTTTATGCTTAGGTGTTGCTCTAGCGTATGGCTCAACAATTAGTGCGGTTGCTAAGACATTCTCGATAAAATTGAGCTATGTTCTATCATACTAGATTCCTCAAACACCTGTTTGAGAATCGAGCTTTATTTCTTTACTGTTACAGGTCGGGGCGATCCTTTTTATCATTTGTCATTACACTCTTTTGAGCAAAATCAAAGGATAGAAAAGATTTTCAAATGACTTCCCACTTCTTACGAAATGTTATATAGAAGACGGAGAATGTGATCAAAAATGTATTCAAGAAAATAATAAGTGTAGTGCTTTAGATATCACTGTTTTAAAAAATTATTGTGCAGATTCAAGAAAGATTGCCAATACTTTGGAAGTTGGAGAAGAAGAAATGCTTTGATCATCCCTTTTTTATGTTGCTATTTAGTTAATTTAATTATGTACGTTATGGGTTAGCTAAAAGAAAAACAGTAATTTAAGGGAAATTGTGTAAAAAAATTTAATTTGGGAGAGTTCATTCAATTAAAGGATAATCTTGTTAACTTTCCTAATGTCAAGGTATAATTGACCTATAGTATAACGGTAAAAGCATAATTGATTGCATAATATAGCGAAGGACAAATTTAACCAATAAATTAAAGTAGAGGAATATTTTTGACTCTTCTCCCAAGAAGAAATCAAAGTAGAACACAACTGTGAGAAGGAATTTTCTTGAGAAGCGTGAAGGCAAACTTACTGCAATTTTCTTAATGCTAACATCAGCCATTGCTTGCCTCAACGGCTGCACCTGAATTGGTGATGTTATTCTTTTTCTTTCTGATCATTAGGATCAAGTATATGTCTTATTTAGTGGGTAACTTGGCACACCAAATAACAAAAAAATTCTGAGATACAATTAATTTCTTTATCATATTTGTTACGAGGTACTAATTAATTGAGAGATTGTTTTATTCTATTATTTATGTCAAAATAATAAAATTACTTTCACGTCGATGTACCGAACGACCCCTAACTGCTATGTTCCAAGTTTCAGCTATAATTCATCATCACGTGGAGGCCCATGCTTCTTCTTGACATGGCTGCACAACTGGATAAAGTTTCCTTTTAGACCCCAACCCACCCACCCCTACCCAAAGAAAAAAAAAAAGGTTACATTGGCTGGGTATTTTGAAAAAGGAGGAAAAGAGGATAATATAATTTGAAACAAACTTATATATATTGTGTGGGAAGAGGATAATATAAACTGGACAAACTTTGTATATATGGTGTGAGAAGAGGATAATATAATTTGGAACAAACTTTGTCTATATTGTGCGAGTAGTTACCAATATCACTGCATCATATATAGGGGTGGCAAATAAATGAATTTGAATTAAATTTGGAGGGTCAAAGTAAACTTAATCAATAAAGAATTTTTTACGAAAAAAATAATAGTTTATATTTAGCAAAATTAATAGAACTGTACTATTTAATTTTCAAAACATATACACACAACCTTGAACCACTTTGAGCTTCATCCAAAAACCAAATGACTCTGTCCGTTGTTTTTTCTCACAAGAGTTTTATTTTTTGTGGAACTTCTCTTACGTTGTCTCCGCTACGTATATATAGGTGATATACACATGATATATAATTATATACATATTCACACACACAAAATCTACCAGACATATAGACGATAAACACACAATATATCATAATATACACACTTGTATGCCATTTTATATATCCGTGTTTTGTGTGTATATCATTGTATGTTTAATGATACATGTGATATACAATAAACACGCATTGGATATACACCTATCATTATAAGAAATACAGTGAAATACACCAAATATACATTCATTATCACCTCAAACTACCACCATAAATCATCACCAAGAGAATAATAACAAAGAAAGATAATTCTTCACCATCATTTTGTTGTCAAGAATGTTGGCCGAACATTTTATCTAGTTTTTCCATTCTAAACGATATGATAAAATGTGTATACGTGCTGACAACATGTGGAATGGGCACCTGGGCGATTCTAGTGTGGGCCTCTTCATTATTGAACTTCAAGGCTTTACGAATTGGGCTGCCAAAATTCATTTGCCCAACTATGAGCAAATTTAGGTTTCCCTCTTGAAGCTTCTCGAAGACAATATTATTTCTGGTTATTATTCTTTGTAATTCGGGTAACTTACATAAATCCCTGAATCTTTAAGTGATATTACATAAAATCTCAACTATTTTGTAAATTACAATTTATCCAGGTTTTTTGAAATAATGATACATATGTTATATGGTGATACATATAAAAAAGTGATACATTTGAAACTAACAAGATATTTATTTAAGAAAATAATAGATTCTTTTTTATTCATTGTATTATTTTATTTAAGAAAGGATATCTAATTTTTCTTTTTTTTAATATTTAATTTATGTGTTTTAATATATTCTCTTTTTTTGTCTTTAATTATGAAAGATATGTTTTTTTGGGTCTTTTTCTATTTTTTCGTCTTTAATTTTATTCTGCTTTTTTTAGATTTAATTTTAATTATGTTTCAATTCTGCTTATGAATCACCAATAACATGGGAAGTTTTAATTTCGTCTAAATATTTATTAAGATTAAAATGGGATATAAGATTTAATTTCGTTTTAATTTTAATTTCGTCATATAATCTTATGATCAAGTGTTAGGTATGTAGAATATACCTAGATGTTTTAATTACCTTTCATTAATAACATATGAATCACCCAATAATTGAAATAAACAATTGTATCTACCATATTAATCACCATAATACCATAACACTCAAACCTCCATTAACAACCTCAATTTTTTTTCACTTTCCTCCATTAACAACACCACTCAATAACAACACTTTTCTTTAATTTTTTTCACTTTCCTCCATTAACAACACCACCCAAGAACAATACTTTCCTTTAATTTTTTTCACTTTCCTCTATTAACACCACCACCCAAGAACAACATTTTCCTTTAATTTTTTTCACTTTCCTCTATTAACACCACCCAAGAACAAACATGAAAACACTATTAAATAATTTTCTCCATTGAACACCATCTCAACCTTCAATCCAACTCCCTCAAAATTTAGATAAAAAATAAATTAAATTGATGATTTTATTTTTGAATAACTTATCATCAATGAGATTTCTTTTAATTTTACTTTTGAATTTTTTTGTTAATAAGACAATTGAAAAAAATTAATTTTAACTTGATGAAAGTATTTTTATGTTTGAATAAGAAAGAAGAGGGTGGGGCTGGGGGGGCTGGAAGGGAGAAAGAATGGGGCTGGGGGCTGAAAGGGTGGGGTAGGGTGGGGCTGAAAGGGGAGAAAGAATAGCGGGTGGGTGGGGAGGCTGGAACGGGAGAAAGAACGGGGGGTAGGGTGGGGTGGAGTGGGGTGGGGGGCTAGAAGGAAAGAAGAGTGGGGGGTTGCTGGAATGGAGAAAGAGATTGGGAAGGGGGCTTGAATTTTTTATTTAAATATATAGTAAATATATATTTTTTACTTTTTAAAATAAAAATACATAAAAATAGTATGCGTGTGGGATTTTTTTTTAAATCCTAATTTCTTACGTGTCAATGACCTGACACTGATGTGACACTGATTTGGCACTGACATGACGCGTGTGTAACCCACTCTCCGTTGTGAGAGTGATATTCAGTTTTGAGGGGTGAAACAAATACACTTTAAAGATGTTAAGGGGGGTAAATAAATAGAAGTTAAGTGCTAAAGTGAGTTTGGAGGACAAGTTCAGGGGGAAAAAGATGTATTTTCTCAAATGAATCACCCAATAATTGAAATAAATAATTGCATCTACCATATGAATCACCATAATACAATATATATCACCCGTTAAAATCATACAAAATGTATCTATCGTATGAACCACCATAATACCTATATAATGATATCATATTTATCATTCATAGGAATTATTATTAAAAGAATAAATATGTATAAATAAATAAATAAATTTATATATGTATAAATAGATTTTTTTAAAAAAATGAGAGAGATTTTAGGAGATAAAAAAAAAAGTTGCATGCATTAATAGAGGAGAAAAAATCAGGAAGGAAGATGATTTAAGCATTAATGAAAGAGAAAAAATCAGGAAGGAAGATATTTAATTGTTGATAATTAGGGAGATATTTTAGGGAAGGAAATCTTGAATGAGTTAATGGTGGAATAAAAATAGGATGTGGATTTTTCTTGGTATGTATCAAGATAAAGTTAAAAAATGGAATTTTATGTAAATTTTTAAAAAGTAAGGGATATTAGGTAATATATTCTCTTAAGTATGGGATTTATGTAATTCATATTTGTAATTATCTATAAGTTGTTAGGAAACAATTAATAGAAATAGGACACTTGTCACGGGTAGCTATTCCTAGATTCTATTAGAGTTGTATGTATATACTAGGGGGTGATGTCCGTGTCAGCATGGACCCAAGATTAATTATGTTTCGAGTATTTTAAATTTAAAATATTTGCAAGATTAGGTAAATACATTTGCAAATGAGCCAATATACATTTGATAAGGTAAATAGATTTGATAAGGTAGATAAGGTAAATACATTTGCTAAGGAGCCAAGTATTACAAGATAGACGTGTATATTTATTTAAATAATAACAAAATTCAATACATTGTGTTGAAGCTCGACCGATGTGCAATCTTAGTAGTTATGATCCGCGAATACAAGGTTAAGACCTATTACATTAGGTAGAGGTGAGAAATTCACGTTCATAACAATATAATTGAGTTTGAGTAGCTTGAAATGTTGTATTATCAAAATAATTCTTTTTAACTATTGGTGTAGTCGCTTTTAACACAGGCACAGATCTTACTATTATTTACCTGGGAATAGAACATGAAGGTACAAGGAATGTGAAAGCAAATCTCTTAGCATATCAATCTTGTATCAACCATGCATGGTATAGGACAAACCTTAGAGAAGAAAAATAAGTCTCGAGTGAAATAAATAGCATCAGACTGTCGAGCTTAATATCTTTTTGAGTATGAAATGGCTAGAGCAACTAAAGAAAAATTGGATAACAGATGTAAGTATAAATACGTTTATCTAGTCAAAAGGTGTTGCAGAAAATGGATGAATGGAGTACCAAACAACCAGACTAAGATGATATAGAAGATACGAAGAGATAGTACAAGCACAAGTAGCACCAAGTACAATAGAGAAGATCAAACTCATGTTTATTCAAATCAAATAGATAAGTTTCTTGTTAGTTACGTGGAGTTTACCAAGAATAAGCAAATACACAAAAGCAAACAATTTTTTTTGCATTTCAAATGCATTGCTTTGTCATCTTGCAGCATTTTGTATGTTCATGTCAAGTTAACAAATACAAAACTTTGTCAGACTACTAAGCAACAGTCATTTCAGCTTTTAATTTACATCAATTTTGCAGCCCCGTAATTCTTCTATAGTTTGAAACATAAGCACTGATGAATCATTCAATTCTCTCTTCAAGAAAATATAGTAGTAAGGTGTATTTTAAAACATTGGATCTTACCATGTCCCCAGGTGTTTCCTGAAACCTTAATCTCCTTACAAGCCGGTCCTCCCAATACAAAAATAGGTGTCTCACCAGCTAGCCCTTCAACAACCTTAGGAATGTTGTCTGGACCTTCCCTCCCAAGTTAATAAGTTTGATTCCATCCCCATGATACAACACTTGTTACATCTCCTATTGGTTCTGATGAGGGATCGTTGCAAACTACTACAGAATGCCCTGAACTCGAAGGTATAGAAAGAGGATGGAACTGTATATCAATGGGTTGCATTTTCAAATTTTTTTTTCGCACTTCCTAACTGGCCATACACATTGCTTCCGCCACTAAATAGTGTCCCATCATGTAAAATAAGAAGATAAAAACGACCATCAATACACATTCATGCACATTATAAGTACCTAGACATTAGTAAATGTGACTTGCAGCAAAGGGCAAGAGAGTGATCAAGTCCGCAAGTTACATCTGCAGCTTTTAACTCATCTAGCTCCTCAATTAAACCAAGCTCCCATATTATAGGCATATCCTTTTCCTTCTCAACAACTTTCATGACTGACTTCTCAGCAACTTCAGTTGCAAAAGATTATCCCCTTGATCTTAGTTTAGTACTATTTGATTCCAGTGGAGTCTTCAACTTTCTTCCTATCTTTTCGATTCTACCATCTGCATAGTATCCCCATCCAAATAAATTTCATTCGTAGCTAGTGCAAGAGCATACCCCTAACCCAATGGGACCTATTATTTGCCAACACCAAATGAATTGACAACTACACTTGGAGAAAAAAAGAAAATTTTAAACAGTTCAACACTATTCACCATCTATTAACTTGGTTATTATTAAAGCACATCATATCATTATGTATTCTCAACTAAATTTTTTTTTCCTGTTTCTCTGACAAGTAAAACTTAATTCTACCTTAAGCATGATTGGATAACCACCTTAACAATCTCTTCTCCAGAAAGTGTTTCAATTTTGGAAGGTACTGCAGCGTTGGTGATTCCTTTGCCAAGACCAAGTAGCCACGCTTAAAAGTTCCCCAAACCCATAGAGATCCATCATCAACTATGGCGGAAAAAATAGCATCTGATGCAAATGAGGCTTGAACTCTCACTTTATTCAGTTCTTCTACTTTTTTTGGTTTATTCACGTTTCTCTGAACAAGCTCGGCAAAAAAGATTTTCATGTTAGTAATTCAAACATGAAATAATTCCCACCCAACCTTAAGTAAAAGAAGAAAAGCAAGCCAGGATGAAAAAAAGAAAGTCAAAGAAAACACATGAAATTCATTGTAAAATAGAAGTAAGCAATAAAAGAAAAGGTCGCTTCATTTAGATACCCAACATATGAGAAGAAGAGGTTTAGTTTCCTACCATAACAGAGTCTACAACTAATTCTAGGACCTTTATAATCCAAAGATAACAAAAGAGCATAGACAAACAAATATAGAAAATCAGGATATCACAATGTTAGCAAAAGTTGACTCTGGCAGCTTGTGAATTCTGAAATCTCTTAACAAAAGTAGTTCTGAAAATTTTTTATGACCTGAAAAGTATCTTTTATTTTTGCTATGTTTTACAGAGAACGAAGAAGAGATAATCAAGCATCCATGGAAGATGTGGAGAATTTTAGAAAAAAATAAATTATGGTCTGCAATACTGACATTTGGACTCTAACAACATTCAGCTCTTTAGTGTTTACACTTTGCAGGACTGCATGAGTTATGTAACTATCAAAAAAAATCTATGAAGAAAAACGGAGGACAACAACAACAACAACATCTACCGTCAGAGTTGGGACTGGGATTGTTTCTTCCATAATTGCCTGCAGCAAAGTATTCATCAAAATTTAATCATATTACATGCTAAACACACACAGTTTTTATTTCTCAAAAAAGCAACTTAACAGTTGTTGTGCAGGCATTAATAGTTGCATGATTTGATGATTCAATTAATAGCACCAAGAATACCAAATGAAAAAGAAGCAGAATGAAATTTGATTGAAAAATTAAACCACTCGATTGGAACAGAACAATCAAAATCTCAATTGAAGGCCTATTTTTTTTCTTTGTGGACAATAAGTTAAATCTTATGTGACTCCACCATTCCTATTGAATGGTCACTAATTAGTGGAAAGAAAGAGTCCGAATTGCAAACATAAAATTTAGTGTCCGGATTTCAATTTAGGAAGTGAATATGATACATTAACCAGTATACATATTCATTCCTAAAAACAAACCCAACAAATAAAATAATTCAGAAAATATCAATACCGCAACACGATAAATCACAACATCAGAAGTAAAGAACCAGCAACTAGGTGATCAAATCAAGTTTAATATACAAAAAAACTCATCAAAATCTCCTAGCAGAATCTGCGAATTCATACCAGGCAAATCCTCTGGCTCCCACTTGTACATGTCAGTCTCGACGATTGCATGAAGATAAATTTCGTGACGATAAATCTTCTTCTCCTAGTAGTATAGAACAAGTTATTCCTATTCGTCTATGCAATCTAAAATTAGATTTCCGGGAAACACAATTTTTTTTCAAACACTCAAAAACTTGGTGTTGATAAATCCATCAAAAGATTAATCTTCTTGAAATCCACAAAATAACCTGAACACCCACTTCAAAAATCAATATAGTTTTTTCTTAACCTAAGAATTTGAGTAAAAAAAACTCCAACTTAGAAAACAGAGAAGAGATGGAGGAGTTAAATAAGCTTTCATTCTTCATTTTGTCATCTCCTTCAGTTAATTATTTAAACTTTTTGATGTCCAGCAGCAAAACCCCTATTCCCCTCACCATAAAATTTAACCAATTCAGTGGAGAATTTTTAATTATTTACATACAATTATTGAAAATTTTATCAAATAAAAACTGAATGAATGAAGGAGAATGTAATATGTGTCAGCTAATTAGAGCTTAAGCATACACATGGAAGCACCTCAGCACGTGGGATTCTGCATCTGTGCTTAGGTGGCTTAGCTCAAAATATTGCAATGAACAAAATACCTTTATCTTTGAAAATTTTTACATCAAGCACTCAGGTCGAAACCAGTGCTTCTATATATTAGAAATGTAGACGTTTGTACTGTGAAAACAAATACATAAAAATGAGAATTTCTCTCGATCAATTTATTCCAATTCTATAATCTCTTTTCAACAAATATGTCATAACTCAATTGGTTCAAACTTCAAACTAATTTATTTAGATCAAAATAAATTGAGTCCATAATTCAAATAAAGAATTATAACCCAATTCACCTAACATCCAACATGTCGTAATCTTTCCTCATTTTTTATGTTGGTTTTCTGAAAAAACAAAATGTGAAAGTTGATATATTTTTGAAAAAGTAGTTCAAGTTCTTTAATATTTCATTATACCCAATCTTCAGAGGAAAAATTTCAGAAATAGCAACTTTGTAGCCTTAATTATAACTTTTATAGCAACAGTTTCATAATTATAAAAAATAGCAAATTGTATTTGTATTTAAGTAAAATGTTGCTATATAAATACATATACAAATATATATGTATTACTCATAAATACATATGCACAACTGAAAAATACATATTCTTCTATTACTATGAAGCGGGTAAAATATTGCTACTTTTGCTATAAGTTGTAATTTTAAAAAAGTGTTGCTATTTATTGAAATTATAGTCTTAAGAATGCTAGTTTCTATAGTTTTTCCATCTTCAAATCCTTTGATTTGGGAAAAAGATATAGACTGACCATTTTGAAAAAAAATGGCCATAATTTGAAAATATGGACAGCTATAGCCAGTCGGTCCAATTTATTTCTCTCTTTTAGCCATTGGCCCAGTTGACCACGTGCAATTTCTATAACTAATTGATACACTTTTATACTATATTGATACACTTTTAAAAAAAGAAAGAGGGGATCCTATACCCAATTGATACTCTTTTATACCACATTGATACACTTTTATAACAAGATAAAAGGGAAATCTATACATGCATATACGGTGTTCATATATCCAACTAATACTCTTTTATATTAGATTGATACACTTTTATACCACATTGATACAGTATGTGCAAGCATATACAGTAGCATATATCCAATTGATACTTTTTTATACTAGATTGATACACTTTTATAACATATTGATACAGTATGTGCAAGCATATACAGTAGCTATTTTCTATTAACCGTCAAACTAAGACAAATAACAACTTAAAAAATGATAGAAACGGGAAGTATATTTTTACTCTGTAGTTTGATATCAACAAATCTTCTTTTGTTACACTTTTCTACCGTATAACCTACCTAAAAATTCTTACCTTACTTCGAAATCCTCTATTTGATTTTGAGATTTTTGTTGTAAATGGTGGAAAAATCGGGTTCATCGAATAGAAAACCAAGCAAGAAAGTGGTGAAAGATGATCCTTTATTTGTTTATGAATTTATTGAGGATGATTTATCATTTATTGGTGAAAAACTATATGAATCTAATTGAATGCAGATTCTTAGAGATTTGTGCAAAAGTTTGTGGAATGAAAAAGGTAAAGATGAGTATCAGAAAAGGTAATGGAACAGAGAATTAAGAGTTTGAATGAAAAGGAAATTGTGAATGAAAAGAAAATTGTGAATGAAAAGGAAAAAAAGAGAGGTAAAGTTATATTTTGATTTGGGCGCATTTCTGGTTATATGTAGTTAAGCTTATGTGAGTGGCTATTTATCAGATTTTTAGTTTTAGTTGCTATTTTTGTGAAATTATTTTAGTTTTAGGTGTTATTTTTACTAAAAATTACACAAATACACAACTTATGTTTTCAATATTACAAAAAATCCCAACTCCCTAAACATATTACAAAAATCCCAACATATACACAGAATGCTATGGATATGTCGGTTATGTTATGTATATTGATAGGGAGAGAGAGTAAAGTAATTATAAAAGTGGAAGAGAGTGTAATTATTTTTAAAAGATTGATATTTATGTTATTTATACTTATTTTTATCCTTTCCCCATTTGATTTTGTATATTTGAATTGGTCTTGTATATGGGCCTGCTTGTCGCACTACGTTCTATGAGTCATTTCAAGTTCAGCCCGTTGGATCAAGTCAATAAACATACTATAGCTCAACTCGTCTAATTTAAACTTGGATTCGAACAGATTGATTAAAAAAATGGGTTAAGTTTGCCATCTAATACAAGTCATCGAGGATGCAGCAAATCGTCTGAATTAAGAGATTATAAGGGTCTTGTTCATGTATTTAACCATTTAGATTTAAGTTTGGATACATGCTTTCAAAATTTCCTCCAGTAACTCTTATTTAGTTTTCTTTTCAAGTTTATTGATGGACAAATCAGATAGCATTTCACTCATAAATTAATGTTATGGTACTTTTAGTTTATATACTTGTACATATTAGATTGCACTTAGTATGTAATTAAGCTTGCGTTTTACTAATGATCCATGAAGAAAAAAAAAGCACTGTAGATATCAATAAGCGAATTTAAAAACGAACTTTATTAAAAACTTAAATGTAGTTAACAAGTTAAAATTAGTTGCAGGATAATCCTCTAGACCACCTCAAAACCTTTCACCAAAAAATTGAAAAAAAAAAAAAGAACAGAATGGACCTCTGGATGGAACATATCTCTTTCTTAATTTTGGTCTTGGTAAATGGGGTTGCTAGAGGTTAACTATATTTAAAAATTATTTTTGTTTTGAAATCAAATAATAAAAAATTAAAATAAATGGAACATATAATTGTGGCCTGTGTACTAGCAAGGTCGTCCTACTAAGCAAGCAAGTGATCCTGAGAATTTAGTAAGAATTCCAACTTTGTATGATGGCTCTGCCGGTATCAAATTAAGGTGTCGTAATTTGGTTAGTGCTGTTTGATCACCAGAAGTTCTAAAGAATGCACCATTTCGCATATCGTCATCCAATGATAACCAAGTCCAATGCTTCCACACTGACTCTACTGCCTTTTCCCTGTGTGTCACCTCTTTAATTAAATTATTTTGTTGTGCGATAAAACGGTTACCCTGGCTAATAATTGTTGCTTCACTGCTTCCGCCAATAGCATACCTGTTGGAACGGAACCAATAGTTTAGTAGTTTTAAGTGGATATGACAAGCTTTTTTGATAAAAAATAGTTAAATAATCGTTCCTGTTACCTCATCCAATGGGTGTAATCATTGTTGACAAGATGGAAGAATCCGAGCCTGCACCTAGGCATCCTTTGATCCAACCTCTTACCAAAATGGTTGTAAGCCAAGGTAATATGCATTTTCTTGTCTTCCGCGTATTCATCATTTGCACCAAACAACATTACTTTATCGTGATCAGTGAAGTGACAGTTGGAGATGGTGATACCGGTTGATCCTTGGACGGCATCGATGAGCCCATCTGCGGCACGTGACATGGACACGTGGTCTATCCAGATGTCGCGAGACGCGAAGATGCTGATGGCATCACCTTCATCCCCAGTCCTCATCCCAACATGGTCTACTGAGTCCCTGATCATGCCACCACCAGTAACTCGAATGTTGTGAATGTGAAGGTTACTGATGATAACGTTGTTCACATTTTGCATCTTAATTCCAGCTCCATGTTCGATATGGATATTGAATCCACGGGCATCGATGGTTTTGTAGCTTTGCACCAGCAGTTCCCTCGTCAGCTTTATATGCATGTGTTTGCCGAATACGATCCACAAGGGCTCCTTTTGAATCACCGCATGCCTAAGGGTACCTGTTTCAAAATTAACCCAAACAAACAAAAAGTTACAATGAGATTTGAGATAGTCACACTTGATACACACATACATATATATATGTATATTAGAATATAAACTAGCTAGCTAGTATGTATACCTGGTGGAGGATTCTCCACGTTGTGATCAGAGTTATCTGTAACAACGTAAACCTTTCCACCTTTTCCACCAAGAGCATTGCGGCCAAAACCGAGGGCACATGTAGCATATTTTTCGCGATATTCAGCCCAACGACGGTCACATCTCCAGCATTTGTCAATAAGATTAGAGGACACACATGGTCCTCTATATTTTACGCCTAACCCCCTTCTCGTGGTGTTGTTTGCCACTGCTGCCCCTACACTCACAAATGCGATGAATAACAGGACAACAAGTCCGTTCATTTTTGTTTTGGAGATATTCATAGTTTTTTTCTTTCTTTTTTTAATTATTTTTCTTCTTTTTTCTTTTCTTTTTTTCTTTTTGTGTATTTTTATGGGAAACGAGAGTTTGGTCTTTGGTCTTGATAAAGTTTGTAGGGCTGATGACTAATTTTCGTAGACCAAACCCAAGATATTCCCTATAGCATTATGGCTTCTTACTTCACGACTCTTTTATATTATCAAAGGTTTCCTTATTTATAGATTTTTGTCATCATTTGCATCCATAGCTTGATATAAGAAAACGAAAATTAAGGTGGATCATTTATAAAATTTGTGGAGTGTCTTTAACTTTAAATTTTATGGCTCTCCTTTTCTTCTCTTTTTTCCATTTTTTTCAGTGGGTGGGATAAATACAAATGAAAAGTTAGAAAAAATAGGACAAAGATGTATGTCCTATGAAAATGAATTTTAGTTATTACTGTATGGTATTGACTGATTCTAACATGTTAATAATCATCCACTCAAATGTTTAAGAGTAAAGAGATCAAATACACCTGAATTTATTTTGGAAAGTTGATTACATACTCAAATTATTGTATTGAGTACCGATCTATTACACACTTATACTATATAAAAGTAAATTTATTTCTACCCCAAAATCTAATATGGCAAAAAATTAAAAATAAATAAAGAAAAGTGCATACAGGAGTCAAATTAAAATTAAAAAAAAAAAAACCACTTCTTCTTTGTGCATTCTTCATGGACAACCTTCCCTACTTCTTTTTCTTCTTCATGTTGTTAATCTTCTTTTCTCTAACTTTTTTCTTATCAAAATCACTTCATTTTCTTTCACTAATCAACTTTTTATTTTCATCATTCTCCGTCTCGATCTTGAATGAAATTCGCAATGCTGAAGAATTTGATGACGAGTTGATAAAATTGATGGCGATATGTCTCTTATTTTTTATAATTGACAATAAAGTTGGTGTCAATTTTGGTGATGAATACTGAGTTTACGATTATGAGTGTTATTAATTTCGATGGTGACAATGGTAATGGATCTGGTGGTGAATGATTTAGCAAAGTAATTTGGTGTAAAAATAAAATTTTGTGATGGTTATTGTTGTGAATTTCAACATTGACAATGATGGTGGTTTAATTTTGATAAACATTAAAATATATTAATGTGGTGTGATTTTGATGTGGATTCAGTGGCGGGTGGTTCTTTGTAAGTTTTGGTGGCAAAAATGATTGTGATATGATTTCGATGACGAGATGGTTATGGTGTTGAATTTTGTAGTGGCTCTTTGTAATTTTTAGTAGTAACAATGGTGTGATATGATTTTGATGTTGAATTTATGATGGTTATTTGTAAATTTTTATGGTGGTAGTGGTTGTGGGGTGATTTTGATGGTGAATTGGTTGTTGGTGGTGATGATATGAGTTTGATGACTATGGCAGCAATGGTGGTGGTTTAATGGTAGATTTTGATGATGGATAGGAAAGAAGAAGCAATTAGGGTGACTCGGTATTTTTAAAAAAATATGACATAAAAAATGATGTGGCAGTGACATTGTGATGACATGTACGCGAGTGTGTAACACCTTCCATCATATGACTGGTTCTATGTGTGTTAGAGTGAAAATAAATTCCCTTTTAAATACTACAGATGTATAATAGATCGCTGCAATAGTTTGAATGTGTCATCGAATTTTCAGGAAAAGTTCAGGGTGGATTAGATGACTTTTGATCTGAGGTGGATTTATGCACCTCAGGGTCATTATCTATGCTTGTTTAGCCTTATTTTGAGAACTTCTTGCGTTCTTAATGAGTGGTTAATGATATAATTGAGCATATAAGTGTTAAAATACTTGATTATAATATTTAATGTGTGTTTCAAATAAGTTTAGAATCAATTTGGTCACTTAGAGTTTAGACGAGAAAATTAGTGTTACTAACTTGAGCTATATGTTATTCTAGTTGATCTCGATGGATTCTATTGTGTGTAATGAGTTACTAAGGGTATTATTGTATAATTATGTGTGTAATAACTTGTTTATAGTGTTTAAGGTTCAATTTAAACAAGGCAAGAGTCAAAACTAAGTTAAAGATCAAAAGGACAAAATTAGTATTCTTAGCTTAAGTTTCTAGTTCATCGTATTGAATTGTATATTATTTTGAGCTCTAATTTGTGGTGTTTGATGATATAGGATGATTGGTAGTTTGTCATGATGATATATGGATGATACACAAGCTATAAATCAATTAAAAACAACATTACAAGGCTTGGAATGGATGGACAAACACTTGGGACAAGACTTGACCAAAAATGGACGTTTTGGAGTCATTGGCATGCCACGGACTCTAGGCACCGTGTTAGGGCCGTACCACGGACTTGGGAGCATTATAAATGACTAATTACACTATCCCACTATATTATTTTCTACATACCCTAGGCACCACGACATGAGTGTGGCACGCTTCTATGTCAAAATCAATAGCTTGTGTCCTTCTAAAATAAGACCCTTAAACATTATGTTTGACACCTTGGATGATCTTGAGACTTTGGGAGAGGTTGGAGAATACTTCATTTAGGTTTTTATTCCATTACTTTGGTTTGTTTATGTATTTTAACATGTATTCAATCATTGTGATTACGTTATGTTCATAAGCGACTAAACACCCCTTTCCGAGGTTACCTTTTAGAGGTTAAGGCAAAAAATATGAGTATTATTGTTATTAATTGATTTGATTTGGTTGTTTATAATATTTGGTTGTTCATTTATCCTTGTTATCACTATTTTAAGAATTTACGACCCTTAGAATAAATGCATAATCAGCTTGTGAACCCGAGAGGAGGAACAAAAAGATAGAACGTGCGATAGATAGAATAGGATTGTAATATTCTAATTGAATGAAGTTATAATTTACATTTAAGATAGGAATATACCTAAGTGTCCTATTTGGTTTACTTACTGGATGAAATATGAATGCATTTAACTTAGTTCTCGTATCCCCACTCAATGATGTAGTTGTGGGGCTAAGTTAGATAGGTGATTAGGGGCTCAAAAGACCATAATCATAAAATCAATATCGTGAATCAACAACCAAGATAATTAACCTAACCAATGAAGTTCTATAGCATCGTATGATTGCTCACAGAGCCTTAACCCTGGGTTTATCCCTATTACTGTCCAAAACCTTTACTTTACTGCATTGTTTAGTTTACGCTTAGTTTTAATTTTCAAACTCTTTCGATTATGATAGCATTTGGTTAATTGTAATAGTGAACTGGAATTGGATATTTGTCAATACAAGTCTCTGAGGGATAGATACTTAGCTTGTAAAAGACCACTATATTACTTGGTGAGACCACATATATTTGTGTGTGCGCTTGGGTGCAACAATTTTTTCCAATATTTAAGTTACTATGTAATGATTGGCCAATAAAATAAAATCATGTCATGAGTTAAAATATCCTTCAATGTTGTAAGTGCATTAATTCATATAGTAAAAATTTTATGGGGTGTCCTATTTTGATAGTGCTATTTAAATAATATTTGTTTTTTTTTGCACGAATATCCAATAAGATATATATGACTGAACTTCAGTTAATTCGTAACATATGTTACAGTAATGTATGACTGAACATAGACATACTTCAAAAAATTAAAAGGGTGTTAAATGATTTGTTAGATTTGTTATTATCTTAGCAAATTGATAATTGAGGTTTGTTTAGTACTGATACATAGAACTTATATTTCAAATTTGAGTTAATTTAGGGTAGATTTGGGTATCAAAATTTGAAAAAAATTATTTTAAAAAAAAGTTTTAGATGTGTATATCTAAAACTCCATATAGATCAACCATATATGATTGAAGTATAAAAATATTTTTGAAAATAAAATTCAGACATATATAATTGAATTGTTGATTAATTTTTACATGTAATTCTATTAAAAATATCAAATTTAATCCGTAAATATTTAGCTTGTCCAAATTTTCACAAATTGAGTTCATGACATTTTTTTGGGAGTTAGTTTGGATTTGGATTGTACCCCAAGTGACCCATCTTTTGGATGGGTAACTTTGGGTTACTTGGTGGTTCATCATAGTCAACGTGTTAGTTACATAAAAAATAAGACTTTACTACTTTTGATCTCTGTAAGATCTATTTTGACCCTCATATTATAATAATAATAATAATATATTTTTAATAAGAAATAAATTATCTTTAGTCTTAAAATAGTAATCCACAATCTGAGTTCGTCCTCGATATTATTTTGTTTTATGTCAAAATCCTGTGGGAAAAATGACAGATCAAAAGAGGTTAAGTATGCCTTTGACCAATAATTTGGGGTATAAATATTATATGAAATTGAAATAAAATTTCAAATTCAATTCCATATTTTATATGCCTCAAAGGTAGGGGAACATTTGTGGCTGGTGTGAGAAAGAAATTTCTTAAAATGAGTTTCAACTGGTGTTTGAAATTGTCAACAAGGTAGTGTTGCCAAGATCTGAGAAGAGGACAGTAGCTTCTGCTATGGATCTGTATGTGCTTGAGTGTCTTAGCAAGTTTGAATTGATCATTCTACCAGCCTAATGTTGGAGCATATGTACAAGGTTATCCATGTGAAGGAAGAAAAACATAGTATGCCTTATGGTTATTTCCTAAACAGACTATTTGATCATTTTGAAGTTGTAGGTGAAAATGAGACTCCTGAAACTGCAAAGCAGCTGTTCACTCTAACAACTTTGATTGAGAATGAATGTATAGAAGGGAAGGTGGGGACCATGTCCCAAGTGTCAGAGTTGCTATCAGCCCAGGAAAAAATAATAAAAAGGTGGAGGAGATGAGAGTTGGTTTGGATGCTAGGGATGCAGAGATTATGCACTTAAACATAAAGAGCCAATAGCTTTCCACTGAGGGACCAGGATCTGCTGTAGCACTTAGAGCAGAAAATGCAAAACTCAATACTAAGGTCTCAGCACTTACTGAGGAGGTTCAAGGGTTGAATGTAGAAGTCAAAGACCTCACTAAGCAGCTACTGAATCCACATGTTGCAGAGAGTAATAGGATGGAAATGTTGCTTAAGTCTCTCCCCCCCAAACTTTCATCTACTTGAGCCCCTCCCCCTCCCTTCCAAATGTGCTTTGATATCTATTAGAACCCTGTGTCAGTTTTCTTTATTATTTTCTGTGGATTTTTAGATTTCAAAATCTTATGTTAATTTTAATTACATTGTATGGTACTCACTTTTGTATAATGAATGGAATTTTATCTTGTGTCTATCAACTGTTTCTTCTTCCTTAAGTTGTTCATTCACGTTAGTGTTGCCCCAGTGGCCATGAGTTAATCAAATTGTGCTTATTACTATCTTGTTTTACTGTTCTTACTTTTTATGATTCCAAAAGGGGGAATATTGACTTCACTATAGTAGGGACCAAGTACCATAAGTAATGAAGAGTGAAAGTAATGATAATAGGTGGAATACACACTGATACTATTGAGATGTATGATAAGAGAGAAAGTGAAGGGCTGCTACTGATAGGGGGAATACTGATGTATGTGTAGATACAATTTCTCTAATTCAGGATGACTTTTGATGCTTTGTGGTTATGGTTAGTCATCATAAAAAAGGGGAAAATTATTGTCTCATGTTTTGATGATGACTAGAAGATATTGGAGGATCAGGTCCCTTGCATAATTTACCCAGGTACAGCTGTCATACTCTGTGCAGTCTTGTCTGCTAATGCAATAACTGTGCAAGTGTAAAAACGTATCAAAATGGACACTTGATCCTATAAAAATTCTATCACTTAGTTATAACGACTATAAATATAAAAGATGCCTCCCCTCCAACAGTTTTTACAAATTGAAGAATTCTCTGGTGGTGGCGAAAACTCTCAGAGCTCAAGTTCTAAATCTTTACTATTTATAGTTAGGGTTCCTGAGTCGTGCTTTGTAACTGATTTACTCAAAAATTAAGAGTAAAGATTTTGTTCTACTGTTAAGTTTCTTTGGTAGAGTTAACTAAGTTGTGTTGGTTAGAGTTAACCGATATTGAGAGTGTAATTGACAGAGTTGCCAAGAGGTGGTTGTAATAGAGTTATTACAATTTTGAAGAACTTAGAGTTGATTTCTAATGAAGTTTGTAATCAAGATGAGTTTTGATTATAGTGGAGTTTGAGAGCTTATAATTGCAGGTCGTGGTTTTTCCCCTTCCTTGAGCAAGTAAGTTTTCACGTAAATCTTTGTGTTCGTTTATTTTCTGCATTTTTGTGTGTTCACTTTTTTATTGCTATACTATTCACCTCAGGGACTTGGTCCCTTAGCGGTGGTGTATCCCCCATTTTCAACAATTGGTATTAGAGTAAGGACACTATAAAAGGTTAACACCTAGAGTGAATTCTTGATCATAGATGTACCACCTAATCTGAAAGAAGGACAATTTACTATTAAGCCACCCCATTTCAATGGAAAATATTATGGGTGGTGGAAAACTAGGATGTATGATTTTATTATAGATGAGGATAGTGAGCTGAAGGATGTGATACTTGATGGTCCTCATGTTCCAGTAAGGGAATTCAAAGAAGGAGACAAAGCTAGAATGATTGTAAAAATCAGGAGAGAATATGATGATGAAGATCATAAAAAATTGAGAAGAAGTTCAAGGCCAAGAAATTATTGGTGTGTAGGATAGGATTAGATGAATACAATCGAATATATGCTTGTAAGAATTCTAAAGAGATTTATTAATAGATGAGATCAACTCATAAATGAACAATTTATGTGAAGGAATCAAAGGTGGATATGTTGACCACTCAATATAAAGCTTTCTCTATGAAGGAAAGTGAGACGATTCAAGAATGCACACAAGATTTACCTCAATCACAAATGAGCTGCACTATCTTGGTGAGGTGATTCCTCTTCACAAACAAGTAAGAAAAATTCTAGGAGTCCTTCCTAAGTCACGGGAGAGCAAAGTTGATGTCATTACTGAGGCTAGAAATTTGAAGACACTTTCCATGGATGAATTGATTGGGAACTTGAAATCCATGAGTTAAAGAAATAACAAGGTCAAGAAAAGAAGGAGATTAAAAGAGAAAAGTCACTAGCCTTAAAATCCGCAAAGTATGAGTCCAGTGATGAAGATGCTGATGTTACCTACTGAGCTAAAAGGATTGTCAAAGCTATGAAGAAAAGTGGTCAGTTTCAGAAAAAAAAAAAGCAGTAGCAGAAAAGAAGGCATTATTAAAGTCTACAAAAAATGTGGGAAACCTAGACATTTTATCAAAAATCATTCTTTGCATAAAATGGATTATCAAGAGTACTTGAAATTATGAGAAGATAAAGAAAAAAGGAAAGATCAGGTCCCTGAGAAGTCAAGAAGAAAAGTTGTTGCCGATTTTACAGTGAAGCAAGCTCTAGCTGTCAGGGGAGATGACTCATGTTAATCTGATGAATCAGAAAAACTGAAGATGCTTCTATGTTAGCTGTTAAGGATAGTGAAGTCTCTTACAACTCTCTTTTTGCTCTCATGGAAAAATTAGATGATGAATAATAGAATGAGGTAACTCTTTTTGATATTAAGTTGAACTTAAATGATTATTCCCCTAAGAAGATAAAGAAAATTTCAAATGTCTTACTTGATTATGTATGCGAGCTTAGTATTGAGAGAGAATTACTTGAATATAAGGCAGAAAAGCTAGAACATGAAAAAATGGCCTTAACCATCCAGTTATCTAAAGTAAGAGAACAATCTTTAAAACTAAAATTAGAAAACAAGGATTTGATGGATCAACTGAAGAAGATAGTTGAATCTGATGGGAAGGGCAAAAAGAAAGCTTCAAATTGATCTTGAAGAAAAGTAGAAGAATTCTCGAAAGCTTCTTATGGCTGCACTTTATAAGAATGAAGAATTAGAAAGGGACCTGTTCTTTCTAAAAAAAAATCGTAACAAATCCCTGAAATAGATCATATCTTCACAGATCCTTGCTAATATAACCAATCAGGGAATCAATAATGGTAGAGGTATTAGACCTCAGTATAACACTCATACTCTTAAGTCCCAAGGCAAACATGTTTTGTTGCTAAAAATAGAGCCAATAATCCTTTCTTCACTCATTATAGCAGGGATAGTCACTTGAAGGAAGAATGCCACGGATGGCTTAGAGTTAGAATGAACACTGCTAGATATGTTCAACTGAAGCAGTCCTTCCACAAGGGATCAATTTCTTTAACTAATTTTTAAGAAGAATAAATTGCCTAGCTGGACCAAGAAAGATGTGATTACTCTCTTGTCTATCTTTTGGGAACTCAGACTCAAGTGGGTTCCCAAATCTAACAAATGACCTCTATATGCAGGTGAGAGTAAGAGAAGGTAGTCAAAGTTAGTTCATGGATAGTGGATGCTCTAAGCATATGACTGGTAGAGCTGACTATTTTCTCTCACTCAAGGTACTTCAAGGTGGAGTTGTCTATGTCCCAAATTTGTGATAAAGGAAATAAAGTGAAGTTCATATCTGATATGTGCACTGTGTCAAATTTGAAGTCTGGAAAATTCATACTCAAAGCTAAAAGGTGAAAGAACATGTATGTGGCTGCTCTATACTCAATAACTTACTGGGAATTGACTTGCTTAAGTACTCAAGGTGAAAATGTTGACTTGTGGTAAAGAAGGTTGGGACATGTAAGTTCCTCTTTACTAAATAAATTGATCTTAAAGGGCCTAGTTTGTGGTGTTCCAAAGCTACAACTTTCATACAACAAGGTTTGTAATGCTTATGTCAAAGAAAAATAAACCAGATCTTCCTTTAAGCAGAAGAAGCAGGTAAGAACTTCTAGACCCCTTGAATTGTTGCACATGGACCTATGTGAACCTATTAAAGTCCAAAGTAGAGATGGGGGAAAGATTTATGTTTCTTATTGTGGATGACTATTCTAGATTTACCTGAACCTTGTTCCTAAGAAATAAGGATAAAACTTATAACGTACTAGTGATCTTTCCCAAGCAAATTTAGATAAAACTGAACTGGAAAATTATAGGATTTAGATTTGATCATAGAATTGACTTTGAAAACTTAAAGTTGAAGGATTCTGGGTTGAAAATAGAATCAGTCACAACTTTTCTACTCCTACCAGGACTCTCTTAGAGATTGCCAGGACCATGTTGATTAATAGTGGCCTTCCAAAAGGTTTTTGGGCTGAAGCTGTCAATACAGCTTGTTATGTGACCAATAAATGCCTGATTAGATCTCTCTTGAACAAAACTCCATATGAACTTGTTTTCAATGAAAATCCTAAACTTGATTATTTTAGACCCTTTGGGTGTAAGTGTTCTATTATAGACAATGGAAAGAATGAGCTTGGGAAATTTGATTCCAAAAAGTGATGAAGCTATATTTTTAGGATACTCCACAACAAGTAAAACATACAAAGCCTATAACAAAATGACTTTGTGTATGGAAGAAAGTGTATATGTGGTCTTTGATGAATCAGGAAAGCTAAAAGATTCTACTGGAGGGGAAAATTTTAACATGAAAGAACTCATTCCTATTAAAAAGGATGGTACAACAAAAGTTGAGGTTAAAGAATAGAATAATACAGTTGTAGATGAAGAAGGTGATGGTAAATCAGGTCCTTAGTTGCAAAATCATGATTTAGAAGAGTAACATCAATAAGAACCTACTCAAAATTCTCAGGGACTTGGTCCCAGCAGACCTCGGTTAAGAAGATCGAATTGGAAGCACAAATCCTCTCAACCCCTTGAAAATCTAACCTCTTCCATGGAATTTGGAATGCAAACAAGAGTTCAAGCTAGAAATTTTATGGATTTTTCAGTTTTCTTATCGCAGATTGAGCCCAAGAATGTAAAGAAAGCCCTAAAAGATGCTGATCGGATTAATGCTATGCAATAATAACTTCAACAATTTAAAAGAAGCAAAGTCTGGCAAATGGTCCCCAAGCCTGTTGATAGAATAATCATTGAGACAAAATGAGTGTATAGAAACAAGCAAAATGAACATGGCACTATCAACAGATATAAAGCAAGGCTTGTTATTCAGGGATATAATCAAGAAAAGGGTATTGACTATGATGAAACCTTTGGTCCTGTTGTAAGGATAGAAGTTATTAGGATTCTTATTTTTTTTGCAGCCTATATAGGCTTTAAACTCTTTCAAATGGATGTCAAAAGTGCATTCTTAAATGGTAATTTAAAGGAAGAAGATTATGTCAAACAACCTCCAAGTTTTGAGGATGTAGATTTTCCACATCATGTGTTTAAACTGGATAAGACTTTTTATGGATTAAAGCAGACACCTAGAGCTTGATATGAGAGACTATCAAAGTTTCTTATGGAAAATGGCTTTAAAAGAGGAAAAATTAACAATACCCTTTTTCTAAAGTCTAGAGGGAACAATTTGCTGGTTGTGCAAATCTATATTGATGGCATAATCTTTAGAGCAACCTTTGAGTCTTTATGTGAAGAATTAGCCAAATTAATAGGAAGTGAGTTTAAAATAAGAATAATGGGTGAATTGAGCTTCTTCCTAGGCCTGGAAATTAAACAGACCTCACAAGGGACAATGATTTGTTAAGAAAAGTACATCAAAGAGCTATTGAAGAAATATAAGATGGGAGATGTCAAGCCAATTGACACTCCAATTGCAACCAGTTCGAAGATGGATAATGATGAACCTGGTCCCTCAATCAATGGGACCATGTATAGAGGGATTATTGGATCCTTATTATAGTCACTGCAAGCAGACCAAATATTGTGTTTAGTTATATATGTGCTGGATTTCAGGCATGTCCAAAAGAGTGTCATCTAAAAGTAGCTAAGAGAATTCTCATGTATCTCAAAGGGATAGGGGACCTGATCCTGTTCTATCCATCTGGAGAAAATTTTGATCTAATAGGTTATCCTGATGTTGATTATGTTGGGTGCTTAGTGGATATAAAAGTACCTTAGGAATGACTCATTTCTAGGTTCCTCTCTAATCTCTTGAGGATTTAAAAAACAAAATTAAGTTTCTCTATCTACTACTGAAGCTGAATATGTGCTTGTCGTTTCCTGTTGTGCTCAATTATTATGGATCAAACAATAACTGAAGGATTTTGGAATTGTATCTGATACTATTCCATTGATGTGTGACAATACAAGTGCTCTAAACATGGCTAAAAACCCAGTGCATCATAAAAGAACAAAGCATATTAATGTGAGGCATTATTTCCTGAGAGACTGTTGAAAAGGGGGGCCATTTGCATGAAGTTTTATAAGACTAAAGATCAGGTAGCTGATATCTTTACAAAGGCTTTTCACAAGGATAAATTTATAAAGAATAGGCTGAGATTGGGGTTGATCAAGATGAATTAACCTACTTGGTGGATCAGTTTTCCTCTATTCATTGGCTATGATTAGGAGACAGGTATCCTTGATGAAATATGTGCTTTTTGGTCTAATTTAGTACCATACCTTTGCAAGTATACACGCATGGTGAGCCACTTTATAGGGGAACAAATGAGACAAACACATCATAAAAGAATTCACTCAAGCAAGGGAGGGATCTGGTCCCCTTCCACGAGTTAGTATTATTCATGTACACTTTAAGATTTGCATAAAGTCTTGTCTGAAAAGTCATGTCCTTTCTTGTCTGTCTGTAAACTGTCAAATTGCTAAAAAAAAAATAAAAAGTCGCACCTATAGAGACCTAACACATCCTATACTTTTTAATTCCAAATGTTGCACCTTTCTTTTTTCTTTAAAATCAAATTAACCCATTTTTCTCACATATTTCATTTCTAAAATTAGCACCAAAATTTTCTACACTAAAGCAAATCCTTTCCTTCTCATAAAATCATTATTTTTTTCAAACCTTATTCAAAGAATTCAAATAGTTGACAAATCCTTCCTTCAAGACCTACAAAAGACTCTGAAATTGTTCGAACTCTTTCACCCAGTCTGAAAATCCTACCACAGTAACTGACACGACCCAAACCAGGGCCTAGCCGTGTCGGACATCTCAAGTCCAACCCGAATCGAAGATCACCCCCAATACACAACTATAACCACCCTACACCCTATGTCAGATGAATTTCAAACATATAACAACATGAAACAAATATAATTTAAAAACATTTGATGAAGTGCATAACCATGACCAACCAAATATCCATCCGGAGTCAACCCCTATACCAATATTAATACCAAGGCTGACACCAATACCGGCACCGCCCATGCCTATACAGTCCGGCAAATCCTCTAACCAAAATCAAAGAACATCCAGTTGGGACATTCCCTCAACCATAACCAAAGCCAAAATCCAAGAAACAAAAATAATGTAGAGAAGTCCATAACATGAAATAGAGTTTTCCAGAGTATCGAAGCTCACCACTTTAGTCTGACACAAAGTTATCCCCAAAGTCTAAGTCACTGATAAGGAGGAACGGTAGTATGGACGATTCCTGCATTGCATGGGGATACAACGCTCGAAGACGGTTAGCAGAGTGAACACTACCGTATACTAAGGAATAAGGTTAAAATAATATAATCATTCAAAACCAAGTCAAATAACCATATGCAATCACTACATACATACATATATATATATATATATATTGTGTCGGAAAAGGGAACCGGGTTTAACATGCAAATTAAACCTTAACCTGGGTTGTATAGCTTGGCCATCCTAAAACCACCCATGGGCTATATGGTTTTAGCTCCCCATGCTGAAAGGGCCCCAATGTGTGTTAGCCGCATGACCAAAAAAAAGAACCTGGGATGACTAGTACAACCCCCAAAATATAAAGTGTGACATAATGCACACGACCACCAAGGCCACCCTCACACCGATAAACGTGAGTTTTCAATGTCGGTCCCCTCGGGACCTCCACCTTCCACAACTTTGCTACTCAACCCCCTTTAAGCCCAATTAAGCCTTTTCACATAACCAAACTATTTACCAAGGAGTCTTTTAATTAGGCATTAACCATTGGTATCGTCATACCAAAATTAGAGCTTGTAGGTTTATCCATTTATGCCATACCAAAGCCATTAAACTAAATTGTCTCCAAAATTTCCAATTAAATAAAAATCATGTCCACCTAGACCTTTTCCAAATCATTTAAAACCAACCAAACCAATTTAAGTTTCATTACCTTTTATGCAATGCAAAGATTTCAAGAATAGTCAAACGATGTGACAAAATCATTCTCATTTGCAATTAAATAACATGTTGAGGGCATACAAGTTTCAAAACCATAACCAAGTAATTTGGGGGATTTCAAATTACCCCTAAAGCCATTTAACTTTACCATGCATTTCACAATATCAAAATCATATTAAAAGCATGAAAGAAATATCATTAAATATTAGAAACATTGTTCAACCATGAACATCCAAAAAAACCCAACCATTAAGTCAAAATCATAATAATATCATGAAAACCAAATATTAAAATACTTGATTTTTGTTGAACTAACAATGAGGGAGAAGTATATGCCTTAGACACCAAGGAAGATGGAGAGAATCACTCTTGAAAGCCCTTAATTGATTGCCTTGAAGAAACCCTAGCCTCTTGCTTGAATGAAGAGTTTGAGAGATTTTTAAGAGTGTTTGATTGAGAATAATAGGTTAATAAAGTCCCAAAAGGTGTTTTATGTCATGGTATCCAAAGGAGTTAACAGGGAAAATGTCCAGAATACCCCCAACTTAAAAACTGAAAAATTACCGTATATGGGTACGAGTTGACCCTCCAAGTCATCACCACAACATACGAATGGTGCCATCCAGTCATAACCAAAACATAAAGTTGGACACCACACACTATCCACTATACGATTCCATTGCACTAACTCGTGACTAGGCCATACGACTCATGTGGTCCAGTCATACCCAAAATAGAATCTAGAGAGATTGACATTGGACAACATACAACCTCCCACCATGAATCGCAACCTATCCTCATGGCTCTTAGTAAGCCACTCATACTAAGAGTCAAGTCAAGTCACTAAGTTTCTGATTAAATGAAGGACCGACCTAACGACTCATCACCAAACTACAGAAACCCAGCCACCATTTACTGAAAACCTTATAGTTGGGCCACCTGACCTGTACCTACACCATACTACTCATATGGTGAGTCATTACAAGGACAGTGAGCTCAAAGCTCAGGAAATTTTCAAAGGCCAGAACCCAGGGTGTTTCAATTCTTCCTCACTTGGATCATTCATCCCCGAATGATGGAACAAGGTAATATAAGCATGATTAAACCCCCAAATGTCTCTACTCTTACCTTTAACAAAGATAGAAAACAATGATGATAGGATAAACACGTACCTTGAGCACGATTTTTTGGAATAAAAAATAGTAATGGATACTTGGACTTTATGTCCTCTCCCGCTTCACATGTAGCCTCTTCAACCTTATGGTTCTTCCATAGACCCTTTACCAAAGCTACGTCCTTGGTCCATAACCTACGAACCTGGCAATCTAAAATCTCAATTGGGATCTTCTTATAAGACAGGGAATCCAAAATACCAATATCCTTGATAGGTATAATATGCAATGGAGCGCCACACATTTCTTCAACATAGAAACATAGAATATTAGGGAATGGAGCTCAAGCTAAAAGGAAACTCCAACTCATATACAACATTACCAACCCTTCTCAAAACTAAGTATGGTCCAACATATCGGGGACTGAGCTTCCCCTTCTTTCCAAATTGTATCACTCCTTTTATGGGAGACACCTTCAAGAATACCCTATCCCCAACCTTAAACTCTAACTTCCTACACCGCACATCTACATAGGACTTTTGGCGGCTTTGGGATGCTTTAAGACTATCCCAAATCACCTTCACCTTCTCCATAGATTGGTGAAACAAATCTGAGCCAAACATATCTGCCTCACTAATATCGAACCACCCAATAGGAAACCTACACCTCCTACCATACAAGGCCTTAAATAAGTCATCCCAATGCTTGAGTGGTAATTATTATTATACACAAACTCTACAAGAGGTAAAATGTCAACCCAACTACCACCATAGTCGATCACGTAAGCTCAAAACATATCCTTCAACGTCTAAATAGTTTTTATTCTTGCCCATCTAACTGTAGGTGAAAAGCAGTACTAAGACTCACTTTAGTCTCCAACAATCTCTTAAATGAATGCCAAAAGTGAGATGAAAATTGTGTACCACAATCAGAGATGATAGAAATACGTAGCCCATGCAACTTACAATCTCTTGGAGGTACAACTTTGCATAATCCTCAGTTGAGAACTATCTACGATGACCCAAATTGAATCAAATTGATTCTAAGACTGAGGAAGATGGTAACAAAATCTATGTGGATCACTTCCTACTTCCTCACTGGCAACTAAATTTCTTGATACAATCCTCTGGGCCTCATGTGCTCAACTTTCATTTGTTGGAACACCATGAACCTGGTCACAAAACTAGCTGCATCCCTCTTCATGTTGTTCCACCGATACATCTCCTTAAGGTTATGATACATTTTTGTTGAACCAGGATGAATAACATAGTGCGAATCATGTGTCTCAGCCAAGATCCTCTCATATAAACCATCTATATTAGGAACACATAATCTTTCTTGGTACTGCAAGGTACTGTCACCACTAATCTCAAAGGCCATCACCTTCTACCCACCTATATCACCGTTGATCCTCATCAACACAGGATCTAAAATCTACTTCTCCTTGATTTTAGCACCAAGAGACAACCGCACCACCTTCTGCATAAATATGCCACCATCCTTGGAGTCTAAGAGATGAACTCCAAGGTTAGCCAAATGGTGAATATCCTTTACCAAATCCTGTTTCTCTTTATCTACTTGGGCTAGACTTCCTATGGATAATCTGCTAAGGGCATCAGCAACCTTGTTAGTCTTACCTGGGTGGTAGTAAAAACTTATGTAATAATCCTTGAGCAACTCAAGCCATCTCCTCTGCCTGAGGTTAAGCTCTTTCTGAGTAAACACATATTGCAGGATCTTATCATTAGAAAAGATATCCATATAAACCCTATACAAATAATGATGCCATATTTTTAACGCGAACACCACATATAACAATTCCATGTCATGGGCCAGATAGTTCTTCTCATGCACCTTCAACTTTCTAGAGGTATACACTATCACCTTGTCATGTTGCATTATAATGCAACCAAGTCCTATACGAGATGCATCATAATAAACCACAAACCTTTTAGTGCCTTTAGGTAAAGTCAAAATTGAAGCCGAAATTAGCTTATCATTCAGCTTTTTAAAACTACCCTCTTAAGCATCAGACCCTAATAACTTCACCTTCTTTTGAGTTAGCTTAGTCAACGGGGCATCTATAGTCCAAAACTCTCCATGAACTTCTTGTAGTATCTAGCGAAATCCGAAAAGCTCTGAATATCGATTGGAGTCATGGTTCTAGGTCACTTCTTAACTGCTGTGGCATTCTGTGGGTCCACCATAATCCCTTCACTAGAAATGATAGGACCCAAAAAAGTGACAACATTCAAACAAAATTCACATTTCAAAAATTTGGCATACAACTGTTGCTCTTTCAGGGTTTGCAACATAATGCGGAGGTGATTGCAAGATCCACCTCACTCTTAGTGTACATCAGAATGTCATCTATGAACACAATGATGAACAAATCCAAAAACTAATAAAAGACTCTATTCATCAAATCCATGAATGTTGCTGGGGCATTAGTCAACATAAAAGACAACTAGGAACTCGAAATGCCCATATCAGGAATGAAAAGCAATCTTAGGGAAATCTACCTCCCTAATCTTTAACTGATGATACCTAGATCGAAGATCAATTTTGGAGTAAAACTTAGCACTTTGTAACTGGTCAAACAAATCATTTATCCTTGAAAGAGGGTACTTGTTTTTTACCATCACCTTGTTCAACTGTTGGTAATCAATATATATCCAAAGGAAACAACCTTCTTACGCATGAATAAAACTAGTAGCACACCACGGAGACACACTAGGACGTATGAAACCCTTATCTAAAAGATCCTTTAGTTGCCCCTTCAGCTTCTTGAACTCAGCCGTAGTTATTCTATATGGGGGAATAGAAATAGGACGAGTGTTCGAAACAATATCAATCCCAAACTCAATCTCCCTATTAGGAGGAACACCAGGATGGTTATCAAGGAAAACCTCAAGAAATTTATTCATCACCGGGACAGAATGTAAAGAAGGACCCTACAAGTTAGAATATTTAACTCAAACCAGATGATAGAGACACCCCTCAGAGATTAATCTCCAAGCTCTAAGATATGATAAGAACTTCCCCTTAGTAGTTAAGGAGTCACCCTCCTACTCAATAACCGACTCATTAGGAATTTAAAGATGACCTTACGGGTCCGACAGTCTAGGATGCATAGCATTAGTGCAACCATCCATCCCAATATAACATTAAAATCAACCATATCTAACTCAAACAGATCCATCAAAGTCTCCAAACCACCCACAGACACCATACATCCCCTATAGATTCTTTTAGCAACCATAGACCCATCGGGGTAGAAATAAAAAAAAAGTTTGAAATGTACTTAGGTCTTAAACCAAAATGAACAGCCACAAATGGGGTCACATAAGAGAGAGTGGACCCCAAATTAAGTAAATAGTATACATCATGGGAAAAGATTTTCTACATACCAGTCATGACATCTGGCGATGCCTCAAATCCTAACGAGTAGAGAGTGTATAAAGACAGTTTCGACCAGTATCGGAGCCAGATGATGCACCTTTGGTACCAGAGCTAATGAAGAGGCAACCAAAACCTTGTTTTCCTCTGAAGCAACCTTGGCCACTGGACAATTTCTAATCATGTACCCTGGCTGACCACAGCTGAAGCACTTGTCCTTTTCTCTTCATAGTAACCCGAAGCAATCTCCCACAAAATTTGCAGGGGGATATGATGGAGCTGACTGGGCCTCACTAGCATAATATTAGGCACTCTGTGCCCTAAAGTTGTTGTCGCCATAAAAAAGCCTATCAGCCAATGGCTTTGGGTATGGACCACTAGCTATCAAGTAAGATCCAGAGTTTCCCCACTTTTTCTTGGCCCATTTTTGGCCATCCCTGCCACTCTGCTGTTGGCCACCATCCTTCTCAGAAAATCTAAACTTCTTGCTTTGCCTCTCTTCTATTTTAGCCTACTTCTACTTCTCTTCCTTACCTTCTGCATGTATATAACCAACCTAGAGATATTCATGTCCTAGTTCAACAGTGTAGCCTTACTCTCCAAAATTATATCTCGGGACAACCTAGAAGTAAACTTTCTCATTTTAGCCCTCATGCTAGAAACTAACTCTGGAGCATACCGATATAGCTGGTGAAACTTCAAGGCATACTCCTTGATTGACATCTTGCCTTGCTTCAGATTAACAAACTCTTTCACCTTTACTTTTCTCAACTCTTGAGGAAAGAAGCAGTCCAGGAAAACACCAGAGAAATTATCCAATAGGGCTGACTTAGCATCGCCACCCCTTGACTACTCTCATTCCTTAAAATATTGGTATGCTACCTCTTTTAATTGGTAGGTAGCAAATTTCATACCCTCTATGTTTGTAACATACATAACGCAAAAGATATTTTCCATCTCATTAAGAAAAGTCTAAGGATCTTCCTCAACCTAAAAACCAGTGAACACAGAAGGGCTCAACCTCATAAACTGGCCAACCCTTGTGGCCTCAGAAGATGGAGTAACAGAAACACCACGCTTAGCCTATGAAGATACCAACTGGGCCAACATATAGATAGACTGATGAAACTCAACATTCGTAACATCAGCCTGAGGATATCGAGAAGGACTGGAGGGAATCGGTGGAACTCTAGGAGGACAATAAGGAACTAGACCCCTAGACCGAGTGTGGACCCCATAAGCAAAATGGGTCCCATTAATATTACCCCTAAGTGGGACAGAGGAGTTTTCTTGAGCTTCAGATCATTGAGGACGCATGATCTGAAAAACAAACAAATAGGTATTAGAGAAGATTTTACGACCTTAGACTCTACAACTTGAAAAGATTTTACGACCTTAGACTCTACAACTTGAAAACAGAACAGAAGAAAGAAAATATTCCTAAATGCCTCATAGTCTCTCCCTTATGAGTGTGGCACACTACCTCCCTTAAAAGAGACTATACTAGACATGGCTTTGTGGACTCCTAATTAACCTGAACCTAGGTATCTGATACCAATCTGACATAACCCAAATTAGGGCCTAGTCATGTCGGGCATCTCAAGTCTAACTTAGATCGGAGACCACCCCTAATACCCAACCATAACTGCCTTGCACCCTATGTCGGATGAATTCTGAATAAATAATAAGAAGAAAACAATATAATTTAAAAATATTTAATGAAGTCCATAACCATAACCAACCAAATATCCAATCAAATATGTAAACGGTGTCAATCCCAATACCAATACCAATACCAAGGCTGACATCAATACCGACACCGTCCATGACCATAGTAGTACGATAAATCCTCTAACTAAAATTAAAGAACATTCGATCGAGAAATTCCCCGATCATAGACAAAGCCAAAATAAGAAACAAAAATAATGTAAAGAAGTCCATAGCATTAAATGGAGTCTTTCAGAGTATGGAAGCTCACCACTTCAGTCTGATACAAAGTTGTCCCCGAAGTCCATGTTATGGAGAAGAAAGAATGGTAATATGGTTGGCTCCTGCATCGCATGGGATATAGCGCCCAAAGATGGTTAGCGGAGTGAATGCTAGCATAGAAATAAGGATAAAATAATGTCATCATTCAAAACCAAGTCAAATAACCATATCCAATAACATAAATACATATACATATACGTATATATATATCATGCCGGGAAAGGGAACTACTTTTAGCATGCAATTAAAAGCTTAACCTGGGTTGTGTAACTTGGTTGTCCTAAAACCACTCACGGGCTATATGGGTTCACCTCCCCTACTGAAATGGTCCCAATGCGTATTAGCTACATGACCGAAGTAAATAAACTAGGATGACTAGTATATCCCCCAAAATATAAAGTTTAACATAATGCACACAGAAACCAAGGCCACCCTCACGCCGGTAAACATGAGTTTTCAATATCGGTCCCTCTAGGACCTCCACCTTCTACGGCTTTGCAACTCAACCCCTTCTAAGACCAATTAAACCTTTTCATATGATCAATTTATTTACCAAGGAGTTTTTTTATTAGGAATTAACCATTGGTATCGTCATACCAAAATTAGAGTTTTCAAGTCTATCCATTTATGTCATACCAAAGCCATTAAGCCAATTTGACTCCAAAGTTCCTAATTAAACTAAAACCATGGAAACCAAGACCTTTTGCAAACCATTTAAAACCAACCAAACCAATTTAAGTTCCATTACCTTTTATGCAATACAACAATTTCAAGAATAGTCAAACTATGTGAAAAAATCATTCTCATTGGTATTTTAACAAACATGTTGAGGACATAAAAGTTTTAAAATCATAACCAAGTAATTTGGGGGATTCCAAAGTACCCCTAAATCCATTTACCATTACCATGCATTTCACAATATTGAAATTATATTAACAACATGAAAGAAACATTATTAAACCATTAGAAACATTATTCAACCATGAACATCTAAAAAAACCCAACCATTAAGTCAAAATCATAACAACATCATGAAAACAAACATTAAAACCCGTGTTTTTTGTTAAACTAACAATGAGGGAGGAGTAACATGCCTTAGATACCAAGGAAGATGGAGAGAATCACTCTTGAAATCCCCTAATTAATTGCCTTAAAGAAACCCCAACGTCTTTCTTAAATAAAGTATTTGAGAGATTTTTAATATGTTTGATTGAGAATAATAGATTAGTGAAATTCCAAAATATGTTTTATGTCATGGTATCCAAAGGAGTTAAAAGGAGAAATGTCCAGAATACCCCTAACTTAAAACTAAAAAATTATTGCAGGTGGGTACGAGTTGACCCTCCAACTCATCACCATAATGTATGATTGGTACCATACAGTCGTCACCAAAATAGAAAGTTAGAAATCACACACTGTCCACCATATGACTCCATTTCCCTAACTCATGACCAGACCATACGACTCATGTGGTCCAATCGTACCCAAGATAAAATCTAAAGGGATTAACACTAGACAATATACAACCTCCCACCATGACTCATAACCTGTATACACGGCTCTTAGTGAGCCACTCATACTCAGAGCCAAGTCAAGTCTCGAAGTTTATAATTAAATAAAGGGTCGACTTAACGACTCATCACAAAACCAAATGACTGATACCACCAAACCATAACCACCTAAGAAACCCAACCACTATTCACTGGACATCTTACGAATTGGGCCACCTGACCCATACCAACACTATACGGCGTGTATGGTGAGTTGTTACAATGATAGTGAGCTCAAATTTTAGGAAATTTTCAAGGGCTAGAACCCAGGGTGTTTCAGTAACCTCTTCCCCATCAATGTCTATGACTGAAAAAGAGACTCCTTAAAGCCCCTTTCAATGCACTCAGTCTATTTCACCCTTTATACCCTCTCCTGAAATACCAGTGGCTGACTCTTCTTCCTCACCAACTTCCATGGATGAGTCCACCAAGGGAGAAACCCCTAAGGTAGTGGAACCCTTTTTTAAGACTGTTATAATGGTTGACCAAACTAAAGCCTTTGGGTTACCAGTAGAAGTCGAGTTCCCTCAAAATCCCATTCCTTTAAAAGTTTCAGAAAAAATTGACCCCTTCAAAACTCTAAACAAACCTAGTTCTCCTACCCCTTCTAAGTCAAATTCTATTTTTGCTCAATATTTTAATGAAGAACTCTATATGAAAAAGTCTAATCCATCCAGTAGTGAGTTGTTTGGAGATGATTAGATTGATAAGAACCTTATTTTGTTGTCAAATGACCCTAGGGGGAGTGTTATAGGGTTGGAGAAATAAGTTGTTGGTGATGAAAATATTCCCCCTCTTCCATAAGTGATATATCTCCAAAGGTTGATGAGGGCATTGGGTCATTTGTTCCACCCCTTAATGAAGATGAGGAGGTTAATGAGGATGGAATACTTTTATGATGGTCAGTACTAAAACAAAAGAGATATCAAAGAAAAGGAGAAAGTAAAAGAGACAGTGATGTTGGATGTATTTATGCACTCTAGTGTTACTATTCTAGCCTTTTTAGTCTTGCTTTGAGGATAACTTGGGTGATTTATGTGTCATATTGATATAAACAAGCATATAAGTGTCAAAGTACGGGAGTATAATGTTCAGAGTGAATTCCAAACTAGTTTGTACTTAAATGAATTATTTAGAGTTCAATTGTGGAAGCTAGCGTTACTAGCTTGAGCTAGGTGCTTGTCTAGTCAATCTCGTTAGATTCTATTGAGTTTAAAGTGTTTCAAATGGTTTTAATGTGTAATGATGAGTGGAATAACTTGTTGGTAGTGTGCAAGGTTTAATTTTATTAAATTAAGAGTCAGAACATAAAGTTGACGATCAACATGAACTAACCTAGTTTTAGCTTGTGTTTTTGATTCGTCGTCATGGATATTGTTTTGTTATGATCTCTAATGTGTGGTGTGTAATTTTTTAGTAGGATTTATGAGCTTAGTATGGTGATATATAGATGATATAAAGGCTGGAAATCCATGGGAAAGACACCACAATACAAGGGACTAAGATGGGATGACCAATACTTAACCAAAATTACGGAAGCGAATTCCAGTGGGGGGAGGCGATGATCCTGCGGCTCCCTAGCCATAGAGGGGATATAAAGCCCGCGAAACCTCACCTGGAGTGACACTCTACATAGGGTCAACCTTTCCTGAAGCGGTGCTCAACCCATGGCGGCGCCCCCTCTAGTCGCGTGCTCAATTGCAACATAGAATCCAACTCCTACACGGCTAAGGCTTGGCTAACTATATATACACACATTGTACATGTTTTTACACATCCTTGGACATATTTTTGAGATTGAGGGGCTCCTACAACTTCATATTTTAGGTTTTTCTTATTTTAATTTAGTCCATTCATGTTCTTAGTTGTTAATTAAAATCTTGTGATTACGATTATGACTATGCTTGGCTAAATGCCCTCTTTTCGGGATTAAATCCAAGAACATGAGTACTAGTGTTTTGAATTAAGTTTTTTTTTTAATTTTGTTTATCATTATTGGTTATTTTTTTATACTAGATTTAACTATTTTGAGGCTTGATAACCCTTAGAATATATCTATTATCAACCTTGTGAACTCGGGAGAGGGAATAGGGAGATAGAACATGGGAATAAACAAAGCATGGTTTGTATTCTTTTATGAAATAAGGAATTCAAATTAGTGTCTAGGATAAGGATGTACTTAGATGTCTTACTTGATTCACACGTAAGATGATAACTTAAAGAACATAAGTGGACAATTATATCCTCATGCAATGATATAGTTGTAGGGTCTAACTTAGGTAAAGGATTAGAGGTCGGGAGACCATGATCATGAAATTAACCCTAAGAATCAATAACCAAGATAAGCAAGTTAACGAATGAAGTTCAATAACATAGTATGATTGTTCAAAGTGCTTAAACCCTGGGTTTTCTCCTATTGATTGTTTTAAGTCTTTATTTTACGCATTCTTTCCTTTACTTTACTTTACAATATTATGAACTCTTTTTGGTTACCTTTGGATCAAATTAATCTTAGAAGTTAAACTAGAATTAAATCGTTGTTAGATCAATTCCCTATAAGATCGAGACTTGGCTTCTTGAAGGTCACTTGACTACTTGATAAGACCACGTACAATTGGTGTGAACTTGGGCGCTACCAAGTTTTTGCCATCGTTATCGGGGACTTGAAATTTGGTAACTATTTATTTTAGTTTTGTTTTTTAGATTTATTTGGTATTTTTATGCTTGGTCTTGCTTTTGTTATTACAGGAAATAGGTTTTTAGGTGGATAAGCTGGCAAGGGATCGAGAGTTAGTTCAACCCATCCCTGAACCTAAGCAACACTTTCATCAATAAAGGAGAGAAGTAATCCTTCTCCCCCATCTTTCTCAAATCACAGAAGATCAAGAGAATCCTATTCTAATGGCTAAATAACAAGCAGCCCATAGGACAGTTAGAGAAGTGGCAATCCCACTTCCAACCAATTTGACCTCCCTATTTCAGAAGTCGGCAGTTGGAGCTAATTTTGAGCTTAAACAAAATATGGTACAACTTTTGATTAGCAATGGACAGTTCATAGGTCTTTCACATGAAGATCCACCTGTCCACTTGTGACACGAGCCAAATGGCCAACTTAGTTTTTGATGACATCTTTGAAGGCCAACACATAGAGACTTAAGACTTGGTCACCTCTAGTATACAAGAACAAGCATGGAGGACAGGCTTTGAGCATTCCATTAAGTAAGGCCATATGTGGAAGATTTATTGGAGCATTAAAGAATTGAGGACTCACGTTTTTGCACCACATTTAATGGATCACGATTTTTGGAGCATTGAAGAGCCTTAAAACACTCCAAAAACCGCCACTCTACTTAAGAGTTTTTTGTTCATTTCATGCCCATTCCTTACACTCCATAGGTTCTCCTTTTATTAAGGGCATTAAGGTTATTTTGTCTTTATTTTGTAATAACTATTAGTAGGCTCTTTAGGGTTTATTTCATACTTAGTTGTTTATTGATGTAAGACATAAAATACTTGTAACACCTAAGACTTTTTCATGAGAGTGTATCACCTTAAAAGCTATCCCCACCGTAACTAGGGCTACCAAAGTGTAGAATCACTTGAGTTGCATTTTGGCTTGAGACGTTGGTGCTAGAGGAGGTAAAGTCCCTCTTCTGTCTTCGTAGGAGTTAGGTGATTGCATTGTGTAGGTGTTAAGGGTCCTTATATTTTATATATCTTAGGGTTCTTAGGATTTATATCTTCATTTGTCTAACTATCTATCCATTTATCTATTTCAAATCGTGTGTTTTGTGTTTGTGTTCTTGTTGCCATTTGTACCTAGTTCTAGTGAACTGTTTGTGACATTTTTGTGGCTGTTTTGTGACTTTGTTGGTTGACCTTGTATCATTTGGTATTATATCAAGGATTCATTTTGTTCCAATAAAATCAATCTTGGGCTTGTTAACTCAAATATCATAAAAAAAAATATGTTAGAAAATCAAAAATCAAAAAAGAAACATTCTGTCCCATTTTTGGTGTCTAGGCCAAAATTTGTATCTTAGATTTAGGAGATTTTTATGTGTTTTGGTTGTTTCTAGTGTTATCCCCTTCTCCACTAACACTAAAAGAGTCAAGATCCAAATTTTAAGCCATTTCTGAGTTGATCTTGAACTTTGATGGTTGCTTTTTTTTTTAGGATTGATAGCTTGAAAGTGTATTGTTGATATTTGTTGTTGAGGATGTGGGTTTGAAAATGTGGTGTTGTTGTTGTGGAGCTCAACGAGAGCAAAAAGAAGCAAAAATCATTCAATTTAGAGCTCATTTGGGTTGGTTTCCATTCTTGAATGTTCTTGTTGTTCTTCATGTATTGTTGAGCAAAAATATTCAAAAGGGAGTGGTTTGATCTAAAAAGGTGAAGAAAGGAGTGTGATTTTGTGTTTGTCTTTAAAGACACAATCCCAAGACATTCAAAAAGGAAAGGGGACAAAAGGGCTTTCAAAAGTTTTGTTTACCAAAAGGGAGTAAGAGCTTATTCCAAGATTAACAAAAGAGGAAAAGGCCAACAACCTTTCAAAAAGGTGTCTTTCCTAAAAGGTGAAAGGATGTCAAACCTTTTTGAACTTGAAAAAGAGGCTCCAAATCTTGTTGTTTCCTTCCCAAAGCTGATTTTCACCATTCCAAATTAAAATTTGACCAATTCAAAGTGCAAACTGCCACATCACCAAATTGCCATGTCATCAATGCCACATCATCACCCTCCAAAAAACAACATTAGGCTCAAAATTTCTGATTCTTAGTTTCTTATTGTTGATTCCTAGTTTTGTTTGTTGACTCTAATAACTAATCCATAAGCTAGTACTCCTCTACTAATTGTAAGTTAGTTTTTGTGTTTGTTTCTTTGTGTTAGCATTATTTTTATGCTTTTATTGTTTTTGAATCATAGTAATTCTTGGTTCAAGTTCGGACATTACTTTCTTGAGTCTTCAAGAAAAGAATCCAGTCCGACCAAAGAGTAGACTCACCCTTTGACTCATCACAAACTACAAGCCGACTTGCAACACTTGTGAAACTAAGTGTGAGATGATTAAAGTGTGTGAGAGTGTGGTGAGGATTTTGTGAACTAATTGTTTTCTTTTTTTTCTTTTGTTTTGTAAGTTTGTTTTGTTTTAGGTACAATTACAATGAAACCCGCGGCTTCAACCTCTCAACCTATGGACAACAATGTCACCAATGCCAATTTGGCCCTCCTTGACACTATCTCTCAAGACTTGGCTATAATAAATGAAAGATTGATCGTAGGGTAGGTCAAAAGAACCAAGTGGGCTTCCCGAACACACGTCAAGAGGAAGGCTGTAGCTCATGTGAGCTATAAGGTAAAAACGCTATCCCCTACAATCCTATGAACTAGAATATTGTGTTGTGGTTAATAGTAGCCAAATAGGTGTGGATGCGGTTTTGCCTAAGGTAGAGCTGCTTGAGACTTCCTTTTGTGATACCCTTGGTATTGTTAGGTTACATGAGGACCAAACTCTTGTTGTAGGTACGCAAGCACTAGTTGATCCTTTAGATGATAAAATTAATTCTTCTCATGAGAATAATTTGTGTCCATCTAGTGCTATCACTTATAACTTTACTAAGGTTCCATTACAAAGTGATGAGAGTATTCACACACTAGTTGACCCTTGTGAAAACAAAGGTAAGTCTACATTGGTATGTGAGTTGCCAACAACTAGTAAGGGTGTGCAAAATGATCAATAGGGTGACGATGATCTTGATTTGCTTGAATGTGTAGAAAACCTGAGTTGTGATTGTCCTTGTGAAGATGGTTTTGATTATGGTCCCTTTGTTGCCCGTGGTAGTTTGTGTCCAAGTAAGGATTTCTCCTTTGAAAGAGAAAGTTATATGTGCTTAGAAATTCCATCTACTTCTTCTTTATATGTTTCTTATATTAGGCATACTCCTAGTGGAGATTATGAAACTAGTAGTAAGTAAGTGCATAAGAACCCTTTATTTGAAGTTGACTTGTGGAACACCTTTATCAACCCTCTTTTTTTTCATGATATTTCTAATAGTGATAAAGAGGGTATGCTTAACTTTGAGAATGGCACCCTAGGGGAGAGTGAGAGTGGTTAAGACCTAAGTTCCTGGTTACATCTTCTATTTGACCCCGATAACTTCTTAGGGTGTGAAGGACGGATAGTTGTTGGTCGGTCCACTTGTTTGACTGACATTGCTATATGTGTTGCGTGGACTTTACTTTCAATTAAGGTGCCATACCTTGATGATGATTTCTTTCGCCAACTCCTTTGTAATATTTTTACTAAGTTCCTCGTTATTAAAACAAAGGATATATGGTTATATCTCAAGTGTGTACCTCCTTGGAATATTGATGTTGTTTATTGCACTAACTCTAACCCTAATGTCATGAGGATGTGGTGCTTATTTGTCTTCTCTTTGCTCTTATAAGGTTTGGATTCGAGGTCGAATCCTTTTCAAGAAGGGGAGGATAATATGATCCAAATGGACAACTTAGCTTTTGATGACATCTTTGGAGGCCAACACATAGAGACTCAAGACTTGGTCACCTCGAGTATATAAGAACAAGTATGGATGACCGGTTTTAAGCATGCCATTAAGCAAGGTCGTGTGTGGAAGATTTCTTGGAGCATTAAAGACTTAAGGACTCTCATTTTTGGACCACACTAAATGGCTCACGATTTTTTGGAGCATTGAAGAACCTTAAAATACTCCAAAACCGCCACTCTACTTAAGTGTATTTTGGTCATTTTGTGCCCTTTCTTTACACTTCATAGGAGCTCCTTTCATTAAGGGCATTAGGGTCATTTTGTCTTCATTTTGTAATAACTATAAGTAGGCTCTTTAGGGTTTTATTTCTTACTTAGTTGTTTATTGATGTAAGACATAAAATACTTGTAACACCTAAGACTTTCTCTTGAAAGTGTATCACCTTAGAGTAGGGCTTGGAAAATACATCCCCGCCGTAACTAGGGATGCCTAAGTGTAGAATCACTTGAGTTGCATTTTGGATTGAGACGTTGGTGCTAGAGGAGGTAAATTTCCTATTCTGTCTTCGTAGGAGTTAGGTGATTGTCTTGTGTAGGTGTTAAGGGTCCTTAGATTTGATATATCTTAGGGTTCGTAGGATTTACATCTTTATTTGTCTAACTATCTATCCATTTATCTATTTCAAATCGTGTGTTTTGTGTTTGTGTTCTTATTGCCATTTGTGCCTAGTTCTAGTGGATTGTTTGTGGCATTTTTGTGGTTGTTTTGTAACTTTGTTGGTTGATCTTGTATCAACTTGCAAAATTTTCTAGAAATTAGTGATACATTCATCCCTACGGGCGTGAATGCAAACTATATAAGGATGATGTTGTTCCCCTTTTCACAGATTGGGGAAGCAAAAAAAGTGATTGAATGCAAAACCGGCAAATTCAATCACCTTATGGGATGACATGGCTAGAAAATTCCATATTCGATTCTTCCCATCTGGTAAGACTGTGACACTTCATAGTGAGATAGTATGCTTCAAACATAAGCAAGACAAGAATCTTTATTATGCTTGGGAACGGTTCAGGGCTCTTCTTAGGGACTTCCCACACTATCAACAGTCCAATGAGGTACTTGCTCATACTTTTGTAGAGGCTCTTAATCATAATACAAAGATTTTTCTAGATTCAACTGTAGGTGGTCAAGCTCTTGAGATGACTTATGATGAGTTGTACAGTGTATTGAACCGCATCGCACAAGGTAATCCAGAGTGGCATGGTGATTCTAGGAGTGCTACCAAGAAAGTTGCAGGTTTGTTAAAGGTGGACCAATACACTGTATTATCAGCTCAGGTTTCAGCATAGTAAAATATGATAAACACTCAATTCAGCAGCCTGAAATTAGGAGCTCCACAACCTGTGGCCACAGTCAATGCAATCTAGTAAGCTGCAGGTTGGTGTGAAGTCTGTGGTAATAGTAGCCATTTAGCAGCCATGTATGCTTCAAATCCAAAATTGGTGATGTATGTGGGAAATTCTCAAAGGCCAAATTATGGTAATACTTACAAAATGAAGTGGCAGACTCAGCCGTGGAGCACACAACAACAACAGATTCAGCAACCACAAGCACTAGTTAATCAGTTAACTAGCAACATGGAAGAGATGCTAAAGAAAGTTCTAACCAATCAAACACAGTTGGATGCAGATGTTAAAAACTAGCAAGCTGACCAGAGAATCTTAGAGTTACAGTTGGGGCAGTTACAGTAAGCATTGAATACTAGGCCTTAAGGTGATTTGCCAGAAGATATTGAAATCCAAAACAATTTATGGCAATCACCTTAAGGAATGGTAAAGAGCTTCATGGAGAACTTCCCAAGGTAACTAAGGAGGTAGATGCAAATTTGACTCCCCCACAAGTATTCGAAAAAGTTACTAAAAAACTGAGTAAGTCTGAGTACTCAAAAGAAAAAGCTGTTGAAGAAGTGAATAAGATTCCCCTACTTTCCTTCCCTTAGAGGCAGATAAAAACAAAGGAGGATGCAATGTTAAAGAAGTTCTTTGACACGTTTAGAGAACTTCACATTAACTTACCTTTGTTAGATGTTTTGCAAAAATGGTATGCCCAAGTACACTAAGTACTTAAGGGATGCGGCTGCAAATAAGGTTAAATTATAGGATGTGGAGGCAACAACACATACTGAGGAGTGTAGTTTAGTGGTCACTCAAAAGATGCCTAAAAAGGTTAAGGACCCAGGTAAGTTTACTCTCCCCATTCAGATTGGCAATAGCGAGCTAGTGCAGGTACTAAGGGATTTAGGGGCAAGTATCAACTTGATGCCCCTATCTTTGTTCAATACATTGGGTTTAGGGAAACCTAGATCGAGTTTTGTACTACTGCAGCTAGCAAATGGGGCCATAGCCCTTCCAGAAGGAGTGATAGAGGATGCACTCATAAAGTTGGGTAAATTTATTATTTCTGCTGACTTTATTATTCTAGATTTTCAGGCAGACGAGCAGGTACCAATCATCTTGGGGCATCCACCTTTAGCGATGAGTGGAGCTTTAATTGATGTGAGAGCGGGTACATTCATAATATGGTTGGAAGATGAAAAGGTGGTTTTCAAGGTTTATAAACCACTTAACACACTATCTCACTATAAAAACTTATACATGATTACTATTATTAAAGGGGATGAGTTTAGGGTGGTTAATCCGTCAAAGACCTCTTCATACTATCTCATTGAGCTACCTAAGCCACTATCACCATAGTCCGGCAGAATGCAGGTTGATGAGACTGAAAAGGCTAAAGTTGAAAGATTTGCTACCATTGAGAATTCACACCCAAGAGGGGTAAAAATAATAAAAATATGGAGACCAAATGTGAGAAGGAAAAGAAAATAGAATGAAAAAGTTGATAAGTTGGATCGTGCCACGACACTAAATCAGGCGCCGCTTGGGAGGCAACCCAAGTTAAGTAAGTATGTTTTCTTTTTAGTTTTTTGTTTTTATTTCACATAGTTTTTGTTTTTGTTCATTCACATGTTTATGAAAAGCCTGAGTACCGGAAACCTAAGCTAAGGAGCATGGCATAGACTGAGTGTGGGGTTCACAAACCTTCTTGATATGGAAAAGATGCTATTAGATAGGCCTAGAGGTCTCAGGGAGTATTTATATCTCTTACTTTTAAGTTCACTTTAGGGACAAAGTAAATTTTTAAGTGTGGGGTGGAGAAATTCTCAATTTTGGGCTCAATTTTAAAAAAAAAATTGGTTAGGAATAAGTGAGATATTCTTGTTGGTGATATTTTTGATTACATGATGCAAGTGTTTTAATTTTAAAAGCATGTCAATTGTGTGAATAACTACATTTGAGACTCTTAGGCTCAAGTTTGTGACTCTTGTACTTGTTTGCTTAATTTTAATTCATGATATTGTTTGGTTGAGAGTCTATGATGATCCCATGTGAGTTGAGCATGTGCCATGTGCGTGTGAGGTTTTTGTATATTCCTTGTTGTATATGATGTCTAGAACTTTTCGGGTGTGTGTGCAAAGCAAAATAAAAAGTGTGGGTTTAGGAGATCATATAGGCATTTCCTTGATACCCTTGTTTTATACCTTCTTTTTAACCTACCTTTGGGCATAATCCTAGTTAACCACCATTGAGCCTTTAGCTTTTTCTTTGTTATCCTCATATGTAGCCTAATCCCATCTTTTATGGACCTTAATTTGCTCCAAAAGCTCCTAAGCGCTTTAATGTAAAATTGAGTAACTAAGGAGTTTGAGAAATAAGAGGATAAAAAGGTGAAACTGATGCCCCAGAGTCTAGTTATTGGCATGTGCAATTATTGTGGTTGGGAGTAGCGAAAACTGTTTGAAAAAATCCAAAATTTAGCCTGGATGTGTTATAATAAACCTGTTTTGGCCCTGATCCTTCTTGGACATTGTGCACCTCAACTAAGGCAAATATCTTAAGTTAAGGGTGGCTATCATAGGGGTGCGTAGCGTAATATATATGCGAAAAAAAAAAAGAAAAATTGAAAGAGTAGTATACTCCCGCCATATTGTTGTTAATTGACTTAATGAGGTAGGATGAGAACAAAAGATATGGGTAGATAAAAGTGGGGTAAATTGGTTGTTGAAGAGTTGTCTTAATTGCATAATGTGTTTCATTAAAGCGCCTAGGGAAGATAGTCACTATTATTCCGAAATAATTCCTACCCGTCCCTTAGCCTACATTACAACCCAAAAAGACCTAATTGATCCAAAGCTCATCATTCTGATATTAGTGGAGCACTACACTAAGGGCAAGCCTATGGTTCACTATGTGTAATTTGGGAATTCCTTGTGAGAGTGAGCGTAATTTGATATTTGTACCCATTGTCACACCTTTTTTTTCATGAAAAAAAGATATGATTTTAAGTTTGAAAAGGATTTTATTATTAAAGTGATAAAATAAAGAATTGTTTCAAAAAGGATTCTTTTATATTCAAAACTCAGAGTCGCCACTTGGCATAGATCTGGTGTGCCAAGTCACCTTTGGAAATCCTTTTTAAAAACTATTTTGACTCTTTTAAACTGGTCCGCGAATAGAGATTCTGGCTAAGGAATTCTATTGATTGCGGGGAAGGTGTTAGGCACCCCTCAATCCTATGGTTCAACCACAGTCACTTCGTAGAGTATATAGGCTAGTATGACGCTATAAATGTATAAAACCACATAAAATACACAAAACAATCAATCAAACCAACAAAACAAAAAAAAAATCCAAAAATATAGCGTCCAATCTAATTTATCAGTCCCAAAAATAGAAAAATGCGGAAATGTAAATCCTATTCTAAACTAATCCTAGACTATGATCTACCCGATGCCTCGGGCCTTCATCACGAACGTCCTCCAGGTACAAGATACTTTGGGGAATTCCCCGGTGAATAAATAAAAATGGTCTTGGGGCATTCCCCGGCTAAATGAATACATTAAATTCAAATGCGATAGAACAAAAATCATTCAACAAACACTCTACACATTTAACAATCCACAATTCTTAAATTTGCCTACCCGACCTAATGTTTGCCTACTAATTCACCCTAAAACACGATATTATCAATTTTAACGATGTCAATGTTCATTTCGAATTAAACCTACAAACAATGAATTGAGTTAAACACTATTCCCTTTTGATTTCTCTCAATTCTCAATCCCACCCCAATCTAATTTTAAATCAAGATTCATACATAACAATTTATGCTACTATTTCCAACAATCCATAACCACTGTAAACTCAATATTTATCATTTACATCACACACAATTTGTAACCAAAGGAATCAATAACCAATCAACACAAGCAATTATCCATCACCAACGAAGACCAAACAATACACAAATATTCAATTCAAAACACAAAATATCGTAAACATTGAAATAAAAGAGGGAAAGAATAGAGTTGGACCTCAATAGATGACTTTATTCCAAACAACTTGCGATCGATCGGAGCTCACGAACCAACAGAACCTCAACGTCGAACTCAGCCGCTCAACATAAATTTTTTGACGATAGTATCCACCAAAGTAGTGGAGTTAAGGCTGATCGATTGTCGGTGGATTGATCGAAAGCTGGAATGGGGTTGGATTTGGAGATTATTCAGCAGTTTTGGTCGGTGTTGGTGGTTGGTTGGTGTTTTTGGCGTGTTTTTAACACGTTCTGGCGACGGTTTAGTCGAAACCAAAATTGGTTTTGTCCTCATTTTTTGATGATTAAATCATCGAAAAAACTAACTTTCTTAGTCGTGCTCTCTATTATTTCGATCTCTCTCTCTCAGACCTGATCTCTCTCTATTTTCTCCATCTCAATTCATTTTGTTTCCTTATTATTTTTCACCTCTTTCTTCACTGTGTATCTCTCAGTGGAGTGACCAAAAATGGAAAAAAATGGAGCTTGTGTGTGTATGTATTTAGCTGTCTCTGTGTGTGAGAATGGTGAGGTCTCTCTCTTTTTTCGTATTTTGTATGCGTATGTATATCCCTTTTTGTGTCCATCTATAAGCTATCAGTGTGTGTACCTATATTCTCGTAATTCTTTTATGGCATGATATTGAGGAAAAACATGAGAGGGGAGAACCTAGGGGGTACGTAGGTAGATGTATGAGGGTGGGTATATGGGGTAGGGTGTGAGGAGGATACTTTTAATTGAAGAGGTTCTTATATTTTGTTATGGATTGTTTGAAAGTTAGTTATTATTTTTTGTCATTTTTGTAGAAAAACTACCAACTAAAGGGGGTGTATGGTAAAAGTGATTTAGGGAGGGACAAAATTATGGGTCTACATCATGCCCCTTTTGGGGTGTAAACACAAAGTATTTTCAGACAAAAATGTAGACAACGAGACAGAATTTTGTCCGGACTGTTATTCAATAGAAAGAAACATAAGGAAGGAGGGAAATTAAGTTTTGATTTTGAGCATCCTACCCATTCCAAGTTATGAGGGAATCAAGTCACAGGTATCTCAAAGGGTTGGAAGGAGAGGGACTGTACCGAGTTTGAGAGTCGAGAGAGCTCCTATCAAGATTCCAGTCCGTGGCTCTGTTATTACATCAAAAATAAAAATTATAATTTAAAAAGATAACTAAAATTACAAAAATCCTATCTATGCAGCTTTTTTTGGACTCTTGATTTGAGTTTCATTACCCTATTCTTCAGGCAGGCTCCTCACTTGCAATTTCTTCAACTTGTTGCTTGGCTTTCAATTTCTTCACCTTGTTGCCTGACTTTCAACTTCTTCACTTTGTTTCTTGACTTTCAATTTCTTCACCTTGTTTCTTGACTTTTCATTTATTTGCCATGTTCTTCAAGCGGGCTCCTGAAATCACATCAAAACTAGAAGGAAAATTATCCCAAACAAAGATTATTATAAAGAGACTCCACTTGCTAGAAAATTAAAGTTCCAAACAACAAGAATTAAATTTTGCCCCAGTTTATTATCAGAGGACTTTTGTGAAAGCCACATCCTAACTACTTGAAAAAACTAAACAAAGAAATACATCTTCTATTGGTTAATTAGAATAATTGGACTAGAGAGTGCATTTTCTAGGAGTCAAAGGGAATGACTCGACTAGAAAGTACATCTTCTAGGAATCAAGGGATTGGCTCGACTAGGAAGTACATCTTCTAAGAATCAAGGAGAATGACTCGACCAGGAAGTACATCTTTTAGGAATAAAAAAGACAGACTCGACTAGAAAGTACATCTTCTAGGAATCAAGGGGAATGACTCGACTAGGAAGTACATCTTCTAGGAATCACGGGGAATGACTCGACCAGGAAGCACATCTTCTAGGAATCAAGGGAAATGACTCGACCAGAAAGTACATCTTCTAGGAATCAAGGGGAATGACTCGATCAGAAAGTACATCTTCTAGGAATCAAAGGGAATGACTAGACCAAGAAGTACATCTTCTAGGAACCAAGGGGAATAACTCGACTAGGAAGTACATCTTCTAGGAATCAAGGGGACTGACTTGAACAAGAAGTACATCTTTTAAGAATCAAGAATTAAGTTAGGAAGTGCATCACCTAACAAGTAAAATTCAAATTATCCAATTAAGGAAGTGCGACCTCTTACAAATGTCACCTGAATTACTCAAGAAAATGTGTCTCCTTACAAATGTCGCTTGAATTACCCGAACAAGGAAATGTGTATCCTTACAAATGACACTTCAATTATTCAAACAACGAAATGTGTCTCTTTACAAATGCCACTTGAATTACCCAAACAAGGAAATACGTCTCCTTACAAATGCCACTTAAATTATTCGAACAAGGAAACGTGTCTCCTTACAAATGTAACTTGAATTACCCAAATAAGGAAATGTGTCTCCTTACAAATGTTGCTTAAATTATCCAGACAAGAAAATGCGTCTCCTTACAAATGACACTTGAATTACCCAAACAAGGAAGTGCATGTCCTTACAAATGCTGCTTGAATTATCCAAGGAAATGTGTCTCCTTACAAATTCCGCTTGAATTAACCAAACAAGAAAATTCGTCTCCTTACAAATGCCACTTAAATTATCCAGACAAGGAAATGTATCTTCTTACAAATGCCACTTGAATTACCCAAATAAGGAAATGCATCTCCTTACAAATGATGCTTAAATTATCCAAATAAGGAAATACGTCTCCTTACGAATGTCACTTGAATTACCCAAATAAGGAAGTGTGTCTCCTTACAAATGCCACTTGAATTACCCAAACAAGGAAGTGTATCTCCTTACAAATACCACTTGAATTATCTAAACAAGGAAGTGCGTATCTTAGAAATATTGAATTATAAATTTTAGTATGATTTTGATTACCAAACCTGTGCAACAACATTGCCCCCTTGCATTTGTAAATGTAAGAAATTACATTTTTTGATGTTTAGGCTTTGAAATCCTTGATTTGAAGGTAACATGCGTTCCTATTTCATACAAAGAAATCTTATGAGTTTAAAAACATGGTGGCTGGTTTATAGCTTTAGCTTTTACATCAATCGTTCTTGCGCTCATCACATTTAATCTTGCTTCCAATCATTAGCATATGTCATTGACTTGCTACATCATTAACCTAAACTCAGATTATTAAGAGTTACTCTAAAACAAACACAGTATCTCTGCTTTGCTATGCTCCTTAGATAAACCCTTTGAACTTTGGTATTTTCATGAGTTCCCAGACTTGTCTATTGAAAAAACTTCATGCATGCCTTATTTTAGCTCACAATCATGTCTCTTTCATGTGCTGGCATCTTGCCTTGCTTTGTGCAATTGAAGAAGTTGGTAGCAAATTTTGAAATCTTTTCTCACTTGTTTTGACAAGGACTTGACTCAAAGACAAAAGGAAAAATGACAATGGTTTTTTATTTGTCTAACTGACTTAAGAAAAATAAAATAAAAACAAAGAGAAGAAAGAAAAGACAATGAATGTCCCCATTTGAAACAAAGAAACAAAAAATTTATTTAAAAATAACAGTCAACTCTAATGATTATGCCATCCATTATGGATTAAGCTGCCTAATTTTTTCATCCAAACTTTCACCCACCGTTGTTGAGTTAATGACCCTAAAATTGAGGTGCTTTCATAGACCAATTGCACTCATAGACCTCGTCCGGCTAGTGACACCTTGAAGGGTTTTTGCCAACAAGCCTCTTTATTTTTCTCAGCTTACCATTTCCCTATGGTGTCTGTGAGGATTTTCACCAATAAGACTCTTTTATTTTCATTTCTCTCAACTTACTATCGCTTTACGGTACTCATAAGGGTTTTTACTAATAAGACTCTCACATTTTTATTTCTCTCAACTTACCATCGCCTTATGATGCCCGTGAGGGTTTTCACCAAGAAGACTCTCTCATTTTTATTTCTCTCAACTTACCATCTCCTTACGGTGACCGTAAGGTTTTTCACCAAAAAGACTCTCATTTTTATTTCTCTCCTGATTCCTTATGATGAGGAAGACAAGTAGTACCCAAAATGCATCATCATATCCATTGAATGCTTAGCCTTAACATTCTCAAAGATTGATCTGAAGGTCTTTCTTTGATTTTAACTTGGCTTTTGGATAAGGTTAGAAAGAAAAGTCGGCATGAGGCCCAAATGACACTTGAAGTGGGATAGGACTTACAACCTTTGAAATCGACTCAAACAATGAGGATTAACTCATACCCCAATTTCTTTTGACTGGAAAATTCTAAATTATTTACTTGGTTAGACCAAGCCCAGAGTAGGGCAGCCTACGTATCTCACCCCCGAGAGAGGAGAATCAGGTCACACGTAGTTCTGGTAACTAGTTCTTTTGCTTGAATCTGATTTTCTTTTTCTTTTATTGACTCTTTTTCTTTTTGGGACTTTTTCTGACTTTATTTTTTCTTGACACTTTTCTCTTTTTTTTCTTTTGACACATTTTTTTCTCTTCTCTTTTTAGTAACTTTTCTGAATCTATTCTTTTGCTCGACACTTTTCTTTTGAGCTTTGCTGACTTTATCTTGATTCCAAAATAGGGGTATAAAAGAAAATAGGACTAAATCTCAAATGGGTAAACAAAGGATGACACAATTTTTGGATAGCAAAATGAAATGCCTTCGTCATATCAATCCTTGAAAATGCAAGTACACATCACGCAATATGAAGTGAAAGATAAAGATTATTCGTGACATTTTCTTTTTAGCACTAACTTTAACTGAGCCTGTGTGTTGCTACTTCTTCGGCAAACTCCACTTTTGTTGTACATTCCTTACATCAAATGACTCAAGGTTTCGTGGAACTGATTTTCTTTCTGTTTCTCTTAATATAGGATCACACATCCAATGTTTGCTCTAATTGAGACATGTCTTTCAATTGAAGACCAAGTTATTCTTATTATTCTCCAAATAATTGTCTTAATTTTCAAAGAAGACTTCAACTCAGTCACCAAATGTCTCAACACTCTACCTATTTTCTCAGATGTTCTTTTTCTAAATGAAACACTCTGATTCAAAGTTCAAGATTAAACCTAATTTTAAGATCTAGCTGAAAATTTTGCCAGCATATCATATCACTAGAACCAACAAAAAATGTACTATGTAAAGAAAATGAACAAATAACTTAAAATAAGACAAAACGACAAGGGACACTACATCTCATTGAAAGGAAAAATAAAAGGGTGTAAACAAAGATGGCAGAAAAACAAAACAAGATAGATTTTGAACTACAACCCTAAAATAATTCAAAAAATAGAAAGGAACACAAAATAGACTACCAACAATCCTTCCAAGTAAGGAGAGGAGCGACTTCTCAATTATTGAGCCTAACATCTTAGCCACTGGTTTGTATATCAGCATGACTACAGCTTCCACCACTGTCAGGAATATTTCCTTCAATAAATAAATTCTGGATCCCCACGCTCAACTCATTTCTTCCCACATATTATGCAGTACTACGTGCTGGTGAAAAGCTCTGTGATATGGTTGAGGTGCCAATGTTTTGTACCACAATTATTTTATCTTAAATCGTCTTCTCTATTCCTCTTTTCAAAATACGGCAATCTTCAGTACTATGACCTTGCATTTAGGAATGATAAGCACATCATACATTAGAATCAAAAATTTTTGAATGTGGATCGGGAGTATACCCAGGTATAGGAGTAATCATGCTCCATTGTCTCAATGTCTGGAATAAACTGGTATAGGAATCCCCAATTGGCGAGAAATTGTCCTTTTCCTTCCTCCTCTTTGCAAACTATGGCCTTGGTTAAAACTTAGATTTAGAGGTACCTTGGTAAATATGTGGGGTCGAGGACGATGTTGAGATATCGGTTCTTGCCATTATGGATAAGATGACGGACAAGTATACAATTATGCATTATTTAAAGGATATTGAGGAACTGGAATGGGATATCTTAGATTTTGCAAAGAGGAACCTTGTTGTAGGTGAGCATATGGATTTGATGGGTAAGCTCAGGATTGAGACTGATCATATTGCTGAGTTGGACCTCTCGAGCTCTGTTTTGCCCCAGGAACGACGATAGGTATGTTTTCCTTCAGGCCCCCTCAACTAATGACAATATCATCCCAAGTATTTTATAGAACCCTCGTACCCATCATGTTCCTTAAATTTTGATACCTCAAAGTTAGGAAGGAGGTTACTACTTGAAGACATGCCCCAGTCCTTATATACAACATCTTCATAATTCGCAAGTTCTGGAGAATTTTATGAAGCCTATTCTGCACTCTTCATTTTCCCAGCCATTTTCTCTCACTCTTCTATCATGTCAAACTTCTTGGTAAGAAATTTTGGTGGTCCAATTAGCATAGATGTGGGCTCAGGAGTATAATAGTGATCATCAAGAATGTTAAAGGTGGATTCACTAGTAGACTGGGGCAGTATAATCATTGGGCGGACAACCAATATGGAAACTTTAGTAAAGGGTTGAGCAACCAAATCACAGATGATATATGGTATTGTGAATGTAGTAGGCTTATACAAAGGATGCCACAAACCAACTACCTTAAACTGACTGGACAAGAGATAACAAATGCATTAGAGTTCACCAATTTTTCAAAAACCTCTATTTTCTTATTTTGTGAAAATATCACCGAACCCAAGAAGGACGCCTACGTATCTCACTCCTGAAAGAAGAGAATCAGGTGTGCGTAGTTCGTGAAGTTTTGACGCAACATGGCCAATCAAACTCTCTTTCTTTTTATTTTTCTTGTAACTTTAAGAAGAAAAGAAAATAACAAATTGTCAAAAGAATTAATGAAAATATATTTGAATTTCGCAGCTTTAACATCCCTATACAAAATGAAACATATGATTACCAAAGAAAATCTTTTTGGATTTTCAATTTTGAATTTCATAAAAAAATGAAACTTGAACCTATTAAAGAAAAATCTTTTAGTAGTTTTCTTTAAAAGATGTATATGATACATACTCTAAATGAAGAGTGACGAAAATCTTTTTTGTATTTTTTAAATAAGATCACCAAACCCTAGAAGGACTGCCTACGTATCTCACTCCTGAGAGAGGAGAATCAGGTGTGCGTAGTTCATCCTGATTGGATAATTAAAGATTAAATAACCAACTGAACGTTGACTTGAGAGACACGATCAAAGACAGACGATGTACAACGTCAATAAAATCTTTTTGATTTTTCTGTTTGACACTTCATATAAAAATGACACCAACAACTATGAAAGAAAAAAATCTTTTTGGTATTTACGTTATATGAAATGAACAAAACTTCTACTATTTTTTTTTGAATTTTCCTTATATAAAAAGAAATTAGTGAAAAAAAACCTTTTTTTGGAGTTTTCGAATTGTGAATGCTTACTAAAGAAATAAAAGGAAAATCATTTTGATGTTTTTGTTTTTTTGAGAAAATAAGTGCAAAAGGTAGAACTCTTTTTGATTTGTTGGATTATGGAAAAATAAAAGCCACAAAAACTCTTAACAACTACGAAACTCTTTTTTTTTCTTCTTTTCTTTTTCCTTGCCTAAATATACGCTCCTTTAATTCTAGCGCATACTTTTTTCCAAATCAGTCCGTCAAATGACCTTGTTACCTTAAAAGATGAGTCTCCTACAAAGGACCAAGTGGGTCCCGCTAGGTCTCAATATGATGCAGATAAGCATGACATAAAGAATGACCTATGCTGGGGTTCACTAACAAGGCTATTCGGGGGAGGGTATGGTCGATAGTGGTTGCGAAGCTTTCCACCCACTCCATACGTCCGGCGTCTCCCCCTCCTAAAATAAGGGTGACTAAACTAGAGTTCGTGTAGACGACGTGCACTCTGAGACTTGTTGCAGAAAAAATTGACAAGGGTTATGCAAGTGATGCCAGATATAAAGCGGTAACACATAAATAAAATTGTAAACAAAGAGGACGTATGCATCCAACATTGATAAGACAATAATACAAACAAAATATTTATACACCTATAGTGTCAAACTAAGCCAATACAACTCAAAAATAAGTTTGAATTCTGAAAAATCCCCAGCAAAGTCGTCAGAGCTGTTACACCCTCTTTTTCACGAAAAAAAATATGATTTTAAGTTTGAAAAGGTTTTTATTATTAAAGTGACAAAATAAAGAATTGTTTCAAAAAGGATTCTTTTATATTCAAAACTCGGATTAACCACTTAGCATAAATCTGGTGTGCCAAGTCACCTTTGGAAATCCTTTTTCAAAATTATTTTGACTCTTTTAAACTGGTATACGAATAGATATTCAAGCTAAGGAATTCTGTTGATCGAGAGAAAGGTGTTAGGCACCCCTCAATTTCGTGGTTCAACCACGATCTCTCTGTAGATTATATCGGCTAGTATGACGCTATAAATGTATAAAACCACATAAAATACACAAAACAATCAATCAAAACAACAAAACAAAAAGAATCCAAAAATATAATCCTAGACTATGCTCTACCCGGCGCCTCGGCCCTTCATCACGAACGTTCTCCGAGTATAAGATACTCTGGGGCATTCTTCGACGAATAAATACAAATGGTCTCGGGGAATTCCCCGGTTAAATGAATACATTAAATTCAAATGCGACAAAACAAAAATCATTCAACAAATACTTCACATATTTAACAATCCACAATTCCTAAATTTGCCTACCCGACCTAATGTTTGCCTACTAATTCACCCTAAAACACGATATTATCAATTTTAACAATGTCAATGTTTATTCCAAATTAAACCAACAAATAATGAATCGAGTCAAACACTATTCACTTTTGATCGCTCTCAATTTTCAATCCCACCCCAATCTAATTTTAAATCAAGATTCAAAAATAACAATTCATGCTAATATTTCCAATTATCCATAACCACTGTAAACTCAATATTCATCATTTACATTACACACAATCCGTAACCAAAGGAATCAACAACCAATCAACACAAGAAATTATTCACCACCAACGAAGATCAAACAATATATAAATATTCAATCGAAATATCAAATATCATAAACATTGAAATAAAAGAGAGAAAAAATAGAGTTAGACCTCAATTGATGACTTTATTTCGAACAACTTGTGATCGATCGGAGCTCACGAACCAACAGAACCTCAACGTCGAACTCAACCACTCAACATGAACTTTTCGATGATGGTATCCACCAAAGTAGTGGCGTTAAGGTTGATCGATTGTCGGTGGATTGATCAAAAGCTGGAATGGGGTTGGATTTGGAGATTATTCAGTGGTTTTGGCCGGTGTTGATGGTTGGTTGGTGTTTTCGGTATGTTTTTGACACGTTATTCTGGAAACGGTTCAGCTGGAACCAAAATTGGTTTTATTCTCATTTTTCGGTGATTAACTCATCGAAAAAACTTAGTTTCTTGGTCATTTTCTCTATTCTTTTACACCTCACTCTGTCATTTCAATCCATTTTTATTCAATCTCTCTCTCTTAGACCCAATCTCTCTCTATTTTCTCTATCTCAATTCACTCTATTTTGCGCCTCTTTTTTCACTGTGTATCTCTCAATGGAGTGACCAAAAATGAAAAAAATGGATCCTCTGTGTGTATATATCTAGTTATCTGTGTTTGTGAGAATAGTGAGGTCTCTCCCTTTTTCCATATTCTATGTCCGTATGTATATCTCTTTTTGTTTCCATCTGTAAGCTATCAGTGTGTGTGACTATATTCTCCTAATTAGATTATGGTATGATATTGAGAAAAACCTTAAAGAAGGAAACCTAGAGGGTATGTAGGTAGGGGTATAGGGGTAGGTATATGGGGTAGGGTGTGACGTGGATACTTTTAATTGAAGAGGTTGTTATATTTTGTTATGGATTTGTTGAAAGTTGGTTATTATTTTTTGTCATTTTTGTGGAAAAATGATCAACTAAAAGAGGTGTATGGTAAAAGTGATTTGGAGAAGGACAAAATTATGTGTCTACACCCATTACGTTATGAAATGCTTTTATGTGAGTAATTATAGGTAACTTTCTTATTGTGAGGGGCAAATGTTTAATGAATGTGGGTGATTTTTATGATGTCCTTGATTGAGCTATATGCATGAGTTTGCCACTTGTGGAGTCCATTCTTGAGGCTAGGATGTTTTGGAGTAGTGTTCATGAGCTTTCAATTATGTAAATAATATGCTTAGTGTAGAAACTTGCATTTCGTGTAATCATTGTAGTACTAAATTTAGTGTCTTGCATTTAGTAGAAGTGTAGAGTATCCTTAGATTATGATACTTAGAGTAAAGATTTGTTCGAGGATGAACAAGGCTTTAAGTGTGGGGTGTTGATGTTGGATGTATTTATGCACTCTAGTGTTACTATTCTAGCTTATTTAGTCTTGTTTTAAGGATAACTTGAGTTCTTTATGTGTGATATTGATATAAACAAGCATCTAAGAGTCAAATTACGTGATTACAATGTTCAAAGTGAATTCCAAAAAAGTTTGTACTTAAATGAATTATTTAGAGTTCAATCGTGGAAACTAGCGTTACTAGCTTAAGCTAGGTGCTTGTCTAGTCAATCCCATTGGATTCTATTTAGATTAAAGGGTTTCAAATGGTTTTAATGTGTAATTATGAGTGGAATAACTTGTTTTCAGTGTGCAAGGTTCAATTTTATTAAGTTAAGAGTCGGAACATAAAGTTGACGATCAACATGAACTAGCCTAGTCTTAGCTTGTGTTTTTTATTTGTCGTCATGGATATTGTGTTGTTATGATCTCTAATGTGTGGTGTGTGATTTTGTAGGAAGATTTATAAGCTTAATATGGTAATATATTGATGATATAAAGGCTTGAAATCCATTGGAAAGACACCACAAGATAAGGGACTAAGACGGGATGATCAACACTTAACCAATATTGCGAAAGTGAATTCTAGTGGGGGAGGTGATGAGCCCGAGGCACCCTAGCCATAGCGGAGATCTAAATCCCGTGAATCCTTACCTAGAGAGGTGATCAACCTAGGGCAGTACTCCCTCTAGTCTCGTGCTCAATTGCAACATGGAATCCAACTCCTACACGGCTAAGGCTTGGCTAACTATATATACATGCATTGTACATGTTTTTTACACATCCTTGGACATATTTTGGAGATTGAGGGGCTTCTACAACTTCATCTTTTAGGTTTTTATTATTTTAATTTAGTTCATTCATGTTCTTTGTTGTTAGTTACAATCTTGTGATTACGATTATGACTATGCATGGCTAAACGCCCTCTTTTAGGGGTTAAAGCCATGAACATGAGTACTAGTGTTTTAAATTACGTTTTTTTTAATTTTGCTTATTGTTATTGGTTGTTTGTTTATTCTTGATTTAACTATTTTGAGGCTTCATTACCCTTAAAATACATCTATTGTCAACCTTGTGAACTCGTGAGGGGGAATAGGGAGAAAGAACATGGGACTAAACAAAGTATGGTTTGTATTCTTTTATGAAATAAGGAATTCAAATTAGTGTCTAGGACACGGATGTACCTAGATGCCTTACTTGATTCACCCGTAGGGTGATATCTTAAAGAACGTAAGTGGACTATTACATTCCCGCTCAACGATGTAGTTGTAAGGTCCAACTGAGGTAAAGGATTAGATGTCGGGAGACCATGATCATGCAATTAACCCTATAAATCAACAACCAAGATAAGCAAGTTAACGAATAAAGTTCAATAACATAGTATGATTGTTCAATGTGTTTTAACCCTGGGTTTCTCCTATTGATTGTTTCAAGACTTTATTTTACGTATTGTTTCCTTTACTTTAGTTTACAATATTCCAAACTCTTTTTGGTTACCTTTGCATCAAATTAATCTTAGAAGCTAAACTAGAATTCAATCGTTGTTAGTTCAAGTCCATGTGGGATCGATACTTGATTTCTTAAAGGCCACTTTACTACTTAATAAGACCACGTACACTTGCGTGTGCACAAACAGGCAAAGTAACTAAGACATACACAATAAGAAGTGTTGAAAAAAAACTTATAGGGGATGCCACAAACACAAATAAGTCTGCAACTATTAAAAAAGAAGACTGAAGAAAGAGACTGTGATTGAGGAAGAAAATGTAGAAGTGGTTGATGTTGGATATAGTGATGATATTGACCATAATGTTAATAGAAAACGAAGGGAAAAAGTTTGAGATGAAGGAAAGACTAGGTCCTTCCCTTCAAAATCTAGGAACCCAACTGGTATGAGAAGAAAACACATAGTGGTAAAGAAGAAAAAAGTAATTGTGGGATCTGGTCCCAAGAAGAGGAAAGTAACTGAAAAAGAACCTAATAATGCTTCTAAAAGAAGAAATATGGAGGAAGTTGAGAAGAGTGTAACTAGGGAAAATAAGAAATGAGACTCTAAGAACTCGTAAAGTGCTAACTGACAGAGTCTTTCACTCTAGAATTTTTGAGAAAATTGATATGGTGGAATTAGTTAAGTATGTTAGGCATTTGGGATGGTTGAACCTCCTAGAAGAACTAGTTCTCTCTGTCTTTGAAGGAGAAGTAATGCAGTTTTACTATACAATAAAGTTTTCAGATGATAGGATGAGTTGGACTGCCTTGGTCCAAGGGAAGAAACTAAAATTGGATGAAGAGATTCTTAGAAAAATTCTAGATGTTCCTATTATTGGTGTGAGGACTGTTTTAAAACAGCATCACTCAATAAATTTTATGGTGGATGCCTCAAACATAGAGGGAACATCTGTGGCTAATGTGAGAAAGAAATTTCTCAAAAGTAAGTTCCAACTGGTGTTTGAATTTATCAACAAGGTAGTGTTGCAAAGATCTGAGAAGAGGACAATAGCTTCTGTTGCGGATTTGTATGTGATTGAGTACCTCAGCAAGTTTGAACCAATCAGTCTACCTACCTTGATTTTGGAGCATATGTATAAGGTTATCCATGTGATGGAAGAAAAACATGGTATGTCTTATGGTTATTTTCTGAACAGATTATTTGATCACTTTGGGGTTGTAGGTGAAAAGGAGACTCCTGGAAATGCAAAGCAAATATTCATTCTAACAACTTTAATTGAGAATTAATGTGTAGAAGAAAAGGAGGGGACCATGTCCCAAGTGTCAGAGTTGTTATCAACCCAAAAAAATTGACTAAGGAAGTGGAAAAAATGAGAGTTGGTTTGGCTGCTAAGGATGCAGAGATTCTACACTTAAAGATAAAGAACCAGCAGTTTTCCACTGAGGGGCCAGGTATTGTTAAAGTACTTATAGCAGAAAATGCAGAACTCAAGACCAAGGTCTTAGCACTCACTGAGGAGGTTCAAGGGTTGAATGCAGAAGTCAAAGACCTTACTAAGCAGCTGCTGAATTCACATGCTGCAGAGAGTGCAAGGATGAAAATATTGCTTGTCTCTCTCCCGCAAACCTCCATCTACTTAAGGACCCCCCTCCCAATTGTGGTTTGATATCTATTGAAACCATGTGTCAGTTTTTTTATTGTTTTGAGTGGCTTTTTAGATTTAACAAGTGTGTGTTAATTTTAATTGCACTGTATGGTACTTGCTTTTCGATAATGAATGTAATCTTATCTTGTGTCTATCAACTGTTTCTCCTTTATTAAGTTGCTCATTCATGTTAGTGTTACCTCAGTGACCATGAGTTAACCAAATTGTGCTTATTACTATCTTGGTTTATTGTTCTTACTTTTTTATGATGCCAAAAGGGAAAATATTGACTTTACTATAGTAGGGACCAAGTACCATAAGTAGTTAAGAAAGGAAGTAATGATGATAGGGGGAATACACATTAATACTGTTGAGATATGTGTAATAAGAGAGAAAGTGAAGGGCTGCCACTGATAGGGGAAATGCAAGTATAAGTGTAGATACAATTGCTCTAATTCATGATGACTTTTGATGCTTTGTGGTTATGGTTAGTCATCATCAAAAAAGAAGAAAATTATTGTCTTGTGTTTTGATAATGACTAAAAGATATTGGAGGACCAGGTCCCTTGCATAATTTACCCCTAGTGCAGCTGTCACACTCTGTGCAGTTTTGTCTGCTAGTGCAACAACTGTGCAGGTGTGATAGTGTACCAGAATGGACACCTGGTCCAGTCAAATTCTATCACTTATTTACACACGACTATAATTACAAAAAGATTCCTCTCTCTCAACAGCTTTTGAAAATCGAAGAATTTTACGTTGGCGGCAAAAAATCTCAGAGCTCAAGTTCTAAATCTTTAATGCTTATAGTTAGGGGTCTTGAGTCGTGCTTTGTAACTAATTTACTCAAAGATTAAGAATAAAGCTTTTGTTTTGCTGTTAAGTTTCTTTGGTAGAGTTAACTAAGTTGTGTTGGTTAGAGTTAACCGATATTGAGAGTGCAATTGACAGAGCTATCAAGAGGTGGGTGTAATAGAGTTATTACAATTTTAAAGAACTTAGAGTTAAGTTCTAATGGATTCCGTAATAAAGATGAGTTTTGGTTATAGTGAAATTTGAAAGCCTGTAAGTGCAGGTCGTGGTTTTTTCCTCCCAAGAGTAAGGAGTTTTTCACGTAAATCTTTGTGTTCATTTATTTTTTGCATTTTTGTGTGTTCACTGTTTTATTGCTATACTATTCACCTCAGGGACCTGGTCCCTTAGCATTGGTGTAACCGGCCCCCTTTCAACAGCATTCTACACTCGACATATATATCCAAAACAACATACATCACCAAAACTCGAATATCAAGGCACTACAAATAAAGCACTACGACAACTAGCCTGTATAACAAGACAAATCACATCAAACAAACAAATCTGGAAAGAGCTGAAAAAATATACTAAGTGGCCGAACTTAAATTTTCACTAAGGAATATCATAATATAACCACAAAGAAGCCAAAGGGTGTCAATATGTAATATATATACATAAAATATTATATTTTTACCTAGCTACATTGTGTCATTTTTCAATAAAGGAGTGTCGGGCGAACCCCTCAATTACATGTGATTTTGCCACTAAATATGTTAATTCCAACAATGAAAGATACCAGCATGATGAAGATTTAATAATTTGAAAAAAAAAAGGCACTGAAGGGCATAAAGTTTATGTGTCTGCCATGCTTAAGTAATGTTGCTTTTGAAAGATTGTAATTCATTTTACTAGTTTTTTCAGTGTTTCACTATATATATATATATAGGAGAGAGAGAGAATCTGTGCCAACATGGGCTCAATATATGCTATTTTTTATTCCTATTTATGTAGTACAAATGAAATTTTTTTATATGTTTATTAATTATTGTGATTTGTATTACTTTTTAAATAATTTTCATATAAAATATGGTACTTAGTCCCAATTTATGCGATCCATATGAAATTTTGAGAGTCAACAATTTTTTTTTTATAAAATTCGTAGATATCTAAGTTGTTAATTATTGTGATTTATAACATCTTTTATGTAATCTTCAAGTAATATATGTTACTTCACTTTTTTGTCTCAATTTCTGTGATGCAGGTGAAATTTTTAAGAGTTAACAAAATTTTTAAAATATATTCTTGATATTTTAAATTATTAATTACTAGAATTTATCATACTTTTTAAGTAAATTTTAAATATATATGTATATAGCTTATTAGAATCAGTATATAATAAAGGCGGAACTACCCATCAATGGGCACCTAAAGTTTGCATGATCTTTCACTTTGGCATCTAAACTAGAGGTTGTTCATTTTTGACATCTCAATTAGTATCCAAGTGTGTCATTTTGACACTTTTTGCTGACTCATCATATCACGTGGACTACACGTATTTTGAGCACGTGTCAGGAGTATTTTTATAATTTTCTCCTCTCTCTTCTCCTTCTTCCTCACTCTTTCTCCCTTTTCTGCCATTTTTTCCTTCACAGCTACAATACTTCATTAGGTTTCATTGTTCCTTCTTCATTTTCTTCACCATTAATTTCAATTTTTGATATTAATGGATTCTCTTCATCACTCCTCAAACTTTTGATAAATTTTAATAATTTTTTATTGAGTTATACTATTAATTTCATTTCTTTTCAATTTAGTCTCTCTCAGTTTGATCCAATATACAACTTTCCAACTGAATTTGCATAATTTGATTAAAGAATTCATTTTTCTAATTGGATTTTGTTCTATTTCAATTGGTTGTCTCTCAATTTGATTGAAATTTTTATTTTCTCCATATATACATGCATTGAGAGGAAGAGACCTCACCGGTAACAGTCATCTTAACGACGACAACCATCACCGACGAGGTCGTCTCTATCGTAACAGTTGTGGAAAAAGACAATGGCAACAATAGCCTAAAAAATAAAATAATTCAACCTGCGTTTTGCCCCAATTTAATTTGATTAAAGAATTCAGTTTTCTACACATAAATCATCACAAAGAGAAGGAAAGAAATTTTTTTTATGTGTGTGTTCAGTGAAGGTCCATCAATGGCATCCTTCTCTAAGGAGTTGAAATTTGAAATTTTAGGGATTTAGAATTTTAGGGGGTGGGGGTGGGTTAGAGAAAACAATATTTGGGGTGGGGGAAGGCCATTGCAACTGCATTTAGAAGATGATTTGGGGGGGTTGGGGGAGGGGTAATTATTGATTTCTTTTTTTAAAAAATTAAATTAATTATTTAAAAAATATTTTTTAGAAAAATAACAAATGTCGTCATACTATTTGTCACTTTACGCGTTAGCAGCGCGTGTAATACATACATGTTGTATATTTTTGCTGATTGTGTAAAAAGTGCCAAAATAATACGTCAAAATACTAGTTGATGTGCCTAAAATAAACAATGTCGATTTTAGGTGTCAAAGTAAAAGATTGTTGCAACTTTAGGTGTCTGTTGATGGATTTGGCCTAGAATAAATTGGAAAAATTATAAAAATTAGCATACTTAAGACCTTAATGACAATAAATAGCAACACTTTTTTAAAATTATAAGTTATAGGAAAAGTAACAATATTTTAACCATTATATTGAAAAGCACGTGGATTTCACCCACTTTTTTACCTTTCCCTATTTTGACTCCACTCTTTTCAATTCTCTCTCATATTTTACTCCACTTTTTTCAATTTCTTTCCATATTTCACTCACTTTTTTTAATTTCACCCATATTTCACTCTATTTTTTTTTAATTCCCTCTCATATTTCTCTCTACTTTTTTCAATTCCTTTTCCTTTTTTCAAAATTATGTTCTATCAAATAAGTTAAGTTGATATTTACAGTATTTACATGTTATCTTTTAATATAATTTATATTTTTTTTTATTTTTTCATATTTTTTTCTTCATGCGTATTCTTCATTTTTTTTTGTTGGGGGGGGGGGGGGGGGGGGGGGGTGGTTTTTTTTTTTTTGAAAGATTGTGGAGGTCTGCTATAATGGAGGGATACGTTATTTAATGGAGATTTGCTGTAACTTTTTCTACGTTATTTGATGGAATTTTATGATTTTTTTTGTTGAAAGATTGTGGGGTTTTGTGTTAAGTTGATTTCTACTCCTATTCAGTTGAACAGAGAAGTTGAAATAGAAAAGGTGAGATCAAAGCATTGTGACGAGCCGAAAAATATTAGAGAAATCATGAAACGGAAAATATTGAGAAAACCTTCATCTCCAAAATCCCAAAAAGTGCAAAAATATGTGAAAAAGAGGAAGTCAAACAAAAGAAAGAATATGTATTTTTTCAGTTATCCATATATATTTATGAGTAATGCATATGTATTTTTTCAGTTATGCATATATATTTATGAGTAATGCATATGTATTTTTTCAGTTATGCATATATATTTATGAATAATACATATGTATTTTACCAGATTGCATATCTATTTATGATTAATGCATATGTATTTTTCCAGATATGCATATGTATTTTTGAATAATACATATGTATTTTCTAGTTATTCATACGTTTTGATGTGGCTACATACTATATTTATTGATTTAGAAATATATTTTTAATTCTGCTTAGGTTTTTATAGATGCATATGTATTTATGAATAATACATATGTACTTTTTCAGTGTGCATATGTATTTATGACTAATGCATATGTATTTTTTCAAAAATAAATATGTATTTTTTCAGTTATGCATATCTATTTATGAATAACGCATATGTATTTTTGATTAATGCATATGTATTTATGGATGATGCATATTTTTCGTCATAATAATATTTTTGATGTCTACATCATGAAGAAGAACTGTGTAGTTCAAGCGCAATTAGGAAAATATATTATGTCACTTTTTGTTAAAGAGATTTTGTGTCCTATTTGTTTATATATGCATATGAGTCAGATATGTATTTCTGTAAATACATATGCAGATATATATGTATTTTTTGTACTGTAAATACATACGCAGATCTATATGTCTATGTAATTTGTATATTTTTTGAATATGTGTCTTCTAAAAATAAAAGCAAGAGATAGAAGAGTAAAAAAATGAAAAAAAAAAAAGAAAAAAAAGAAAAAAGGAAAAAAAAATGAGAAAGGAAAAAAATAAGAAAACAGAAAAGAAAAAAAAAGAGAAATAAAGTGAAAAAAAAAAAGTAAAAGAAATCAAAATAAAATGATAAAAAAATGAAAATAGGAAAAGAAAAAGAAAAATATGAGAAAGGACAAAAATAAGAAAACGAAAAAGAAAAAAGAAAAAAAACGAAAAAGGATTTTAAAAAAAAAAAGAGAAATAGAAGAGTCATATAACGAAAAAAAATCTTTATAATTAAAAGTAACATGAATTAAGGGACGGTTACTTCTCTAATTTAGCTCTAACTAATGCGAGTTAAAATATGAATTACTATTCAATTTATATATGTATTTATATTACAACATTTTACTTAAATACAAAAGAAATAAACAAAAAAAGAAGAAAAAGAAAATGAAAATAGAAAAAAGAAAAAGAAAAATATAAGAAAGGAAAAAAAAAAAGAAAATGAAAAAGAAAAGAATAAAAAAAAAGGAAAAGAAAAAGAAAAATATGAGAAAGAAAAAAATAAGAAAATGAAAAAAAAATAATGAAAAAAGGAATAAAAAAGAAGAGAAATAGAAGAATGGAAAAAGAATCTTTATAATTAAAATTAGCATGAATTAAGGGACGGTTACTTTCCTTATTTAATTCTAATTTATGAGAGTTAAAATAGGACCTACCATTCAATTAGTATATATATTTATATAGTAATATTTTACTTAAATACAAAATAAAATTTATTATTTTTCATAATTATAAAATAATTGCTATAAAAATTATAATTATAACTGTTAAGTTGGTAATTTTGAAATTTATCTAGAGCCCACAATATGCTTTGCTATAGCAATTAAGTATATTTATTTGAAATAAAAGCTGAAGGTGGGATCCAGAAGGGATAAAGAAGAGATGTACTGCAAAGGTACACCCAGAGTAACATTTAGTACAAGACAGTTATAGCAGGTAATTATAAAATGACAAGCTAAAATGATAGAACCACCCATTTGCAGTCTCTGATTTCTACTGGAACTTATCAACAACAACAAATGTCAAATTATCTCTAACGTTTTGTCTAAATTTATCAACACTGACTACAAATTAAATATTTTTTAAAAATAAATATAGCTTAATTCACGAAAATATCAAAAGTGTGATATTCCTCCTCCCCCTCGCCCCCCCAAAAAAAAGTGTTACTCTGTCATTGTCAAGTAGTAGTATATTTTTCCTAGTGTTTTATATAGGACATAATATATGTTATTTATTGGTCAAATTTAGCATTTGTCTGACCTGACACCAGCATTACTAGCTAGCTGAGTTTAATTCTTATGTATTTTGAAAGTCCATTATCACCCCAATTTCACGAGTTATCTCACAATATCTTTCACGATTGCTCGTTGTTGTTTATACGATTCCGAGCCACACATGGTACTATGCTGAGGCAACTAGACATTTGGATTCCTGAGCCATCATGATCTTGGATTCATGATGGTCCAAGTCCATCATTCTTCATCTATCATTACTATTACTATTCAACTTAAAGCTTTGTATTATGTAGAATATTATTGTATTTTCTTTTATTTGTGGGACATTATAACATTTGACATGATTTTCAATAAAACTGTTCTATCTCTATATTTTACTTTGAGTTCATAATATGTTGCTCCATTTCAATTACTTTGCTCAATTTAGCTGTGAGTGTAGTAGCATCATTTCACTTTATGTTCTATTAATTCGGCTTTACCATAGATAACGAAGGTATTATACTTTGTTGAATACATAGAATTTGAAATTGAATATAATTACGTACTCTAGATTTCTGAACTCCAATAAAAATCATACTAACAATTCATTGTTATCCACCTAACATGTCGATGTCTTTCAAAAATGAACGTTGAAGTATTGGTTGCGTTGGTCCTATGTGTAGTAAGTGTGAGTGGAACAAATTGAAAAGGTTACAATAAACTTCTTCTATTATAACCAAAAAGAAAAGACGTATTCATGGTACATGAAACTTTAATAGATCTTATAGTAATTTGTTTTGTGATACATCAATTTTATTATTCATAGTACAAAAATTATGTACATTATTCGTATGTAACATCCAAAATTGAAAGCATGGTGTCACAAGCTAGGCTATACAGAATACAGACTATCGAATTAAATCAAAATGAATTTCTTTTCCATAACCGAAACTTTAAATACAAAACTAGGAAAACTCAAAATTGTTGAGGGTCTCGATTATGTACAAGTACAAAAATATAAAGTTATTAGAGCAACAGTATACAGTATGATCCAATGGGGGAGTAATTTATTTTTTCATTTTTACACTCTTCCAGTTTTCTAGCAAGGCTCTCCAACCTTGCAAGCAAGTGCCCCTGCAAACCTTGTCATCCAAGTGACTTGATCAGCTGGGGCAGCTGAAATGCCATCGTAAAGATCGTGATGTTTCTTTGACCAATCAGGATCTCCAGATTGAATAAAGTATGCTCCATTCATGAATAAATCTCCCTCTGATCTCCATGTCCACTGCATCCATACTGAATCTGGGGAGTACTCCCTCTTTGTGACCTGTTTTTGTACATTCATAATCATAGGGAGAAAAAATTAGTAGGCGTATCGACGATAACTGATATTTGAAAAAGATTTAGAGTATTTGAAAGTTAAAACAGGGAGCAACAAGAAATTTTGACTTAAAATTTACTAGCTCGGCCAATCTGGAGACACATCTAGTACCCGCTAAAGAAAATAAAGTGCTTCCAACAGCAGCAGAACTAGAATGTTACCCATGGCTCTCTGTCAATCCGATAATTTAAGTCCAAACTTTATATTCATATTAAGAATTCAACCAAATATGTATACAAATTATTCAGAATTCAATTACTACTAAAATACCTGATGTTGTCATCCGACGCCACCTTTTTTAGTGATAAGGCAACGAAAGTTTGAAAATGATCAAACAAAGAAAGGAGGGAAAATTACCTGCTTCTTCTGGTTGTCAGGAGGAGCAATGAAACGATTACCCTGGCTAATGATGGTGGGATTTTTACTACCACCAATAGCATACATGTTCCAGTGAGTATAGTCATTATTGACAACATGGATGTATCCATGTCTGCACCTAGGCATCCTCTGCACCAACCTCTTCCCAAAATGATTGAATGCTAGTGTAATTTGCATTTTTTGATCTATTGTAGAACTGTCACTTGCACCAAACAGCATAACCTCATTATGATCTGTGAAGTGGCTATTGGAAATGGTGATACCAGTGGATCCCTGAATAGCATCAATAATTCCATCGTAGCAATTCCGCATAGACATATGATCAATCCAAATATTGGACGAACCAAATATGGAAATGCCATCTCCATCACTCGATGTTCGGAGCCCAATGTGATCCACTGCATCTCTTATCATCCCACCACTCCCTTGGATGATATCGTGAATGTGTAATCCGTGGATGATTACATTTTTCGTATATTGGATCATGATACCTGTTCAGGCATAATAATATAAATATAAGTAAATGAAAATTGTGATCTCATTATTAGTTAAATGTGATTGTGAGACAAGTCAACATTACGTACCAGCTCCGCCAACAATGTGAACTTGAGCACCACGACCATCGATAGTTTTATCAGCCTGCATGATCAGCTCCTGATGTAGCTTAATGTACATACTTTGTTGAAAAATGATCCACAATGGCTCCTTTTGGATACAAGCATGACGGAGGGTTCCTGGTTTTGGATTGGTATAATCATCTGAAGGGTCAGTGACGACGTAATAGTTGCCATCCCTCCCGCCGGTGGTCTTGGAACCAAAGCCCATAGCACATTGTACCAGTTTCTTCCTGTTGTCAGCCCAATTTGGGTCACATCTCCAGCACTTATCAATTGGATTTGTGACATTGCAAGGGCCTTCGTATTTTTTGCTTAGCTCCCTCCTTGTGCCATTCTTTGCATGTACTGCACTTAATTCCTTCATAGCGCTGCATGAGCAGGACAAATCTAATTAGAAACAACACGACAAGAAAATGAACGTTGGGCATAATTCAACTACAATAATTAGCTCACAAGCTGAATATTGTTCAAGATCATATGACCCCAAATAATAGCTCCTCAAGTGATCCGTATTAGTCCAAGCCATATAAAAAGACAATTGTCCTAATGTAGAAATCTCACACTGATATGTTGGCTGCCCTATTCTCTTTCTTTGCTTATCATGCATGGGCAAAAACATCATTAAAAAATCTTGAATTTTTGTAATACGAGAAAACAGATAGAAAGTAATTAACTTGATCAATTAATGTTTTTAAATTGCATCCTAATTCCGAATTCTCGTCTCCTCAAATCTAAGTCAGTGGAATTTATGCATCATATAATATAATTTCCTACTTTCTATTGTTTTCTAGTCCCTTAAACTCCACAAATTAAAACTCATAGAAAACATATTCATAACAAGCATAAGGATGGAAAATGTGCGCGCGCGCGAGAGAGAGGGGGGACTTGACATACTCGCGAGTTTTCTTGTTGAATGCTAGTGTGACATTGATAGGTTCGCTCTCATAAGTTAGGTCGGCGAACTTTATGGCTTCCTCGGCTCTTCTCCTCCAAACTTCATCAAAATGGCCAATATGAGCGTCGAAGGTAGGAATTATCGCACCAAATATGAAAAGTAGAACGAAGAGCGAATGCGCCATTTTAGGTTCTTTTATATTTTTTTTTTTTTTTTTTTATTTTATTGGTGGTCTGGAAAGGGTCGAACCGCTGGCTAAGTACAGGTTCAGACCTTCCAACCACAACTTTTATTTTTTAAACTTTTTTGTTAAGCCTCTGCCTCAACACAGAAAAGATTGATATTTCTCTTTGGATGCTGGTAGGATGTGGCTTATATAGTAGTATTTGTTGTAATGTTTGACATAGAATTATCTTAAGATGCGCATAGCCATTACTTACTGGAGTGAACCATCAATACTAGTTAGTTGTGGAGTTTCCTTAACCCGTGGCCAAAGATGCTGATCAGGCAATGATTTTGACCAAAAGTTTGGAATTTCGAACATTTTTTTTACTAATTAATGTATGACAAGTCTGTGACTTGAAGCATTAAATATTTATTTTTTTATGTTTCTGTTCAAACACATTAGGGATCTTGTTTATAACCAATTACAATTATAATTGTTACTATCATTTAGGAGGAAAGTTTTTGTTTTGACCATTACTAGATAGTATACACGTAGTAGAAAATAAATTGATTGATCAAGAAACATTTTCATTTATAAATTTTCTTAATCTTTTTCAAATCTCAATTAATTTTCATATTTTCATAATATGTAAAATGACATTTCTTTTCATTTGAAACAAATTGTAGATTACAAATAAAGAATTAAAAGCTTGATACTGCAATCTAATAAATGTCAAAATCACATAACTAACAAGTTCTGTTTATAGAAAATAAAGGTTGGTACGAAATTACTTTATTGTAGAATTATTAACGAACATAACTAGTAAGTGGTACCATATTATAAGAACTAGTCTATAGGTGTCCTCTTATCGTTATTATAAAATCTTTATATCAAAAAAGTTGAGTTACTATAAAATAAAAAATGTTGAAATTAACTATATTAATTAATCATTTTGATGAGATTGCTTGAGGATTGCCTCTTGCATGAAGGATATAATAGATGGCTTGCTTTGCAAAACCTTTATCATTTAAGATTAATATCTAATCCACTCAAAAGTACGCAATTCCAATAAACACTTATAATCATTGTCAGCGTAATGACTTAGTTTGTGGAAACTTGTTTTCTAATTTATTTTTTTTATTATTTTGTCCTTTTTTATAGTTGATATATGTTGATTTTTGGATGTGGGGATGGTTTGCACGGTTCTCGATGTGATCGAAAATGATTTAGCGAATTTTTTTTATTTTTAGAGGCTTAAAGAGCTATATAGTTGACTTCGATCAATATTTGTTGCTCTGAGTGTCGATTGGCGATTTGGATAGTTCCATTACGTTTGGAATGTCAAAGTGAGGTTAGTAGTATGGTTGGCTCGGGTTCAGGACCTTTATTTTGTATTTCGATCCTTCATTTGAAAAATAGTGAAAAGAGGATCGCGAAGGTTAATTTATTGAAAACGGTCTTTTTAAAAAATTAATTTATTGAAAATGGTCTTTTTAAAAAATTTGACGTCGTTGTTGAGTCTGGAATGTGGAAATTAGTCTAGCAGCATATATGGTTTTACATCTGTCAGGTTCCAAACAAATTTTGAGGGTTCGTTCGGAGATTTTGAAAACCATGCAAATCAGTTGGTTTGTTGAATCTGGTGTGTAAAACCTTTTGGTGAATGCGAACCACTGGCCGTTAATGTGGAGAAGAAAAACTCCCTTCATCGCGATCGCAGGTGGTAGACGCGATCGCAAAGAGTAATCGGGTTGGGTTGGCCAGTCCCTTCTTCGCGAACGCGAGGAGAGGATTCGAGTCATGGACCTTTGTGAACGTGAAGTCCTGACCACGAACGCAAAGGTCAAATTATTTACTTGTCCACTATACTAAAAATAGATGTTCAACAATACTTATCTAGTTTGAAAAATCAATGAATAATTTACCAATTCCTATTCATTGTACCCTTAACTTTAAGTACAATTCAAAATCCAATGAATGTTTTAAAGCATTAAATTTATTATAATCAAATGATAATATGAAAATTGCCCCTGTCATTTATTATTTCTTAACTTGTATGTAAAGTCAATAATGGATAATTATTGATGGACGGAGGGAGTAAGAAAAATTTATTTTCATAGAAAATGTTATTTAGGAAAATATAGTGGTCAACAGAGTGAATTGAGATAAATGAAATTATAATACACTCAAAATTTTAGTGGATAGCAAAAATATTAGATGATTTTTTCTCATCTACTCAAATTTTGATGGACAAAATTAGTTACTTAATATTCATGCTGATAGGAGATAAATGAATATCGCATCAGTTGAGGTACGCAAGCTGGCTATAACACCATAATTAAAAAAAAATACAACGTACAGTATTAATAAAGAAAAAGAACGGTCCAAATTCATCCCATCCTTTGCAAAAATAAAAATAAAAATTCACACATTTCATTATTGAGAAGAAAGCAAATCATCATTTCTTTTTTTAAAACTTAATTCAGGGAAAAAAATCATTTCTTTTTTAATAATAAATTCAATTGCTTACAAGTAGAACAATTTTCTTAATGTTTATGATCTTTAATGCTTAACTTTTTTTTAGAAAATAAGATATAGTTAATTCTTTTTTGCTTTAAAGATGCTCAATTTTTTTTTTATTGAAATTGTTGTACTTATGGTTCTTTAAATACAATGTGATTGTTAGATTTTTTTTCTTCAAAATTTTAAATTGTAAATTAGTTGAATTTCTAAAGTACGGAAAGGATAAGAGGAAGGTGAATATAGAAGGAGAAAAGGAGGATTGAAGAAAGAGAAAAAAAATTGGGGGGTGTGAAGTGACGGTCAATCTAGAGACCGAAAGGAAATTGAAAAAGGGTGGGTTATTAGTTATTTTTTAAAAAAGAAAAAAATTATGACTTTTACTTGACAAAGATATGATGTTGATATGACAATAATATGACCCTTGTGCAATGGTCTTGCTGTTGTAAGAGTGGTATTACAATTTTAGAGTGGTATTACAATGCTAGGGTGATGTTTAATTTGTTTCAAAATTGTTTGGAGATATATAAAAATCCATAAAGTTAAAATGCTCAAATAAATTAAATGGACAAATTTATAGGTCACTTAATGTCTTTTCTCTTATAACTTTGGCTTAAAATTCTCTTTAGTTACTAGCTATATAACAACATGCTCATGCCTAAATCAAACTTTTAACCGTGAGGCAGATTTATAACCCCACCCTCCCTCTATTATATATTAATTAAATTTTAATTATTTAAATTATCACATTATGTAATTTTACACTAATTTTAAATTCTCAAAAAGATAATACTCACATCCAACTCAAATTAATCACTCAAAGATGGCTTTCTGTGAACATAACAAGACCCAAAAGTTCCTTTTCTTTTTTAGTAAAGTTTTAATTGATGCTTCTATTTCACAAAGTATTAGTCAATCTACTAAGGCTTTTGTGAATTAGTTAACTCGGTGGTTAATAACTTTGATTTACTAAAACCTACTGCATATATCAAGCATAAACAATTAATTATATGGAAAAGGGTCAAAAATATCTTTTTACGTATTGAAATTGTCTCTGGAATATCCTCCGTTAATCTATTGGCTTTAAAATACCCTTCCATCCACCTTTATGGTTCAAATTTATCCTTACTACTAACAACCCTTTCTTAAATCATAATTAGAGATTTTATTTATTACGTGGCAGTTTTTTATTGATCATAAATTAAATTAATTAAAATATTACAATAGCAAACTCAGTGTATTCCCGCATAGTGGGTCTGGGGGAGGGAGGATGGGGGTAAAATGCATGCAGTCCATACCAACTACCTTCGAAGAAGTAGAGAGGTTGTTTCCGATAGACTTCGGCTCAGGACAAAAAGAAAGTAAACAAGGTCGTAATACAAGATGAAACACAATGGAATAACGAAATAAAACATCCACAAAGTAATACTATACACTAACAAACCAAAGGCACACACCTCACCCAAACCGTCTTAACTAGAAGTTTCAACCTGTCTTAACTAGAAGTTTCAACTTATGTACATAGCCCTAAGACTACTAGCCAGGCTATACCAAAGCACTCCTAACTACTGTCTATGACTCACCCACACGCACTAGCCCTCTAACCTAATTTACGTCCTCCTTATCTTTCTATCTAGGGTCATGTCCTCAGTAAGTTGTAGCTGCTCTATATCACATCTAATCACCTCTCTCCAGTATTTCTTCGGCCTACCTCTATGCCGCCTAAAATCATCCAAAGCCAACCCCTCACACCTACGAACTGGGCATCGGTGTCCCTCCTCATCACATGTCTAAACCATCTCAACCTCACTTTCTACATCTTGTCCTCCACCGCATCAAACTCGAACTCAACTAAAAATATCCACCGACTTATTAAACCCATTCATGTTCTGAGTTTCCATTGAAGAAACTTCTTCATGTATCTTTTGTACATAAGTGTAGTAAGATCATCACAAGGTGAGTTATTAGGCCCTTCAAAGGTATTATATGAAACAACACCTTCAGTTCCATTGTTTTTGTTTACTTTGAAAAAAGTTGCTTTGGGACTAGCAGCATTTAATACAGTTTGTGGTGTTGCATTTTATCTGCTTGGGCTGGTTGCATTCTTGATTTGCCCAATTTGTTTGCAGAAACAAATTCAATCACTATTAAATAACAAAAAATTGTAATTAGGATTAAACAGCAGAAAAAATGAGACCTTAAATTCTTTGTTTCGCTAAAAATCTTCTCAATTTACTGTTGAATTCAGAAACCAAAAAGTCACAAATAGAAATCAAGAAGTCCCAGAATTCGTTGTTATTGTTATCAACAGTAGTACAATTGAATTGAGAGCTGAAATTCTTCAATCAACAAACAAGATTCTTGTCATGAAAGGGGGAAAATTGTCTATGGTTTGCCAGTTTAGTCCATTAAATTTAGGACTCTAATATGCAGAGTAAAATACTCCGGAGAAAATTGAAGGAAAGGTGTCTTCTAAGTCTTGAATGCGGTATTGGTGACATTGATCAACTTAAAGGGTCAAACATAATTAAAAATACTTGATTAAGTTAATTATGTACTTAATTAATATTTTTAAAACTTTCTAATCTCTGTAAAAATACAAATCAATCCAGACCAGAAAAAAACCTCTCTCCCAAAATCAATTGTCCTCCTCTCTCTCGACAAGTTCTCTTAAAATTCTCCCAACCAACAGTTCTGCAAACTTCTCCCTTCAATCTCCGACGACTTCAACCTCCGGCAATAAATAGTTTCGAGTTTCTTTTTGACTTTCAACCGTCAGTCGACGTGACAACATTCACCGACGACAACAGCTTCGAGTTCTTCATCGTCCCTTTTCGACTTTCGCAGGTAAAAAATTAGGTCTTTTTGGTTATCAAGAAAAAGAGGAACTTGAGTTAACTTCTTCTAGAATGGGTTAACAATTTCAATATTTGTTGCTTAAATTTGAAATGGGAACTCAAGAAAATCTTAATTTATGACATTTCTTCTCGACTCTTTTCGGAGTAAAATATATTTTTTTGTTGTTATTGTAGTTCTTGTTGTCGAACATTGTTGTAAAAATAGTGAGTTTTGAATTTTAAATTTTTTTCGAAGACATCTATTGTGACTAAATCTAACAAACAACTGTTGATTTAATTTGTTGGTGTTTGTTGTGTTTTTTTGAAGTTTTTTGTTGTTTTTGTTTGTACAATATTGTTATTGGTAAATGTTAGTGTTCTTGATGTTTGTGTTTTGTTGGTGTGCTGGGTTGATTTGTTGTTTGTGGATCGTTGTTAGTCTTGGTAAAAATGGTGTATTGATAAATGGTGATATTGTTATTGTTCTATTGAATAAATCTTGCTACTGGATTTTTTTCTCAATTGATGAACCATTTATTGCAACAGATGATTCATCTGTTGGATGAAATCCTAACAGTTATTCTAACAAATGACATGTCCAAGACTTTTATTTTTTTCAACAGAAAGGGTCATCTGTTGCAATAAATGACACATCTGTTGGAAGAAATCTAAACAATATTGACAATTTAATTTCTTCCAACAGATCGCTCATTTATTACAACAAGTAAGTGATTTGTTGCAATAGAGCAGTCATCTATTTCAATAGATGAGTGATCAGTTGGAAGAAACACAACAGTATTAAATTTGTTTTTATTGTTTCCAATAGATCACTCATTTATTGCAACGTATGAGTGATCTTTTGTAACAAACTACTCACCTGTTGCAACAGATGAGTGATTTGTTTAAACTATTATTTTATTGTGTTGTACTTATTAGATTTACTGTTATCCTTTTCTTAATTATGCATTAATCAGTTATATTTTTTTATTTTCCTCTTATTTTTAGATAATATGACTCCCAAATGAAAAGAAAGCGAATCAAGTCGTAGTAAAGGAATGAGTAAAGTAGATAGGCTAAATCTACCACTCTATGAGCTTGATGTACAAGCGATATCTCAATCAGAAGTAGAAGAAAATGAACATGAGGAAGATAAAAGTTTCAAAAGAGATGTTGAATTTATTTAAAATAGTCAATATGATCCAAATACTAATAGCCCTTCTACTGAAGAGTTGGTTAAAACCTCCAGCATTGATAGTTATCCTGTGAGAATGCAGTGCGATGGTGCCACAGATTTAACTGATAATTTTATGGTAAAGTCATCCATGGAAAAATCTTTTGATACCTTCAGAAACATACTTTAAGATCAAAAATTGGATTCTTATTTCAGGGACAACTGCTTTAGACAATATCTTGATTTGTTGGAGGACAACAATGCTCATTTTAAATGACCATGGTGTATGGTCTTCTCAAGCGTAGATTTATGTATGAAAATAAAGATAATATGGATGAGGTGTGAATAAATTATTGTGGCACGTTAGTTTGTTTTGGTTGGAAGGAGTTTTCCATAGATATTGGACTAAAATATTATCCTCCTTCTAAACCTATACCTATTCTAACCCAAAAAAAGCACCCACACATCAAAAGGTAAAGGCAAGTCAAGTGATGGTGATGACTTATTATATCTTGTTAGTCCAAGCTTCAAAAACATAAATTTGATAAAAGAGTTGAAAGGTAAAAGACTTTCAAAGATGCACAAGCAATTATTATGCTTGGTTTGATTTGTACATAATATTCTTTGGGGGAGAGACGTTAACAACAATATACCAATTGGTTTAATAAAGCTCTCTAAGGATCTTGAGGTATTTAACAACTATCCTTGGGGTTATGAAAGCTTTAAAATTATTATAAAATATTTGTTGACTCTGTTATCGCCAAAGACAATCAATTTACGTGGCTTTCTATGGACTTTCATGGTAAATATTTCATTTATTATGATTCATTGATCTTTTATTAAATAATGTTTTTGATTTATTGGCGTAATTTTATAGGTTTTGGGCATTTGAAGTCATTCTTTATATCAAACAACAAGTGAACTACCAATAAGAAGTTTTATGTCCAAGAATCCTGAGATGGTTGTCAGCCAAAAGTGATAAAAAATCAATTTTTTTACCTTTTCAATCCCTCGGAGGAAGCAGTAAGTCTAATTCTAATTAAATTTTTATTTTAATTATTAATTTATTTAAATAATTTAATCATCATTCTAATATATGTACTTATTTATTTTAGATTGTGCATCTATGTCTTGTTTCAACCAATCGAGAGTTGAAGATGTCATTTTTTCTTACTTAACGGTCTGTGCAAATTTTATCGGACCCTAAGGTAATTGATAAAATAAAAAAAAAATTGGTTGGAGCAATAGCCATCATAAAAATAACACTTTAGGAGGGTGGGCTTGTTGTTGTTGATGGTGCTACTGGTGATGGAGCTGGGGGTGATGATGGTGTTGTTGGGGCTAATGATTCTCCTCTTGTAGTTTTTGAAATAACAAATCAGTATGATTATGATCATACTAGTTTTACTGATTTTGGTGGTCGATATACCCCTTTTTAAAATTGGCATACTACAGATTTCTCATACGAAAAGAGTAGTCAATCTTTTGGAGATCTTGTCCCTCCTAGCTTATGTTATGCATGCAAATGTCAAGAATGCAAGGCAAAGTATGATGGAGTGATTAATACTATTAATTCATTAACTATTGTTGTAAAGGAATTGACATCTTAGAGGGGTGTCATTCCATCAAAGAGGATTTCAAACCCATACACTCCATTAGAGTTAAGGATAATAAGAGAAGAAAGAAAGCATTTTCTAAGGATTTATCAAGCATCAAAAAAATAAAAATTACAACTCCCCTATCTTGCACTATTGAGCAATGTGCAAGGACCACAGGAGAGCAACATAAACTGAAAAGGGTGAATATTTATCATTTGTTCCAATAAAAAAAATAGACTACATATTTGTT